>NW_004524625.1:9806345-9852625 GCF_000260255.1 Octodon degus | reverse complement strand
TTTGAACAAGCCATAGTATAAAATGTAGCCACTGTGGCCGGCAATAGGCCAGTGCAGGCCTATTAGTTTCCCTATTGTGACAATCATCTGTCCGCCAGTTCTTTCCTCGTCCAACATCACTTGGGCAACTGCTGTCTACTTAGCATCTGCTGAGTCCTAGGAGATTCTGAACAGAAAGCAAAATAGTAGTGAAGTTTGGCCTTTAGAGTCTGGCCGAATCCATTTGTCCATCTGTTTTGTGAGAAAGGTCTTGCCATATAGCCCAGGCTGCTCTCAAACACGCAGTGAACCTCCAGGGTTCTGGTACTACAGGTATGTGCTACCACACCTGGCTTACCTTCTCCACTACTAGATTTGGGCCTCCTTAATTTGGACTGCCAAGTTATATGCCTTTATTTAGCATGAAGAGTTCCAAAAGTAGAAAGAAGGAGGGGGGTGAGAATTCATCTGGGATTCTGTCTTTCAGAAATTGATTAGAATGTTTGGATCCTGTGCTCTTGATTCCTTTTTAAGCAGTGAAGTCTAAGTTGAATTTTCTCCCATCGGGCTAAAATCAGCTCCCACATTTTCATGACCGGGGCACCTAATTTGCTGTCCTCACAAGGCTATAAGTGATGGCCAGAAGGGGTCTGACTTCTCTCTACCGTCTGTGTCTTTTTTTCAGGTACAAATACCTTGGTGCTTCATTTGCATCGAGGTTATTTTTATTTCCTGTTCTAGATTCAAAGTAGCAACAAAAGCAGGAAAGATGTAGAAAAGGAAAAATTTCCTGAATTAGCTAATAATGCCTACTTTAAATAAGCACTTAAGGTAATGAATTAAATGCCTTATAATTCATTTTCTCCTTTTCTTAGTTATATGAAAATTTTAAAATATAAAAAGTAGAAAGTCTAGAATTACAAATCTTTTATCTCAATAGTTATCAACTCATGCATTCCCCTAAACTATTTCAAAAGGAAATCTATAGAAGTGGTAACTGTTTGTTTGTTTTATCTAGAATTCAATCTGGGACCAACATATTACATTTGTCTTTTTTTTTTTTTTTTTTCAAAAATGCTCCCTTAGCTTTTTATGTTTTTCCTGACATTGCCTTATTTGATGAGGATGTAGTTTAACTTCAGTTTGCCTAATTATTTCTTCATAGTGTCAACAAATGCCTTTTGGACAGGAATACTATATAAGTAATGCTATATAGTTCCCAGGTTTTCCCATCGGGAAAATTTTCCAAGTTAGCCAATTTAAAAAAAAACCTCAATCTTTTTTGTGAAAAATGGCCTTCAGAAGAGAGAATCTGAGTGAGAGGTGAGCTTTTGGTTGCTAGCATGTCATTATATACAGACTTCTTTAAAGAACTATGAGACAAATCTTAAGTTTCTGTCTGACACCACTAATTCCTGTCACCATTATAAGTCTTCCTTTCACCTTTTCCACATCCATACTTTCCTGTTCTTTCACAACGACGATTCTTATTCCCAACAAGATCCCTTTATTTATTCATTTTTTAAAAATCGTACAGCACATACCCAGTGGCTTCAGAATTGTTACACCTGTGTTATGACAATAAAGTTGTTGAGTAAAGAGTGAGGTTTCTTTATAATCCTACCTTTACAATGTATGCTGAGAATCCATATTCTTTTGAAGTGGCCCAATGCATCAAATCATTTCAGCTGTAAATACTTTAATAGAACACGATCACAATGCCATTACCACTCATAACATGTAACTCAGTAAATTTAATTTATTCATTACAGAATGAATAAATATCTGGTCTTTTTTAGAGATCAGATGAGCTCGTAAGTATCATAAATGCTCTTGGGGCAGTTTTACATTTTGTTAGTTCTGCCAGGATCCAGATGATAACTATATTTTATGACTGGTTGATCTGACTTAAGTCTCTACTATATACATTAGACCTTCATTTGCCCTTCACTTGTGTTGTTTGATTGTACTTTTCAATTGAAGAAAGCAAGTCATTTCATTTTTCAGTTTCCCATACTTCCGGTCTTGCTGCTTATACCCTTGTCATGTGATTTTCCATGATCCTGTAACTTCTTCACACCTGCAAACTGGGGATTAGACCTAAAGATTTGCTTGGGTCCAGGTTCCTTTGAAGGAGCTTTGTTTGGGGAGCAATAGATTGGCAAAGCCAGCTTGTAAAAGGTTATCTTCTCTCTCTTTTCTTCCTTTGGATGTTAACAGCTTCCAAAATTTGGTGCTTAGATCCATTTATTTATGGAGCTCTCAGTTTTTTACTTGGACAATGTTATAAACATATCACTCCTGTAGATACTTTCCTGCGGTGGGTGGCGGGTGTGCCCACCAGGCTTCTCTTAATTCTCCTTTGTCTCATTGTTACGTGGTCTTCAACATCTCTTCTTTTGAATTCTTCCTGTGTACATGAAAACAAGATGACCAAATTTATAATGACAACTCTCCCAGAAGAGCACAATTAAGAGGAACAAAGCATTTAGAAAAAGAGGCCACAGAAAGTATGTATCTGAGTTCAATATACTTTAAATCAAAATTCTACCCAGAGAACATTCTATCATGAAAGTGACATTTTAGAACTATGAAACACTTAAAGCTTAAATAATTAGAATAGGAAGATTAGAAAAACTGAAACATGTCCCTAATTTTAAAGCTTACGTGTCGCTAAGACATGGAACCTGAGCAGGGTAAGGAGTCGATTTGTGGTTTTTGTTTCGTTTTCTTTCTTCACGAAACATACATTTTATCTGAAGCCGGCTCACCGGTACGTTGTGTTTCTGGTCAGGCTAGGTGACTTCATGCCATCTGACCCAACAGCCTGGCACCTTCTGAGTGACAGTGCTAAACTGCTGGCTCCAGATACAGATGTGCTTGTGTCTGTCACAACATGAAAGGTGTTCACTTAACGGAGATAAGACCAGTTAGATGCACAAAAGCCATGTGTGGCTGGTTGATTCCAAGGACTGGAGAACACACAATTAAAGATAAAAACATGTACGTCTAATAAAATGAGAAACCTGCTGTGATCATTTTCTTTCACCCCGTGGTGTGGGCTCGGGGAAGGGATGCCATGACCTTATCGAGATGTAATTCCCACAAACGTAACTAAGCACTTGCAGCAGACAGTCCCGTGTTCTCAGTGTATTTGTAGGATTCCACAACTACTACCACAACCCATTTTAGAGCATTTTCCTCTCCTCCGAGCTGCCAGCTTCTCCTCTCTCCACCCATAACCTAGACCTGAGCAAGCAGCAATGTAGCTTTCTTCATAGACCCACCTCTCATGGATACTTGCCTGTAAATTGCCCTCCATGACCTACGAAGAAAATCCTCTTGATTTTTTTCCCTACATTATCATAACAAAGAATGAGATAGATACCTCAAACATATGAGTGGATATTCAAAACCCAAGGATATTATAACCCAAGGATATGTTATTGAATCCAACAGCACCAATAAGTGAAATAAGTAATCACGAAGCATTAAGATTAGGGAATGACAGATCACTTAAGAAAGCCCAATGCTAATAATTGTGAATATGAACTTGAAGCATGTTTGGGTTGCAGAAATTTCTTGTGATCTTAAGAACGGCAATAATTGCAACCAGGGGTATTCAATTTCTGACTTTACTGCTTGCCTACCTGGCTTTGGACAAATAAGGGGAAAAAATGGGAAGTTAGCATGAAAATTAACACCTGTAAAGCTTTTAGAACCAAGCTTGTTCCTTAAGTGCTGAATAAATGGTAGTTGTTTTGTCACCCTTGCTTATAAGAACTCAACAATTCATGTAAAACTGCTAGGTGAAACTCTTTGGCAGGCCAACTTACTGCCTGCCACATTGGATTGGTTTTCAAAGTCTCTATTCAAAGTTTCCTGCTATGAAAGCGATGGATCAGGATTGAAGATGTTATAACATAGGAGAATTAACAATACCATTGATCAAGTATGGTTGGGAAGGGAGCCATAAACCAGCCTTCAGCTGCTTCAGAGCCATGTGTTCTACAAATAGCCAAAGTGCTAATTTATTATTCTCACCTAGCACTCATGTAACAGATTTTTCTTTTTCTATATTAAAAGAAAACATTGCAGTAGCAAAAGCTTATGTAATGATGTACATGTCTAATAAAGATAAAGAATAGTATTAGCATTATAAACCACATATTATCTTCTATGGTTGAAATGTTTTAAGATTCTAACTGCGTGGCTTAAATCTGGTTGAACTGAAACTGTGGTTTAATTTTGTGTCTGGAGATGTAATCACCAATAATTCCACTACCTTCTTGTTAATTCACTAAGAAATGGCATTTGCCAATAAGACTTAGATAATTACATGTCCGAGGTATTATTATGTATTTTCTGTTCTTTTAAAAAGTGTGATACTCAGTGTTGAGATGTCTCAGTCAGATAACTCATGACACACAACATTTTCATACCTGGGAAATGTTAACACGTTACATTCCTTGCTTTGCAACATGATAGAATTAACCACAGACAACACTCTTCCATTTGCATTTGGTCCCTGAAGCCACTTTAGTTGTGTGACTTGCATGCAGCCTCTTCTGGGGGCCCACATGCCTTCTCATTCTCAGTCTGTGTTTTCACCCCAGGCTTTCCTCCCCTTGGCATTGTTTTGTATTTGCATGAAAAAAATCCAATTGTTTTGCATGACGTCATCTACAATATCCAAGATAAATGTCTAACATCCTTCGCAATATCACAGGCCATTGATTCTTACATGTTTTTCTTTTCTGTTATTTTCAGTTACTGAAATTTATATATGCTTGATCAGTAAAAGTGGCATGAAACTGGAGTGATGCAAGAATAATGAATGTTCCTTTAAAAATGATCATTTTTTGGTGTTTTGGGACACCGATCCTCACTGTTAAGTTTCAGTAAAACTACCAATCACAGCTGCAGTCAGGACAATACTGCACTGTGAAGTGGTCCTTTTTTCCAAGAGCTTTTTAATGCTTGAACATAAAGTACGAAGTTTGTGCCCTGATTTCATGAACTACTGAAATGTTCATTTTCACAAAGCCTTCTCAGTGTGACATAAAATTAAGCCCTACTGACTTGGAGGAAAGCTCTTAGTACCTAAAGAAATGAACAGCTTACTGAAAGACAGGACTAGCGTGTTAGTAGTTGCACGTGTTCTATACTAAATGAGCCTGATTACCAGAATAGATGTTTGAGGCAGAAGAGCCTGAGCGCATAAAGGAAGGCAGTCAGTTAAGCCGCTGTTTCAAACCTGCAGCCCATGAGGCTCCTGGCTGTGCCTCACCAGTGAGAGAAAGTATGCCTACTTGAGCAGTTGTTCTGTTCTTCCAAGGAGCCACCCGGCCAGCCGCGCATTTGGGCCTGCCGGCTCTCGTTGACCCCATTCCAGATTTTCTTCTGAGCCATTTGCATATTCATTTTCAAATCTATGTAGTAAGAATCTTGTTCCTTGGGCAATGATTTTAATTGTGTAGCCAATTAAAGGACTCACAAAACTAATTCACTAATTCAAATGAGAATGGTAATTAAGCTGGCGAAGCACTTTTAAAATTACATGTGAAAATAAAATTAAGCCTTGCATGGCTGATAGCTTATAAAATGATCACAAATGCATTTCTCAGAAAAGAATCCCACAAAACATGTACCTAATAACAGCAATAGTTATTATCCTTAAAGCTGACTTCTTAGGAAGTGGTATGGGGAGCTTATGACATTCATGTGGGTGAATAAATTTCGTGGCTATAATATGTGTATATATTATTTTTAATTTGGCCTTTTTTAAGCGGATGGTTTGGCTTATGATGCCTTCAAGACAGTCATTCTGACGTTACCTTTATCTTCCCAGAGTGTACATGAGTGGCTGCCACCTCCCCCCTGCTGAGTGAAGATGAGATGACTCCGCTTTCACAGCAGTCTTAACAGTTTAGTCAGGCTATTTCCTGGCTGCAAGCAGCTCTGTGCCGCGGCCTTGCGCTCAACCTCTCCGTGCTCTGGCTCCCTCTACACAATGAAGGCTGGAGGCTAAATTGTCTTTTGGATAAAAATGCTATGCCGTGATTATCACATACTGTGAGACTATAATTATCCTAAATCATAAAGCTGCATACTTCTCTGTGCAGCTTTAGTTATATCCAAGCTGAAGTAACTCAAATTCAAGTAATTTTAAAAGAGGATTAAAAGATGACTAGTCACAAGGAAAACTAGGGGGCTGGAAGATAGCTCAGTAGAATAGGCACTTGCCTGGCAAGCGTAAGGTGCTAAGTTCAATCCCCGGTACCGCAAAAAACAAGGAAAACTAGCATATCTAATAAAAATCCTTTTCTACCTGCTAAGATGCCCTCTGTATAGCACTTTATGTTTATGCTGTCTCATGAGTCACACCACCAAAGAACTACTACCATAATCCTCATTTTGCAGAAGAAGAGACAAGGCACAGAGAGATTCAGTTACTGTCAAAGGCGATGAATTCGTGAGATGCAGAACCAGGACAAAAACTTTGGGTCTTCTAATCTAAGACTCTCTCCCTCCTCCACCATTTATCTGTAAGCAGCCTTTTGATTATGAGCCCATGTTTCCAAAGGGTCATCATTCGGAATTAACACTCTTTGAAAATGAATCATGCCCTTCCAAACCTGTGGTACCTCCGTAGCATATCCACTTGCGTCACTACAGCTCTCTCTGCTTTTACAAACTAGTTGTTTCGTCAGCATGAGTGTGACAACAATTAGACGTCCCGTTTTTGCCCCATGCCTTTTCTCCTTCACAGTCATTCAATGACAAGCGTAAAAAGAGCTTCATCTTTTCACGAAAATTCCCATTCTACAAGAACAAGGAGCAGAGTGAGCAGGAAACCAGTGATCCTGAACGTAAGTAGATTCTCGGAGATAATGTCACATGCAGCACAAGAGAAATCCTTCACGCATGACGTAGGCGCTCCCATGCCACACACCTAGGCCACAATAATAACAATACAGGAGGCAGGCAGGGCAGGTCTTACTACTGTGACCAGCGCAGTCCGCAGTCTGGATCCACCCTTCGCATGGCTCTTCTTCGCAGGGTATGATGGAGAGGGCATTGCCAAAGCCGGGCTTGCTGCCAGTCGGCGCTGACCTCTAACTGGGGATGGGTCCCCTTTGCCTTTTCACTCATGCAACTCTCTACGACTTGCACAAATTTTTTCTCTTGGTAGAAAAACTGGATTCCATTGCCACGTGTCTATTTCTTGGAATGCCAGCTAACTGAAGCAATTAAATCACTTTGGTTGATTACTACCACCCAGCTCACTCTTTCCCTCCCAGCAAACGCTAAGTACTTGCTCCACAGCAAGGCTAGATGGGTGGATGCTCAGCTGCAAAACCTGGAAGAGATGGTTCCTTCAGCAGGACCTTTATGTGGCAATGCTGATGGCAAAACTGCCAAGTCTCTCTTGCTTATTTGTGTGTTGCAGTCTTCTACTTAAAAGCCTTTCATGTGGCTTTCCAGAGCAAAATTTCTAGAGAGTTTGGGGTCAGAGTTGTTTCCGAAGAAGAGGCGGTGGGATCCAGACTGCGTGTCAGCACGGTCTGTCATGGTAGTATCCATTTCAACTCCACTGACTTCTCCTTCCTCTTCCGCGGCTGCTCTTCCTCTCTCATTGCTCTCTCTGGGGACTTCCATGCAGGACATCCCCGGATTAGGTGACGACGGTTATGGAACAAAGACTCTGAGTAAGTTTCCAGGAATGGTCACTGTAACTTTTCTTTTCTTTTCCTTTCCTTTTGAGTTTGGCTTTTGTTCCTTTTCTCGAGGGCCTTTCACTCCGAGCATGCACAAGATACCAGTTTTATTTGTTACCTAGCTGCGAATGCTCCTACAAAATAATTTTCAATTGTTTTGTTCTGCATGTCAGCATTTACAAGCAAAGTGTGCCAGGCACTCTAACTTCTGCTGCAGTTAACACTTTCCCTTTCTGACACATGACACAGCCAGCATGGCCCCGATGCTTCTGTAGCATCCCTTGCTCTGCTGCCTAACTCCTCCCGGCGAGCAAGAAACCATGTTGAAAGAAAGGGCGAGCTAAATGTTCTAGAATCGCAAAGTAGAAGTATGTCTTATGTGCTTTCCTTTGCCTTTTCACATGAAAATACTGAATGACCTTGCCAAATTCTATAAAGCTGTGTTTGCTATTAATACAGGAGCTATTTAATAATCAAAAGAAACATGCATTCTCAAAAATAATCTATTTGGTCTCCCATGAATAATTGTTATTAACTGTGATTGACTTTCTCTGACTTGCGGTGATCCTGCTTGAAACGTTTGTATAATAAAATTTTGGATATTTATTAATATATTTTTCTATAGCATCTAGTTAGCTGTATTCTGTAATTAAGTCTTCACTTTGTAGTGCAGAATGAAAAATAAGGCACATTAGTCCTTTCTTCTTCTAGTCATTCATGTCTTTGGTCTGTGTCTCACTGCACTGGCTCAGCAATTTAAGTGAACGATCCTGTAATTTTTCTTTCTTTGATACTAACCTCATTATGTAGGTACCAGTGAAATAAGAACAGAATTTTGTGTCTTTTGCAATTGTATCATGTTGTTCAACTTTGTTTTGTTTTAACAGATGTGGACGATATTTTTAGAAGCTGTTCACTTTATAGAGCAGAGTGTTGAACTCAACTTAGTTTTTGAAGTTTATATAACTTTGTATAATGACACCTTTCATAGTTCAAGCCACTGATTTTGAGTGGCTTTTTAAAAAAAAAAAACTGTGTATGAAGAGAAAACAGAATCTGATCAAGAGTACTGATCTCCTTAAAGATGAAAACTTTATCTTTGGGTCACTATATAAAGTATGAGAAATCTGGCTTGAACTAGGGACTGCCCTCAAAGGCCAGTTGCAACATTATTGGCATAGCATGAGTTGCCATCAGACACAATTTGTAAAGAGGCTTTTCTGTGGTTTTTAATAATGAACATCAGTATAAAGAATTTGCTATTATAATGGCAAAACTGGAGTGGTACCCTTTTAAATTCAGAACATCCATATTTACTTCCTTTTTAAAAAATGAAGAGATAGGGGCTGGTGAGATGGCTCAGTGGTCTAAAGCACCTACTTAGAACAAGCTTAGCAAAGCACAGGGACCGCGGTTCGATCCCCCAGCACCACATGCCAGCCAGTCCCGCCCCCTGGTGGGCTGAGCTGGCCACCCACACACACAAATAAATAAATAAAATTTTTTTTTAAAATGAAGAGATAAATTAATAAAAGAAAAACAAAAATCCTGTCATCCCTAACTCAAGATGCTTAAGATGACAATGTACATGACAGTACCCTGTCATTGGCTATGTGCCTTGACTGTGTTTTCCGTGACAAAGGCAGGTTCGCCCAGATGAATCTGCATTGCTTGCTAGGGCCCCTCTGCATCTGGAAAACATGTGGCCCAATTTTTAGTGTAGCTCCATTCACAAACCAACACAAAGAGCAATGATTTGTGTGAATTTAACTCATGCTTTGGTTTTTAATCACTTTGTGCTCTGAAACTACTCACTTAGCCGGCAAGAATGTCTGATGTCAAAGTACTTCATACTGTTAGAAAATGGTGCTGTGTTCTCTTAGCGAAACAGACAACAGTTAGCATTTTTAAAAACTAAAGTTATTGACAGTAAGATTCAGAAATCAAACAGTCACACAATTGTTTGATTGAAAATAAATAAACTGAGGAGCTGATAATCTATAAATTAACAAATAGTAAAGAAAAATAAAATGACTTTGGAAACTAATGCTGCAATCCTAGCATACAGCAAATACATCTATCATTGTTCTATTAGGCTGAGTTGTGTTTATGTGCCAAAAACAATTGAATGTTACCTAGAGGTAAATCATTCAGAATAAATTAACAACCTCTTACTTCCCAGAACTTGTGTTAGGTATCATATCCTTTGCCTGCTCCATGCCCCTTAGGATCCAATTGCTATCCAAGTCAAGATCTTAATAGAAAAAACACGATTCCTGAAACATTTCTTCCTCCAAGATTTTCTGCTCATTCACTGAAGCAGGAAAGATCTTTAAAAAAAAAAATCCCTTTGCATTCTCAGAATTAGTTTTACAAAGAATTTAAACAGAAATAAAACTAAAAGGATTCCAGGGATCAATCAGTATTCTTACAAATTATCGATGGTAAAATGGTAAAGTAAAAAAGCCTAAAGAAAACAGTCCCTACCGACTAGAATCTCCTCAACTTGTAGTTAATGAATGCACTGGCATTTTTTAAGACAAGTCTGAAAAATCAGAGCTATAAGAATGGGTCATAGAATTTAAGAAAAAAAAATTCTGGATTGATTTTTTAATTAAATACACTACTTTCATTATTTGCTAAGAGGGGAAAAAACCAACTAAGCAGGTTCCTGCAAAAATGAGGATAAAGTTTTCATCTTCTCTATCTTCTCCGAATTTTCTTACTGCGATCTTTTCTGCTGCCTCTCACTGGCCTTCCGCTCCCATTTCTGGTGGCCTTGCATGAGTGAATTCCTTTGCGTTTGGGCTGCTCTCCAGTGCTTTGTATCTCTTTAATTTGCTGTGCTGTTGTTGCAGAACACGTTTCTTCTAATGCCAGCGATAGCGAAAGTAGCTCCCGTAAGTTATTGCTTTGGTTTGCTGTTCTTTTCTTTGCAGTTGCCCCATTGCCTGTGGTGGTCATTCCAGATTTTTGTTGTTGTTTTTCAATTGCTGCCTCTTATCATTATTACCCAAAGCAAATGGCTTGAAATGAGATCAGCATTTGATGTGGAAGCATGCAAAAGTCGTTGGGGCCCTCCGTAGACCCTTAATGTAACTTGTTCAAGCATTAGCAGGCTAAGTAATGGCAATTCCAACCTCAGCTGGTTGTGACCCCGTGATTGAATTCTCCTAAGAAAGAGCAGAAGTTCAGCACGGTAGATTTTGACATTCCACCCTATGCAACTTAAACTCCCTGCAGGAGGGTAGAAATTTCAACACGATTTTCTTTTCCTTCGCATTTTGCCTTTCCTTTCCGTTTTACAAGAAAACGATTCCCATTTACAAGAAAAAGCAATATAAACAATATTTTAAGGTAGATAGAAATCTATGTATCTAATTTTATTTGGGGGAGAGGTAAGAGACTGATCTAAAAAGTTTCAACCTCTATTGTTGAAGGAACTGTTCCTTTCCCCATAACTCTGTCTTTAAAAAAGTTAACTAAATTTGTTGGGTCAGAAGAGTTAACTGAAAAGGTAGGTAACTATTTAAAAATTCATTCTTGGGTTTCTTTGGTTACCTCAAGCCATTTGCTTATTGTATGGAAATATTCACCAAACACCAAGCACATCCTTTTGATCAGTTCTTGTGGTTTCTTACCACCCCCTTATTGGTTTTGGTGACTAATACTGGTATCTATTATCATTCGGTTCAGTATGAGTTCTTTAACATTAATTTGTACTACTTAGTAAAATGGGTTATGCAACAAGGAATTGCCAAATCAAGTAAAAACCCGGAAGTCCAGTATATGATCAGCAGCTCCCAAGACATAAATTAGTATCATCTTTTGCCTGAATGAATATTGGACTAGTTGAAAAGTAAAATTATACCAAAAAGGGGTATTTTTTCCCATTATAGCATAATACTTTTCAAATCTATGCTTTTTGAGGTGGAGTGCCAAATTGTGCTCTTGGAGTACAGTCAGAGTAATTCGGATTTTGAAAAAGTTTTGGGGAGTCAGATTAGTAGCAGTGAAGGAAAAAAAGCACAAGGAAAGAAAGACAGTAGCTAGACATAGGGGCCAAGAGAAGGATAAGATAGACCACAGAATTAAATATCAAACGGTAATGAGTCACCCAGCTTTATAATCAATAGAAATCTCACACTGAAGGAATTTCATCAAGTCTTATTGGTGGCAGGATTATTCTCAGCACAGATTCTTAACATCCTTACATTCTTCCTGCTCTTAAAAATGTTACTGACCCAACTTCAGGGGAAAAAATGAACATGTCCCTCTCTTCATGTGACTATAAACCAAGAAACCAGGCCAAGAATAAGTGACCAAAGCTTGACTCCTGAGCTATTTTCTGTATAGTAAGAGGAAAAATATAACTTATTTGTTGGGTTTTATGTAGACCCATGACATTAATTTCTAGTAGAGTTTAGACATCTGCTACAAGGTCTATGCCCTATAGAATTATTTTCCCAAGCCCAACTCTATTGAATAGTGACTAAAGTGCAATTAAATTACAATAAATATTATCCAGTTATACAAAATACCACCCCAAAATTGGATGAATGATTGGCAAATACCAGATTTTTATTTGTCAATGAGGTAGTAAAGTGCACCTTGTATTTTGGACCATTCTGTATTATAGCTTGCAGTTACCCTTGTACCCAGGGGTGATAATTCTTAAGCTGGTTTAAAGTGCAGGTCAGGCTAATGTTGACAGCTAAACTCCTAGTAATTCTTTACTCCTAGTAATGCTCTTTGCATATTATATTTAAAACCCATAGGGGCTGGTGAGATGGCTCAGTGGTCTAAAGCACCTACTTAGAACAAGCTTAGCAAAGCACAGGGACCACGGTTCAATCCCCCAGCACCACATGCCAGCAAGCCCTGCCCCCTGGTGGGCTGAGCTGGCCACACACACACACACACACACACACACACAAATAAACAAATAAATAAATTTTTTTTAAAAAATAAATAAATAAAATAAAACCCATTGATGTCTATTTAGTAGAAATTTCAAAATAAGGATCTTGAGGAAATGACTTGAACGAAAAGGACATTAAGAACCAAGACTTCTCCCTATCTCCTTTTCCTTAGCACCCTTGTCAAGTGTTACCATTTCTTTATAAACCAGTTTTTCATTACATCTACTCATTTCTTTTCTACCATAAATCTACTAGCAGCCTATTTTCCACAGGAGAAAGTTGAACTTCCTAGAGGCTCTCTCACCAAGAAGTGGTACCATTATAATTCCAAGCAAACCTTTTCAGTCTGGATTTCATATACTCTTCCCTCTCTCTATCCTATTTGTAGTCCAAACAGTTTGCTGTTGCATCTAATATATTTTAACCATTCCATACTTCCTACCAAGTTAATAGTTGAGTTTTATATACTGTTAACTATACTAAGGTTGAGTGTAAGAGCTTCTTTAAGTCATTTAATCCTCTGAACAGCCTATGAAGTTCTTGAAAAAGTTACCCAAAAATCTCAGTTCTCCCTCATGTAAATCCAGTAACCTGAATTAGAACTGAGACAAAAAATAAATTTTGCTTCTGATCAACCAGTAATAGCTGTGTGAAGAACTGTGCTGGAAAGCATTCCCAGGGCTTGTCGAGCCTCAGCAGCAATGGGGTGGTGGTCATGTGGACCAACACGTGCCCCTAGACTCTTGTCACCCTTGAATCTCAGGAACTCCAGACCTTCTTGTAGTGCCAACGCTACATGGCTCTCGCTTATTCTTAATGTCCATTGAACAGAGGCAGGCAGGCAGGCAGGCAGCAGGCAAAAACGAAACATGGAACATTCGCACTGCCGCTGCGCTTCGGTCCCCTCCTCTTTGTTTCCAAGAATTCCTAGAAAGCAGACTCTCTTCTCAGCCTGCAGGCCTGCTAGGGCCTTACTCCAGATGTGTCTCCCCGTGGCTTTGCTTCCAGTTTGCACACAAAACATTTCATGGAGACTGCAGCAGGCCCTCTGCCAAGTCTCCGGCAGCTGCAAGCTTCCACGCACAGCTTTGCCGCTCGTCCACTGCCAGCCATGCGGTTGCCAAAGCGAGACCGAAGACTAGTTTGTACCTTTTGCCAGCTGTTATTTCTAAGGCTAACCTCTTCTGAGAAAAAAATATAGCAAAACTACTAGGGTTGACTGTTTGATGGAGATAACGCAGAAGCGTTCAAAAGAGCTGGTATTTACACATGGCACTGTGGTCGCTCGGTGACCCTCACCTGGCTTTCCCTTATGCCCCACACAGGCCCTAATGTACCCCTCACAGAAGTTTGCATCGCTCCCCCTTCTGAGATCTGTTCAACAGAATTAAAAAAGAGGTCATTTTGGGGGCTGAGGAGATGGCTCAGTGGAATAAGCGCTTCCCTGGCCAGTATAAGGGCCTGAGTTCAATCCCCGGTTCTGCAAAAAAAAATTTTAAAAGGAGGTCATTTTGAATGGTGATTCTACCATACACTAGCTGAGGAAACAGGGCTCATGAAACTTTCTGAACCTCAATTTCTCCCCTATAAAATCAGGTCCACCAGCATTCCTACTCTCTAGGAATGTCTGTGAAAACTAGGAACCAGAGACTGAAAAGTCCCACCGGGCCACAGTGACAACATGAATTTTCTTTCTTTCACTGTGGTAAGCTTTTCCCCCTCCCTTCCTGATTTCCTGTCAGCTACTCGAAGGGCTTTTCATCTTGAACCTGAAAGTGCAAATCAGCTTCAGGTGCTGAATTCACAGCTAGTAGGCAATGCAGACCTTCCTGCGTGGCACGCAACACCCAGGTCTCACAGCGCCTTGAGGCCTGGAACAGACTATGTTTTACACTGGTTTTCAGAATCACAAGTTATACATATTGACATCAAATGTCTTTCCTTGAGCTTTTCCTTTTGAATGTCCCCTGACAGTGATTTACAAGGCTCCTGGAAAGCAGTCCATATGGAACCATAATGTATTTATTTATTAGAAAAACCCCTATTTCCTCAAGTGAAATGACCATGTTGACAGAAACACAAAGCAGAACCTATCTTTGCCTCACTATTCATCCTGTCTTATGACTGAACTCAGAATGCAATGGTGTTGAACTCTTTCTTTACATCCAGTACTCAGTCAGGCACTGCAGACACCGAGATGGATAAAACTCAGTCTTTGCCTTTATAGATTTCCAGAAAGTAGGCAGACTCAACATCTCATGACACTTCAAGCTCTTGCTAGCCTGTGATCAGGGTCTTCCCCTCATATATTAACTGTTACTTGAAGAGCTCGCTGTGAAGCTGCAGTCAGTCCACCATGGCAATTCCAGTCTACTACGCTCCTAACCCCAAAACTGTACTTCCCCCAATCACCTTCACACTCACCTTCCGAGTGCTTAAGCCCGCTGTCTATGTCAGGTGTTAGCAATGAATTCCTTTCTGTGGCCCGAGCTGTGAAATTGTAGTAGTATACTCAAAAAGAAACATCCTCTTCCTAAACTTAAGAAAAAAATGTAAACTTGACACTCTGGAATAACCCTGAATAGGTAGGTGCCAGTTAAGAGCCCTGAGTCCACTCTCTGTCCCTGGAGCATAGTGTGCATCCTAGCACTGCCATTCTGAAAGCAGCCCTTGTGGAAACAGAAGCTGTCACCTAAACCTGTAGCGACTTCTCAGGCTTATAGAACACCCCACGTCTCACACGTAGAGAAGAGCCCACTCACCCTATGCCAGCCTCCAACCTGCCAAGAAAGACAGCTGTACTCTACAGCTGCAGCCCTATTTGCTTTCCCTTCCTCAAATCAGTTGCTAGGAGCACAACTGTATATCGCTTTCTTCTGTTCCATTCACTCGCTTTCCCCTGGGGCGGGGGCTGCAAAGGGAACCTGGCCCCGGAGGACTGTGTGAAAGGGTCTCGGGGTACTGAGCCTTTAGCCGCTGCACGGTTTGCCGTCATCGGGTGGTGTGTTTCTTTCTGCACTGACTACTGGCCAAGTCCCTTGGGAAGGTGCCATTTCAACCAGTGGATTTCTGTATCAAATAAACTTGATACAATTCTCATTCTGATAGATTATTATATTATAAAAATTCAGTTTTTGGTCATCCCAAATTCTGATAATGGAAAGGTTAGGTGCCAAAAGCATTGCGGCCCATCACGCTTTGGCTCCAGCACAGTCGGCCCCTTAGGTCCCAGTTCCCCTCCTCTGTCTCCTGCAGGAGATGTGGAGTGGCACATTTCTAACCATCCTCACCTGTTTCCCACCATAGCTTAGGACTAGCTCTACTGCAGATAGGAGAGCTCGGCTTTCAGTATCTGAGCTCCACTGAGCTAATCCAGCATCAGTCAGCTGGATGAAACAGATGATTGCAAAAATAATTTCCAAAGACTAATTCACTTTCCGCAGTCACTTAGTGACTTCAGGGCCATACTGAGTCAGAAGGTTTGCAGCAAACCGCCTGGGGGCGGGCACTGCACCACATGCTCTTCCTTATTCTCCTGCTTAGGTTCAAGGCTTGAGTTAACGGTCATTAGAACCAATGACGTGGGCCACTCCTTTTTTTAATGCTGGAAATGGAGCTTAGGGCTTCACACATGCTAAGCACTCTTTACCACTGAGCTGCACCCCCATCTGCTCTCAAGTTTTAATCTTCTCTAATTGCCCCACAACACTTTCCTGATGACTTAATGTTATTAGAGTGAAGCCCTTATTATCCCTTGTTAAAGTCCTATAACATACCCCCATTGGCTTTCGAACAATGTACTTTATAGGTAAATAAAATAGATAAATGCAAGAACAGACATTCTGATTAGGTAGCAAAGCACTCTTTGAAGGGCCGTGTTCTTGGACTACAGGGCTTTGCTTGAGAGGCAGCACTACTCGGTGTAGAAACCGGCACTCCACCTCCAACGTCAGGCAGGACATGGGCTCAGAGGGGCCCCGCCGCAGCCAATGAGCAGCCAGCTACCGCTCAGTCATGACTCCTGCTATGGAGATAACCTGACGCTGAATAGTTACAAGGTTGAAGGAATTTTTGAATGGCTCAAAGAAAAAGCAAAAAGATTGAACTCTGAACTGTTTCCTATATTTCAGAGCAGGGACTGTAGCTTTAGGGGATCAATCACTGGTTGTTAGTTGACTGTAATTTTCCTTTCTTCTCTTTTCAGGGGGGCAAGAAGACCTCATTCTTTCCTACGAGCCTGTCACAAGACAGGAAAGTAAGTTTCTCAGGCTGCCTGGTTCCTGATTGCAGGGCCGTCACAGGTGACAGTGTTGAAGAAGGGAAGGAGTGAAGGACTCAACGAAGTAAACTCGACTCAATGTTCAGTGGGCCCCAGACTGTGCTCTGCTGGCTCTCTCTCTGGCCCGGTCACCGTACAAACAGCTTCCCTCTGAGCATGTAGAGGGTGCTCAGATGAGGGCATATCTGAGCCATCTGAGCTGCAGCCAGAGGCCTGTGGGCACACCCTGCGGGGCTGCAGTCAGCTAAGTGCTGAGGAAGCCTTTTGCCCTAAGATCCCGGCCACCTGCAGGCTGACCCGGAGCCTGGCTGCCTTGCCCCCCAAGGCATTTGTGCATAGGCTCATGGCTGTTGACAGGGGCTATTCCTGAGAAAATTCAAGCGTCTCTCGTGGACTTGTACCAAATGGGCTTTAGAGTTCTTTCTATCATCAGACACAAAGGAATTAGGGAAACCCTGACAGAGTGTAGAGAGTATTTTGAGTTGAGGAAAGGAAATTATAAAAACATAAGGCGTCCTTGCTACTAACAATTACTTTTAACCAGTGGCCAAACAGCTCTCTTTTCCCCTCCTAGTTGACTACATTCAGTTGTTCTGACAGTGTGTAGAGATGCACAGCCAGAGAACAAGCAAATCTCCTCCGAAGGCCTCTTCTTTGACAGATGCTGAAATTGCTGTTCCTTATTAGTAAATTCCAGAGAGGAAGAGTAACTTCCTCAGGGTTAAGCCTCTCATTCCCTATGCAAGGCTAAATGGGTGAGTCACCCAGAGATGTGACCTTGGTGGTTCTGTTCGACAACTGCACCTTAAGAACTGCCCTTGCTGTCATTTCTGGTTCTTTCTCCTTACCTGCATTTTCCTTTCCCTGTCTGCAGTAACCTACACCCGGCCAGTCATTATCCTGGGCCCCATGAAGGATCGAATCAATGATGATTTGATATCTGAATTTCCTGATAAATTTGGCTCGTGTGTGCCTCGTAAGTATCACTTTTTTAGGGAAAATTCTTGTCTTTTATGAGTCGGTGTACTTCTGTCTCTCCAGCAGTCCCTCAGGTGACTCAGGCAGAATCAGTTACTTCCTGTCTGAGCATCTTACCTAATTTCTGTGTCTGACACTTTCCTTCTGCGCTGCCATGTGCTGTTTTCTGCAGGGTAAGTATAATGTTCTCTCTAAACGAGCTGCTGTCCGCAAGAAGGCAGGGAGGATCACTGCAAACCCCGCAGCGTTCAAAGCAGTGTGGATTGATGATCGCCATCATACAGTCTTAAGGATTTATTAAAACAACATTATAGCCTAGTTTTCCATAGAATCAGGGCAGTCAGAAACAAAACTGTACATTAAAGCCACCTCAAGCTGACACAGGACAGTTTATCAATCCCAAAACAAAATAGCCTTTCCTGTGTGTTTTCCTGTTGCAGATCTTAGGAAGAGAAGGACAAGAAGGTCAAAGTCTGCACTGCAGCCCTCTGGGCCACTGCGGACTTCAGTCTGCTTTATTATCATGGACAGTTCCAGGGCTCCAGGGCCCACTGGGTGCAGGGCCCCAGATGCTGCCTGCCTCATCTCCCCGGTCCCTGACTGTCGTGCCACTCTACCCACCCCGTCCATGGAGCCCTTCTGTGCACGTACAAGGGCCCATGAGGAAATCCCAAGCAATTAAATAGTGGGTGGCTCAAATTTGAGCCTGACCAATGCTTCTCTCACTACGTGTGTAAGCTTTAGGCTCTCAAATGTCTCTAGCATTTCAGTGTTACACATTTCACCTCGAATACTAAAGAACAACAGGAATTCTGTGTGTGTGACGCGTGGACAGAGGAGGACAAAGGTGATTGGCAAACCCTGGGGACGAGTCCCACTCGTCCTCGGCCTGGAGGGCTCAGGGCAGGCAGGGCCGTGCACAGCTTCCGGGTGCATCCTCCAGTTCAGAAAGGGGCGAGACACCTCGTGCATCCTCCCACCCCCCTTCTGCGCTGCACATTCTGGCTTTCTCCTCTGTTATTTCTTCTATTTCACTATTTTATGAATATGATTTCAAGTTCTATACATGTCTATTGTACAGAACTTGAAAAAAGCTAAAAAGGAAAATAAAAAAATAAAAGGGACTCAGAATCCCATACAATGTCTGAAAATAACATCACAGATACAATAGTTTCCATCTCTTCTTTCTAATGCATGCATTTTCCGTGATCAAACTTTTAACTATTTTAAATGATTGTCATAATTAATCATTCTTCATTTATACACATTTTGGATTTTCTTTATCTTTATTGTGAATTATAATAAGATATCATTATGTGTTATTACTTGTAAGTTAACATAATGAATATATTTAAGGATAGAACACCATCTGAAATTTTGATCTTTTTTGTTTGTTTTGGTGGTACTGGGAATTGAGTCCAGAGCCTTGCCTATGGTGGCAAGCCACTGACCTACATCTCCAGCTCTTTTATTATTTTATTTTCAGACAGTTTGTCCCTGAATTATATAGCAGCTGGACTCAAATTTATAACCCTTCTCCCTTGGCTTCTTGAATCACTGGGATTATAAGTGTCTGCTACCATCCCTGGCTTGACCATTTTAGAAGATAGAAAACTATTTCTAGGAAATAACAGAACTCAAGGTTGAAAATATTTAAGGTGGGTAGCGAAGTCCTGGGGGTTGAGCCCAGCCCGCATTATATTTTTTGAGACAGGGCCTCTCTAAATTGTCCAGGCTGATTCTAAACTTGGCAACTCCTGCCTTGGCTTCCCAGGGTGCTGGGATTGCAGCTGCGCCCCACCACACTTAACTGGGAAATATTTCAATTTTTTGCAGTCACACAGCTAGATTGTTTTCCATTTCACTTTCTGTCAGGGCATATAAGCAAAATGGTTAAGATTACTAACTCTCAGTCCTACCTAAACTGTGATTTTTTTTTAATATGAGTATTTTTAAAGCTCTGAATATATTTATAACTGCACGCCCATTTTTTTCCTCCTGCTATGGGACCCATTTTCTTCTTTGTGTTAGATTCCTCCTGTATGGTGGATATCACGGTGTGGTGCTATTAAGAGTTTGGGCTTGTTATCTTCCTTTATAGAACAATTTCATTATGACAAGCAGCAATTTACAGGCAGATCAGCTTGTTCCAGATGCAGTTTGGTTTTAGATGTCATAACGTTGAATCAAGAGTATCATTCCGAACGTGTGTGTGGTTTGGCTTGGTTTGGTTGTCCTGAGACCCGGTCTTGCCGTGCATTTTGGGCTGGCCTGGCGCCCCCAGGGGTCCAAGCGCAGGGACACAGGCGTGTGCCTGCACTCCCCATCCAACAGCTTTCCACAGTGGGTTTTCTGGGGGCTTAGCCAGGTGCCCACTCCTGGCCACACCTCATGGTCTCTTGGCACTGTAGGAGCTCCAGACTCGCCACGTGAAAGTGGCTCCTGGGCAGAGGCAGGACGAGTGGAGTGTCCCTTGTGTGCTTCTCTCAGAGCGACAGCTCTACCCCTTTCTGCTGTCTAATCCTGAAAATAGTTGTTCCGTACATTTTGTCCAGCTTTACACTTGTTTATAGTAGGCAGGTGATATTGTTGCCTCTTACTACACCGATACCTCTGGCTATGTGATGTCCGCCATACTCCGTAAATCTATGCCTCTGTGTTGAGGGTATGGTAGAAAGATGGGTGGCAAGAAAGCTTGTGAACATCCGCACATCTTCACATCATCATTTCTTGTTTTACCAAGATACTACGAGGCCAAAGCGTGACTATGAAGTGGATGGAAGAGACTATCACTTCGTCATTTCCCGAGAACAGATGGAGAAAGATATTCAAGAGCACAAATTTATAGAAGCTGGGCAGTACAACGACAACTTATATGGAACCAGTGTGCAGTCTGTGAGATTCGTAGCGGAAAGGGTATGTTGGCCAGGGTTCTTACCATTCCCCTCAAGAAGCGTGGTGGGTGGCAAGCTCTGATTTGTGGTCTTACTCTTTCCTGATTGCAGCTGTAAATGTGGATTGTTTCTTTCAAGATACCTAAGCAGAGAGCCCTTTTGTTTATTTATTTTTTTTCATTTATGTATTTGGTCCAGGGTCTCACTGTGCAGCTCACACTCATACTGATCCTCCTGTTTTCAGCATCCCCAGTGCTGGGATTACAGGCGTGTGCCACCACACCCTAACTCAGCGCTGGCTCAGTGTGCCCCAGGGTGGGGCTGGGACTGAGACAGGGGATCGAACCCTGGTCCCTGCGCTTGCCAAAGCAGGTACTTAGTCCACTGAGCTATCTCGCCAGCCCCAGAGAGCCATTTTAGAGCAGCATCATTAATCTTTACTCTCATCTCGCTAACGTATTCAGACCGACTGACAAAAGGAAGGAGAAGGGGCACTTTAAAGCTAAAGACAGTTACCTGTGTGAGGTTTCGGGGCGTTCGCCATGTCCTCGGCTCACTATCTGAGAGCAGAGTGAATGCAGCTGAATGTGTTAAGGAAGTCTGGTGACTCCTGGTTGTCTAGACAGGTTGTGCTACAAGGAGTCACACGTTCTCTTTGAGAACTTCACTACACTATCCTTACCATAGCTGTGTGAATTGTCAAGCACCCCATACAGGGACATCTGGCTCTGCCATGGCACACATTGTCCACAGTCAATAACCGCAGCCAAAGTGGCTATAGGAGACGGCATTATGGGATCCAGCCAGAAGCAAAGCCAATGTGTACAGTAAACGAATCCTGTAAGATGCTTCACAGGAGAAAGCAGCTTTCTACAAATGCCACACCATCCTGGCAGAGGGAGACACAGATCACGTAGTAGTTAGTTGCTGTCACTGCACCTCCCTTCTTCCTGAAGGTTTCAGAGAGTGGGCAAGTGGAAGCCATGGGAGGCAGCACCGGAAGGACCAGGACCGCAGCTCCGCGGTCTGTCAACAGAGAGATCTTATGTCAGACTCACACACAGGGCCCGTGTCAGAGGAGAGACTGTCTACTGGGCGTTTGGGGTTTTTTAATCACTCTTTTTCCCCTTTGATATACTGACAAATGATTTAAAAATTTAGTTTGCCAAGAGGAGATGGTTGAAGAGAAGAGCCCAAGACTCTTCTTCCTCTAAAAGAACCAAAGTAATTGGTGGAGAGATACATTTTGATGGGAGGGGTGAAAGGGGTCTCTTAGAAATCAGCAAGAGAGAGACTGGAACATTGGGAGATTCAGAGACTTCAGACAGCAGCATAGAAAGAAAAGCGAAACCTGAAAACTGCAACCCAGACTCTTCTCCTGAGGCAATGTAGGTATGAAAAAGAGTTACAGCGAACTACCAGGGCTGATATCAGCAATCCCAGCCAATGCAAAATGGCGCAAGCCTCACAGGATTCCAGCCTACCTAGATAAACCTGACGTCTGCACAGCCGCCTTCGTTGGGACGAGGATTTCACATAATCTTCCTGTGAACAACTGGGGCACTATGACCAGGCACCATCTTGAAGAATGAGCTTTTGTCTGACATCAGACTGCTCCAGATCAGAAACCCTGGCATTCCTGTCTGTGGGAGTCCTCAGAAACCTTGTGTGTTGATTCAGGGGGTGTCTGCCCTGTGATCCCAGCAGCCCAGCAGAGTAACTCACCCGAGTCCAGTGGACACCCCAAGATCAGGTGACAGGTTGCCCTCATAAAACCAAGAGATCAGGAGCCTCCCCTCTGACACGTGAGGCACAGGCAGCTCTAGGCTGTCAGCAGTCACCAAAGTTGTTCCAGCCGCCCGTCAGCCCCATACGTCACTCAGCTACCTATTACGGGCAGAGAAGGAGGAGGACACCACAGTGCTTGCACCTGCCCAGGCCACAGGAGTGTGCTGAGCCTCAGCGACTCCGCTGCCCCGGCTGTCACCTTGCCCTGGGGCATATCAGGTTGGTGGGTAGCAAGAGAATGTGCCCAGCTTCATGCAGATCCTGCTCCTGCTTTGCTCTCAGGCAGAAATTAAAGCTTAAGGAGCTGGAGGGAAGAGCCATCACAGTTACCTACACCTAGACATGCACAACTACAGTCCTACTCCCAGGAAGTTACTGTCACTGAAACAGAAGAAAGGAATGCCACGTTCCTGGTGCTGTTCCCCCCACACAGCGTCTGCTGCTTCCTTCTGCTAAAAGAGCTGGCACTGATTGTGCCTGAGGAAACCCTCAGCCCTCGGTAGATGCTCCCATGCCTGCCACTATCCTTTCCATACCTGTGTGAATTGTTAAGTGCCCTATACAGGGACATCTGGCTCTACCATGGCGCACATTGTTCACAGCCAATAACTGCAGCCAAAGAGCTACAAAGGACTATGTTATGGGGTCCAACTAGAGGCAAAGCCAACATGTTTAGTAAACAAATCCTGTAAGACACTCCTCGGGAGAAAGCAGCTTTCTACAAATGCCACCTCAGAAAAGTGGCAGAGATTCCTGAGCAATCACATAAACAAATCTCAATAAGAAGATGAAAGATCAGGGCAACTTGATGCCACCTTTTGGTTCCAGTAAGTCTTTAGAAATGAAGAAAATGTGACATATAAATGAGAAATTCAGAGAGAAAAGTATTTGGGAAAAGAACCAAACAAAAATTGGGGAAATGAAAAGCTCAAAAAGTCTAGTAAGAATATATGTTTGAAAGCCTCTACAACTAGGTAGATCAGATGGAAGAAAGAATGTCTGAACTTGAGGACAAGCCTTTGGAAATGTCCTAGGCAAAAGAATGAAGGCTATTCAAGACCTAGGGGGCTTATTAAATGTAGAAATATCTGCATTTTATGATATCAAAAAGTGAGGAGGGGAGAAAAACTCAAGTGCCTGGAATACCTATTCAACTGAATTACAGTAACAACTTCTCCAGTTGGGGAAAGATAAGGGAACCACATATATAGGAAGCTCTTAGAGCCCCAGACAGAAGCAACCAGAAAAAATTCTTCACCACAGCAATGTATATAGTACAATCCTAGAAAAAACAAGACAGAGAAAAATTCCAAACTCTACAATAAAAAATGCCAAGCCACATTCCAAAGCAACCTCGTTAGCCTAACAGCAGATTTCTCCGGTAGTCCTGGAGTAGGTAGAATGACAAATTCCAAGTTCAGAAGAAAATAAGTGCCAACCATGACTGCTACACCCAGCAAAGCTGTCCCTCAGCCATGAAAGAGGACAAAAGTCCTTCCCAGACAAGTAAGAGGGGTAGCTACTATGCTTGTACAGGGTTATATGTGCACCCATATTGATAGTGGTACAGCTTATAATAGCTAAATCTTGGAGACAGTCAAAATCCCATCAACTGATCAATGAATGAAGATACTTTTTTAACAATGAAACACTATTCTGCCATAAAGAAGGGAAAACTTGAGCCATTTCTAGCTAAATGGATACACCTTGCGATCATACTCTTAAGTAAAATAAATCAGACACACATGTTTAAATACTGCATTATTTCACTGGTATGAGAAATGGAAGGTGTAAATAAGAATTGAAATGTATCATAGATATTGGGAAATGGGAACAAAAGGTCCAAATGATAGGGGAACAAAGGAGGGTGAGGGGGAAAGGGAATAAAGAAAAGGAAGAAAAGAATAGAAGGAAACATGGAAAAAAAGTTTTGCAAATAAGCAGAGGAAGAGAGGTTGAAAGAAGGGGAGGGGAATGGGAATAAAAGGAGCAACAAAATGTATCATGTACAGGTACAAATTCCCTGTGTTGGATGTTATCATTATGTATACCTAACATGTAGCAAAAAAATTTAAAAGTTCTAAAAAAAAAAAAAAACTGGTAGAAATAATGACCACCAGACCAACCTGAAAAAAAATATGACTGAAGAACTCTGACATTCAGAAGTTCAAGATCACTAACAGTATGACAGTATAAATCACACCAAAAATGTAAACACATAAGGGAGGAAAATCAAAGCACAGGGGCTGGGAGATGGCTCAGTGGAATAAGCGCATCCCTGGCAAGCGCAAGGGCCTGAGTTCAATCCCCGGTTCCGCGAAAGAAAAAGAAAAAGCACAAAGACAGAGCTGGACATGGTGACACATTCCTATAATCCCACACTTGGGAGGCTCAGGCAATTTTGTAAAATTTTGTAAAATAAACAGTATTAGATCTAAAGGGAGAATTAGACCCCAAAACAATCATAGTGAGGATTTTACCACTCACTTTCATCAGTAGGTAGCTCATCCAGAGTCCCCCCCAAAAAAACATTCAACAGAGAAACAAAGTTAAACTACACTATAAATCAGAACGTCCTATTTACAGAACAACCCATTCAACAGCTGTAGTATAAACATTCTTTTGATCAGCACGTGGAACTTTCTCTAAAATGGACAATATATAAGTCTTCACAAATTGAGAACAATTGTAATCATGTCCCATGTCTATTCTGATTACTATGGAACAAAGCAAAACAATAACAAAAAATATTTTAGAAATTGCACAAGTACCTGGAGACAAAACAGCATCCTTTCCAATGGGAAAGTCAGGAGGGAAATTTAAAATATGAAAATGGAAACAACACATCCAAGTTCATGGGGCTTGGCAAAAGCAGTACCAAGGGCAACTTACAGCAGTAAGTGCTTACATCAAAAATACAGAAATAGACAACCTAATGATGCATCTCAGAGATTTAGAAAAGCAAGGATAAACCAATCCAATTAGTAGAGGAAGGAAAATAAAGCTCTAGAAACAGAGACTAAGACCAAACATAAACCAGGTCTTTTGAAAAGATTAAAAAAGGACAAACCTTTACCTAAGCTCACCAGAAAAAAAGAGAGGACCCAAACACATAAAATCAGAGACGAGAAAGGGACATTAGAACTCAGACCACAGAAATAAAAAAGACCATTAGGGATTATTATGAAAATGACATGCTCGCAAATAGGAAAATTCGTAAGATAGAGACAAGTTTCCAGACATGCATAGCCTATCACAATGAAGCCATGAACACATAAAAATTCTGAATCGGGCTGGTGAGATGGCTCAGTGGTCTAAGGCACCTACTTGGAGCAAGCTTAGCAAAGCACAGGGACCACGGTTCAATCCCCCAGCACCACATGCCAGCCAGCCCCGCCCCCTGCTGGGCTGAGCTGGCCACACACACACACACACACACACATAAATAAAAATTAAAAAAATTCTGAATCAATAAGTAATGACACCAAATCACAATTAAAAATCTCCGAAAAAAGAAAAGCTCAGGCCCATTTGATTTCACCGCTACATGCATCAACTTTTTAAAGAATCAATGTCGTTCCCTCTTGCAGCCATGACTAGAGTCGCGGCGGGCCATTTTAGCCCATTGAAAGGCTTTTGGGGGCTGGAAATACAGCACAGCAGCACACGCGCCTGCCTGCCAAAACAAAGCATAATCCTTCTGTAACTTTGGACCAAAGCAAAAACCATAAAAAGCATTTCAATGCACCTTCCCACATAGGCAGAAAAATTGTCTTCTCCTCTTTCCAAGGAGCTGAGACAGAAATACAGTGTTTGCGGTATGCCTATCCAAAAGGATGATGAAGTTCAGGTTGTGCAAGGACAGTATAAAGGTCAGCAGAGGATCAGGGAGATGGTTCAATGGAATAAGTGCTTCCTGGCAAGCACAAGCACCCGAATTCAATCCCAGGTTACGCCAAAAAAAAAAAAAAAAAAAAACACCTCAGTACCAAAGGTCAGCAGATCAGCAAAGTAGTCCAGGTTTACAGGAAGAAGTATATCGTCTACACTGCACGGGGGCAGCGGGAAAAGGCAAATGGCACAGCTGTCCATGTGGGCATGCACCCCAGTGAGGTAGTTATCACCAGCTAAAACTAGACAAAGGCCGCAAAAAGATCCTGGAACAGAACACCAAGCCTCGCCAAGCAGGAAAGGAAAAAGGCAAATAAAGAGAGAAATGATTGAGAAGATGCAGGAATAAAGTCCTCCCGTGTGCAATTTTTAATTAAAAACTGCTAAAATGAAAAAAAAAAAAAAAAAAGAGTCAATGTCCATCCTTCTCAAACTATTCCTGAATATAAAGGGAGAGGATCCTTCCAAATTTACTCTGTGGTCAGCATGTCTTACCATTACCAAGCCAGAGAAAGACATAACAAAATTATGAAAAATTCCTGACAAACATAGTTGAAAAATTTCTCAATAAAAATATTAATAAGCCTGGCAAATATAATGACCATCTTGTCTGAAACTGTCAGTTGACAATCAATATAGTGAGAATTTGTTTTTAAAACAAAAAAATAGAAACTAGTAAACTGAATTTAACGCTCATCAAAAAAATCATTCACTGTTTATTCCAAGCTGGTTTTATAGAAGGATATACCTCAAGATCATAAAGGATAGACTTGGTCAACCCATAGCCTACTGGCTACTGAAAAAGGGAAATCTGATGACCGTTCCTCTGAGATCAGGAATAAACAAAAGGTGTCTACTCCCTCCATGCTGTTACTCAGAGTAGTGCCTGAAGTTTTACACTCAGGAATTAGGCAAGAAAAAGAAATAAAAGCATTAAATATCAGAAAAGGACAAATTGAACTATTTCTGTTGCAGCTGATATAATGTTTTATATTAAAAAAACATAAAGATTCCACCAAAAAACTGCAGAAGCAAAGTTAACAAAGCAGGATGTAATACCAACACATGAGAATCAGTTTTTTTACGCACCTATAATGAATTTGCAGAGAATGAAATCACGAAAGTAATCCCATTTGCAATGGCTACATAAAAGAAAAAAACATAGGCACAAATTTAACAGAGTCAGTAAAAATCTCTCCTGTGAAAATTACAAAACACTGATGAAATTTAAGGACTGTAAGAACTAATCTTGTAGAAACATCTGTACTACCCAAAGCAATCTAGAGATTCAGTGCAATTCCCATCATAATACCAGTGACATTCAATTCCCATCTTAATACCAATGACATTCCTCAAAAACTGGGAAAAAAATACTTAAATGCAGATGGAAACACAAAATACTCCAAATAGCCAGAGTGGTCTTGAGAAAAAGCAGCCAAGTAGAGGCATCACACTTCTCAGTTTCCGGGCGTACTAGAGCCGTACTACTAAAATAGATGGCATTTGCTGAAAAACACACATTCTGGCCATTCTTTCAGAGTTAATCTCATACTTTTCTTTCTTCCAGGGCAAGCACTGTATACTAGACGTATCAGGAAATGCCATCAAGCGGCTACAAGTGGCCCAGCTCTACCCCATTGCCATCTTCATAAAGCCCAAGTCTCTGGAGCCTCTGATGTAAGTGGGGGGACTGGAGCCTCGTCTGGCTCATTCTTTTTTCCTCTTACACAGCATATTGTCAACAGGCCTTGGTCACAATGCTTACAAATATGAAATGGCATTGCTAATTTTTAAACATTCCATGTTTAAAAATATATTTGGAATGTTTAAAAATACATTACCAAAGTTGGAGCTGGTAGGCATAGAAGTAGTTATTAAAATATCTTCACTGATGTTTCTTGGTTCTTTTTTTTTTATTTCACAAGTTGGTTTTAGTTTTGACTCTCGTTTGCTTTGTGGGTAGCTTGGCTTGATTTTGTTTGGTTTGTTGTGTTGTATGGTTTGTGTTTTTGTGGTCAGTTTGTTGTTGTCATTGGTTTGGTTTTCCAAATGATGAGATGATTTTCTTTGAGTTATCTCTTACTTTGGATAACCATTTCACAGGTCAATCTCTTTTTTAAACAGGTAAAATTTTTATAGCGGGAGCTGATGATATTTTAATGTTTTTCCATTGGCATTTGATTTTGTCCTGTAATAGCATTTTGATAATTTTAAATTAAAATTTCATAACATGTATAGACCATGCTTACAGACTTAGGGATATGATGACAAAACATCTGTAAGTTAGACAACCAATGGCAAGCGTAGAGCTTTCAGTGATAAGATGCTACCAGTTCCCCACCAATGACTTAGGCCTACAGCTCTGCGTCTGTGCGCATTTATGAACAGGAGGAAAACTCATGACTCAGATTTTTCTTATTTTTCCTTTTCCCAAAGAGCTTCGAAAGAGCTTTCCCTTAAAAGTCAGTGCACATATGGAGCAGATATTCAAGATCTGACTGTAAAGTCATAAAGCAGCTCCCACACAGAGTGCAAGTACAGTAGGGAATGATAGCCGAATAAAGGTGGCCCAAGCAGAGACCTGCAAATTGGTTGGGCTGGGTTTGGTTCTCTGCTTGGCCGATGATCGTTACCATAACTTTGGGCAAAGCACCTGCCCTCTCTAAGGCTCAGTTCCTCACCTCTCTACCTGCCATCAATACAAACCATGTAGAGCTAACATAAAGGTTAAACCACAGAGTCATAGCTGAGCAGTCCTTCTTACAGTCTTAGGTATGGAATATGCAATAAGTAGCAGTCATTGCTACTATAAAAGATAGAAAATTATTCTATTTTTAAAGGATTGAGAGACTGGCGAGATAGCTCAGCAGTCCAAAGTGCCTGCTTAGGCAAAGCACAGGAGCTATCGTTCAATCTCTGGCACCACATGCTGCGCCAGCCCCACCCCCAGGGCAGTCTGAGCTGGACACACACAAAAAAAGTCTAAAGGATTAATGTCATCTTATTCGAAAATGCAAAGCCTCATGTTTTCCATGAGAGCTCCAGTGGCGATGCCAGCTGTCTCTACCTTAAGCTTGAGTAAATACTGCGTCCAGTTGGCCTCTCAAGGGCACTGACAGGGTTCAAGAGTGAGCCAATAGGATATGCTGGTGAGCCATGTCTGCAGAAAAACCAAAGAAGGGGAAATTATTTCAGCTCAAAGTTCGAAGCAATTATTTGCCCAAGAGATTAGCTACCTGTTCTCTTCTGGTATCTTCTGAGGATAAAAGAACAAAGCTAACTGCAGTAACGAGAAAAGCAGACTACAATAGTTAAACACATATTTGTTCTGTAGGGAAATTGCCAGTGAAATATCTTAAGAGCAAAATATATTTCTGTAAATAAAAGTCAGACACAGGTCTTTTACCAGGATGAGGAAATAAAATTGGGAGGTCACTGTTATCATCCTTAAATTTAGACATTAAATTATACTAAATTTAGATATTAAGATAAATAAATAAATTTAGATATTAAGCTATACCAAAGAACTTTTCTCAGGATTGGCATGTGAAAACATGTATTGATAAAATAGTAATTTTAAGTATTATTAGTCAAATGGGATGCATTGGATTTCTCCATATCAGGGAAACTGGAGGGCAGTGCACAAAGTGAGCTAAGCAACCACACATTCCATTTTGTCAAGTGATTAATAATCTCTAAAGAGGGCCGGCCAAATAGCTCAGCAGATTAAAACACCTGCAAGCAGGCACAGGGGCCCGGGGTTCAATCCCCCGGCCTGCCATGCCGGCCCCATCCCTGGGGCACACTGAGATGGCAATTGAGACTGGGCCTGGTGGCGCTCGCCTATAATCCCAGGTCTTGGGAGGCTATAAACAGGCGGATCACTACGAGTCCAATCTAGTAGTAAGACCCTGAACACCCTGCAGACCCTTCCCTAAAAATACAAAAAAAAAAAAAAAAAATCTCTAAAGAGCCTAGCAAGACCTTGTTTCAAAATAAAAGTTAAAAGGCTGTTGGGACAGGATTTAGCTCAGTCGTAGAGCACTTCCTAGCATGCTTGAGGTGCTGGAGTCAATCCTTAGTTATCCCCTAAAAAACACACATCTATTGTATATTTGCCCTTGATTTGATGCCTCTCTGAAGAGTCATCCACACTGTACTAATAAGCTGCATTATGCAAGTATTAGATGTGATGCTAACATTAATAGAAAGATGAAGAAGTGCCCCTCACCTCTTGGGAGCAGCATCTTCAGGTCCTATTTCAGAGAAAGGAAGCTGTACACTGTGAGCACACAATAGGAAAAATGGTTTCCTGAGGAAGAGGGGCCTCAAAAAGCGACAGCAGTGATGCATTTGGTCCAGCAGGACAAGCGGAGCCAGCCCCATCCGGTGCTTGGGAGGAGGGCCCCCCCACCCTTCCACAACTGTCAGGCACCTCACTCGGTTCAGCCTTCAGGCACTGACACAGCTACTTAGCACCAAGGAAACATTAGGCATGTTGAAGGCTGATTCCACAATGAGGTCGGTGAAGCTGACGCAGTGGCTGCAGCTGCATCCGTGGGTCCCCAGGGTAGTGATGATGACAGAACACCGCGATCCCGTTACTAATGCTGCGTGTCTAGGGCTCACTCTACTTCAGGCTGTCCCTTTGCGAGCAAAGTTGGCATGATTGCGCATTCCCTGGGAAGAAGCGAGTGCTAGGTCAGCTGGAACAAAGCATGGCAGCTGTCACATTTAGACCTTGATACATCATCACACACAGCATTTCTCCAGTGCGGGGTCCGCATCAGCGCACAGAGCATATTAGTGCATACCTAACCGATGCTTCAGAGGAGCATGAAATCAAGGGCACGTGTAGCAGAGCGATGGGGGAGGTGGGGTTTTGAGGTTTTGTTTGTGAACACACTGGACATTGGACCCAGGACCCCAGGCATGCTAGCCAGGCAAGTATTTTACCACCGAGCTGCATACCAGGCACCCCTTCTCTTTTTTATTTGACTTGAACACAAGATTGTGCCAAAGTGCCATACTGGCCTCCAGCCTGCTGTGCTCCTGCCTCAGCCTGAATTAACTGGGGTTACGGGTGCATGACACAGACCGGAACTGGAAAGGGGGTTGACTAATAGCACATATTCTGACCTCAGTCTCTGGTGTTCCAGGTGGCATACAAGGCAGTGATACTTTCAGAAATTCTACATGCACCAAAGAGGCATTCTGATGGGCCAACTGAAATATTTTCACTTGGCTGGACTTTGATGAGCAACTAGAGGAGCTGGAGATGTAGTTCAGCAGCACAAGTCCTGCCTTGCAAGTGCAAGGTCCTCAGTTCAATTCCCGGTACTGAAAACAAACAAACAAACAAAAAAAAGCTAGAGGCCATGGTAGAACAAAGCTATACCACTGGCTGCAAATCATAAATTGGTCTTAGCATTAGAAAATATTCCATTTCTCTCTCACCTTGGCATGTCCCTAAGGCTAGGTTAAGTTTAAATAATCTTACAATGATTCAACATTTATACACAGTTGATAGAACAATTGTTGACAGAAAGAGACAGATAGCCCTAGGCATAATTCCTTTATCGTTCGTTCTCCTACCATAAACAAAGCAGGCTTTAGAGTTTATTCATTTTGTTTTTAATTGACCCATAGTAAATACCCATATGCAGAGGGTATTGAGTACAGTTTTAACACACAAATATGGTGTTATTGATCAGATCAGGATAACTGTTGTAACTGTCACTTTACGTGTGCATCACTTCTGGGTTAGAAGCATTCAAATTTTTCACATACATTATTTTATAATGTCCAATGATAATGTTCTACTGTGCTTTAGAACAGTACAAGCAATTCTTTCTAGCCTACCGAGCGCTTGTGCCTATTAAAGTAGAAAATATTTGATCTCGAGCTCCTTCATCCTGGCTCACTGTTTGACTGGGTTACTTCATTAGAGCCTCCTTGACAGTCTACTGTTTCTGACATATTCTGTGTCTCTTTTAATTTGGTCCTCCCTCGGCAAGTCTTTTGCCTTTTATTTGGTCATAAAAACAGAAGTAGTTCAGAGTGCTTGCTGCCGTAGGCGTGCCTCCTCCCCAGCAAAAGTCGATGGGGAGCGCTGTGGAGCAGCTCCTTAGCCCGTGCGATGCTAAGGAGGCTGCCCTAGTTTCTGTAACGCTTTGGACAGTGTACGTAGAGGGTAAACTGTAGCCCTTGCAGGACAGCAAGCAGGCAAGACGGCAGAGGTCTCTGTAAGGTCAGGGCTCAAGAGGAGCCGGAGGAGCCAAGACCTTTCCCTCCACCTGCTCCCCCTGCCTCGGACCATCCCTGGAACATTTTCTTCAATTCCACATAAAATCCAGTGAAGTTTAGACGGGAGAGCCGAGATTTAAAGTGCAGATCCCACAAGAAAATAGAACCACTGATACCGAAAAAGTGGAAACCCCAAGGGACAGATGAGCAGATACCTGCCACCTGCCACAGAAGCAGCTCAGTTCTACTCGAGGGTACCGCAGGGGACAGAATAGAGACCCACCCAGAACAGCACATCCTAAGACGAGCAGCCCCACTTCAGTCGAGTGAGGGGCCCTTCGGGAGGGCGCTCCCTGCAGAGAGCACTGGTAGCTGAAGTGGCCCAGCACCTGAGGAGTGCTGAATAAAGGAAGCCACTGCCGAGATTCAACTACACTCGCGTGGATTCCGTCTTGCCGTGGATTTTTATTTTCAGAGATCCGGTATGTTCCCTTTGTGTTCTAAAGCCGAAATCCTCATTTCCCCAGGGAGATGAATAAGCGTCTGACGGAGGAACAAGCCAAGAAAACTTACGATCGAGCAATTAAACTAGAGCAAGAATTTGGAGAATATTTTACAGGTAAGGTCTCCTCACCCTGTACTGCGAGAAAGGAGCTCAGGTGTCTGTCTCCAGAGCTGGGAAATCCTCCCTGTAGAGAATCCCTAATATTTGTTTTACGCTTCTGTTCTCTGTCCCCAGTTGATTCAGAGCTCTGGGTCCTTTCTCCTCTGAGTTCAGATACAACTGTTGCTCAGGGTCCGCTAGCCCTACCAAAACCCGGGAGGGCCGGATGCCCCTGAGTTATCTCCTGCTGTCCCGGAGGTGTTAGGCGCGGCTACCTCGTGCCGTCTCCCTGATCATGTCCGAGGATCTGGAAAGAAACCAGTCGGGCTTAGAACACATAGCAGCAGGAGCCCTGGAGCAGCACCCTCAGGACCTGTGTCCTCCCCCTGGACAGACCTGGCTCTGCCTTTCCACCCTGGACCACACATGCTGCCCGTGGGTCCCTGCACTCTGAAGAGTCTCAGCACAAAGCCTTTTCTTTCCTTTTCACGTGTTTCTTGGGAAACATGAAGGTTGGGACGAAAACAATAATTTTTCTTTGCTATAGGCCTTAAGCCCTCTTTCCTAAAGGCTGTCACTGATGAAACAGAGAAACTGATCAAACTTTGTAGAATTTGCTTTAACTTATTTTCACTAGTTCAAAAATAAGAGCTTTCCTCCTGTATTACCTATTATCAAATTAGATATTTTACTTTTTAATCTTACTCCTAATACAGAAAATGTCAGCAGTATAGCAGTTGTAAATATTTTTAATTGAATGATATTAGAGCATCTAATAATAACTAAAATGTGAGTTATGTTTCATCTTAAAAGAGCATTCAGGTAGGAAAATCCAAACAATGTACATTCCAACTAGTGATTCTTTTTACTCAGGAATGAATTATTATAATTGATGTAGTCTGAGGACTGTTTTTGAAGATTTAAATGATGTTTCGATAGCAATTTATTTTTAAGCTTTAGAGTTATGAGTAGTACTAATATATTTTGGAGATCTGCCTACTACATAGCTTTTGTTCAATGGAAAGAGTGAAATGTATTTAAATCTATTCCAACCGCCTGCTGTATTAGGTAATTCACAACCTAGAAGTTTATGTTTCCTCTAATATCTTTCTTACAAGTAGTAATCATCCAGTATTCTCAGTATAAATAGCTCTATGTAGAGAAATCTGAATCTACCCGATTAGTTAGAGAATATATGGAATGATTTCCTCCAAAAGATCTTAGGGACTGGAGAGATTAACTGAAGTTTTCTCTAAAACTCTTCATTACTTCCTCTGTCAAAAACCTCTGAACTTCTATCTGTGCTCAAAGGTAAGTAAAAGCTGGATGTGGAGGCACATGTCTGTAATCCCAGCACTTTGGAGGCTGAGGCAGGAGGATCGTTGCAAGTTCGAGACCAGCCTGGGTTCCAAAGTGAACTCAAGGCCAGCCTGAACTATGTAGCAAGACCGTGTTTCCAAAAGATTTTTTAAAAATAATAAAAGAAATAAAAGTAAAGCAAGAGCCTCTAGGGATGTCTCGCTACTACATAGGAAGCTCTCAGCCTGAAATTTCGATGCTTTGCTCCTGTGCTTGCTTCAAAGGAGTTGTTAAATGAGTTACCCATCAAGCACAACCACACACAAATGCACAAAGTACAAAGATGGTGATACATTTATTACTGATCTAGAACATGCTCTAGAAGCAGTTTTAAAAATCCTTGACATGCCTTGCATACATGAATTTTCTGCACTTTCCTCCTGATGAAAAAGGACCTCAAGCTTCCGTAGGCATTGCCCGCCCCCAAGTGTCTATTGTTTGCTGGCTGCACCAGGCAGTGATTCCTAACTCCAGGTCTGTTGGCTCTTGTTGCAGCTATTGTCCAAGGAGACACCTTAGAAGATATATACAACCAATGCAAGCTTGCTATTGAAGAGCAATCCGGGCCTTTCATCTGGATTCCCTCAAAAGAAAGGTTATAATTTAGCTACGGTGCCTCTGACAATGACAGAAGAGCATTTAGAAGAACAAAATATATATAATACACTACTTGGAGGCTTTTATGTTTTTGTTGCATTTATGTTTTTGCAGTCAATGTGAATTCTTATGAATGTACAACACAAACTGTGTGAAGCCATGAAGGAAACGGAGGGGCCACAGGGTGGGACAGAAAAGACTTTGCAGTATACAGGAAGGCTACGATTTGCTGAAAGTTCCAGGTGTAGGGATGAACCTCTGATGGGCTCTGTGCCCAAGACATGGGCGAGGTCCTCGCCCCAGCAGATGTCCAGAGCTGATTTAGCTGCTGAGCTCTCTGTGTTTTTGCTTTAAAGAAAAGTTGCCAGCACTTGAACCTCACCACTTTCCCATTACCCACATCTGTAATTGGTACACTTTGAATTTTATAACTATGCACATCCTTTGATTTCTTAACAAGCAAAGGAACAAAGAAGGAAAAAGCAAAGAGTCCTTTTGGAGACGACATGCTATCAGGGAAGGATATTGGTGTAGTTGCATTGACTGGCATCTTCAAAGACGAGCATTTCATAAAATTCACAAGTGTATGGAGACTAACCTTACCAAGGAGGGGATTCTACCTGGGGTTAGCTTCATGATCGGTGATTGTCTATTTTGCCATTTATAGACTGAAAGAAGGCACTAAAGATGAGAATAATTTATACAATAAAAATATATTAAATGTATAGAAACAAATTTCTATAGGTTAAAAAAGTTTTGTGAAATATTTTGTAAAGACGAATTCATTGAAAGACTGACTGTATGCACTATCAGATGATCAAATTTGAGAGCCGAAAGTTGCACTCCCCCTTTGTTGCCAATGATCCACTGACAGCGCCTAAATTCCTTCCGAGTCTGCCACAGACCTCGCCCTCATGTAGCGCCCGTGGTCCCCTGGCACACTAGTGACACTCTTACGAAGCACATCCCTTAATGAGTTGCCCTCATGGATATTTTTGGAAGACATTTGATTCTTATATTTTTAACCTGACGGCTCTTGAGACACAAATTCATGCAAGTGACATAAAGGAAGCTTTTGTTTTTCTCCAAACAACTTGACCCTACCATGCAAATAGGTCACTTTGTTCCTAGTGACTTGCATATAATTCTTAAAGGATCATTTAGTAGTCTGGCCAACTGTGAGTCATTGGGGTCACTGTTTTGTTCCACAGAGTAGAGAGTTTTGTGCTACCCAGAGTTGGATTGAGAGCCGTGGGAGAACTGTCCAAGATGTACCATATCTTTGAGGAAGAGAGAGAAGCATCTGGTTGAGGGTGAGGCATGCAGGCTTTTTGTTTCAGTGTGTAGAGCAAAGAGAGCCAGAAAGACAATTCATGGCCGTGAGCTCAGCCACTAGAACCGGCCGCCTCAAGGCTGCACCTGGACCAAGTTTATTTTTCAACAATTATTATAATGATGATTCTAAAAAGAAACCTCCCAACGCCTATAAACTGAAACAGAAGCGTTAGTTTCCCACTTTAGAGCTGATAGTGACATCAGCATTGGTTTTGCCCATGGGGTTGAAGAGAGACTTTTCAGTGATACTCATAACCACTCAATTCTGGGGTTCACGCACACCCAGATTAAGCCCCATCGCCTTATTTTTGGGGTATCCCAAGACCTGGCAGGCCTTCTGCTACACTGTGCAGCCGCCAGCAGGAGGCTGGGGCAGAAAGACAGACAGAGCCATCAGGAGTGATGGGGCTGCTTCACGTTAGAACACTGGAGCCCGAAAATCAGTCTCTTTCCAAAAACAAGGGTTGTCCATCTTATAGCACCATTGTCTGCAGTCACCAAAACCAATACAAAAACGCAAAATTATTTATCACCCTCTAGTCCTGAGGCCGCCTCTGCCATTCTGATGCAAGGACTAGCAGTGCGTTTTCCCTCCGCGGAAAGCTAAATTTGCAGAGTCCGTAGAGTGCTCCGAACGCTAAGGATGTGTCCGCACCTGCAGCTCACCAGGCTCAGGGCAAGCCCAGCTTTCCCCAGCACTGCTCCCAGAAGCTTTCTGCCACCAGAATGCCACTCCTGATACCCGCTCTATTTTTAGGCCACCATGATAACTTCTTTGGTTTCTCAACTGAGCATGCAATCGTTTTATTTAGAGGACTGTCACTAATGAGTAGACGTTTTCTTGGGTCGTGTGATGTGCTTTTCCATTTAATAGTATTGCCGTGGCTAAGTACAATCAAATTGAACCACCAACCCTTGGATTTGTAGTAATTCAATTCTTTATTTTCCTAGTGTAGATGCTTCTGGATTAGAATTGGCATTTGCACTGATTTTTATGTATATTTATATAAATATAGACATATATATATTTGCTTGAAGAATCACCAAGCAGATTGGTGAGAGGGTCTTTTCCTAGAGAACACACACCTCCATTTGTTGTGTAGTCTCGTGCTTCCCAGCATTGAGGTCTCTAAGGCTCCAGGGAGCTGGTGTATTTTGCAGCGAATGTGATGACTTGCCCGGAAACGGTCCGCAAATTACCCAGATTACATCTGGCGCAAACGTGCTTGGAGCCTGGGGCCAGACTGGTGCTAACACTGCAAACTTTGTCCGGAGCTTTCTCCAATCTGAAGGCTTGCTGGGGGCGCAAGGTCACCTTCACATGCTGGGCCCTTTCAGAAAAGTGCCAGATCGTGTCACTGGTGCTATTTTTCATGCTCTGGTACAATGTGTAGCACCACGGGGGTCACAGCTTTACCAAAATTAAAACCCAACTTGCCGGCCGATCGCTGGGGCGCCTGTTCTTTGCTCTCCTCCCATCGGATTTGTCAGCCATTTATTGCAGGCCTTTTCTTCCAGCCCCAAATTCTCGGGTTGGCTCTCTTCGCTTGGCAAGTCTGTCTGTACAAAGCTGCGCTCGGTGCCTCTGTGAACTGTCTGAGACCCCACTGCCAGCCCTGCAGGACCCTGGGCCAGAGGACAAAGCTCTCCAGGCCTCTGGCTCTCGCTGATTTCCCCTTGACTTTCTCCACAACGCTCCCTGTGTCTCTTCCCGTTCCTTTTTCCTGGTTCCCCCCCCCTTTTATCCTTCCTCTCTTACCGAACTCCTCGATCTTGCTGCGTGATCCTTCACACCCTCCCTGTCTCGCTGGCCCTTTGCCTTTCGTTTCTGTCTTGCTGCTCTGCTCTTCCTTTTTCCCCTCCTTTCCTGTCCTACCCTCCCCCTCTGCTCCCACGTGTCAGAGCTCCTCTACCCAACTGCTTCACTGTTTCATCCTATAAGGGCTCATGGCTCACTCAGACAGTACGTCCATCCTCTGGACTAATGACACAGTTTCTCGGGGTCACCACTTATCTGCTCAGCCTAGAAAGGAAAGCTGAGCACAAGGCCCTGGCCTGGACCAGCTCCGGCCCTCCCGGAGCCAGCCTGCACCGCTGCCCTGCAGCGAGGATGCACGTGCTGGGGCTCTGTGGGCACCCAGGCCCCTTGTCCTCCCTGGGCCCGTAGGAGCCCGCGCCCAACACCGCCCAGCTCCGAGGACACTTCCTTTCAGCACAGGCAGACCCTGACCCGATGGTGACTCTAATGGCAAACCTCTTCTCATTAAAGCCATGCCATCACCTTGGTTTGGAGAGAGATTTTTTTTTCCTTTTTTCCATTTTCACATGAAGCCCCTCTCCTTGTTGGCTGGTGACTGCTCTGGTGAGATTGAATGGACTTGCTGGTGACAAATATCTCTTTTCCTGTCTTGGTCCTGCCTACAAGTCCTGCAAAATTATTTAAGGACCCAGACTAGTGTTCCTAAATTTATTGTACTAATTTGTCACTCTTGAGGAGGGGGGAATTTCCTAAGGATCAATTCCCTAGAGCACGTGGAGTACCTCCTGTGACAACTTATTTTCCAGGAAACTCCCTTCAGAAGTCTGTAGGTATTCGTTGTGTTTCTGCGTCCACACGGCATGGATGGCCTGCGTATCACGTGTGCGCAGAGTACCCTAGGTGTGAGTGAGTATGCTTGGACACACACTCCAGTTGTAAATAGCCTTCCTCACTGAAGTCTGTGCATCAGAAATCATTTCTTGTACAGCTGTGCAGTTTCCTGAAGCAGCTGAAGACAGGGTAAGACAGGCAGACGACTGAGACAAAGATCAGCTAAAAATAAAGCACCGTACTGTATCTCCCTATCAACTCATGAGGACAGACAGCCACGTGGTAAGGTCCGCTCCCAACGGGATGGCAAACTTTTCTTCTCTCCTTTTTGAATTTGTGTTTCCTAAGTGTGTCTTAACTTCGGAGTGCACCAGATTGTACCTGTTAGACCCTTTCAATATGACGATTTTGTGCTTCTCTCTGACAGGATGTCTTCACGAAGCTGCAGTGCAGGCAAGGGGGAGGGGAGTCACCCTGGCCTGGGCTAGAGTTTACAGAGACACTGCACGGCTTGCACTCCTGTTTAGTGTAAATATTCAACACTTCCATTCCATTTGTGTAAAAAATAAAGCACACACAATTATAAAATCAAGATGTATATTTCATACTCAGTGTGTCTGTGAATATTTATTGCGTTTCCTGATGTCAGCGGTGGCCCCCATTGTAAAAATGCTGGACAGAGTGTTTATAAACATGTCATGGTTTTATTATAAGATATAAATATTAAAACATTTTTATGCTTTATAGCAAATTATATTCTCCCAAAGCATAATTTGTCTTATTTCATAAAGAACAGAACCCCTTCTTTCTATTTTTATCACCTTTGCCTGAGCTCAGAGCTGAAGTGCAGCCTCAATAGGTTTGCTCTGAGAAATCTTGGCACTGCTGAGAGGAACCGCAAGCGGTGCTTTTGCATGTTTTTAAATACTTGGTGACCATTTCACCTATTTTTAATCGTGATTTTTTTGCCAGAAGTGAGCAACGTAGTAAAAGATAGGTTTTTAGAGACACATATATGCAGAAAAATTAATTTCCCAGGGTCAACAGTGTGAGATGACAGACAATACTAAGAATAATTTTCTTAGACCAAAAAAGGCACGATGTGGGGAGGCAATATCATATGTCTTTGGGACCACAATATACCAGCTCCAAAGATCTGATTACATAAGGAACATCAGGTTTGGGCATGTGGATCAGTCCTAAATTCTCCTGTATAATTATCTGCTTCATCATACATTTACACAGCATAGTTGTAAAAGCCAAAACAAATTCCTCCCAAGAAAGTCCTGGAATGCTACGATCAGAGGAATCTCTGTGAAACACGCTTTATTATAACTGGTGATACAACTGGACCAGCCAGGCGGGAAGCCTAGCTAGTTGGTGATAGCTCTGCAGCCACCAGTGTCACCAGTGAAGGGGGGCGCCTGAGACTGTCCCTTGTTTAGGTCAGTGAACAAAAGCCCTCAGCTTAAAAGACAGGCTGGAAGACCAGCGCAGGCCAAAACCATCAGCAGTTATGCAACAGTTGCACTTTTCTATCTGGCTTAATGTCACAGGAGCACTACACAAATGCCACAATGGCTTCGATAGTGGGTCAGAAATCCGCCATTATGCCAATCCTCCAATTCAGAGGAATGAGAGGCTAAAAGAGCTTTTGAATTTTCCTTGTGTCTGATTTCATTTCTATGTAACTTTTTAAATAGCTGTTTCCAAAGGTACAACCACACACCTCTGTCCTTTTAAGGACACAGGTAGCCTACAGCCCTGTGACAAGCCTGTGGCACAAGTGGCATAGTCAGCTGTTGGTTATTGAAAGCACTGAAAAGCGCATCATCCCCGGTCCATAGTCTGTGTGACCATCGCAGAATCCATCATTGTTTGGCAGAACCAAAAAGCCCTACCACAGCCCAAAGCAGAGGGGCGTTTACGAGGAAGCAAACCACTTTTTTTTTTAACACAACCAGACTCCATCTTGAAGACAAACAGGAGAGGATGTCCTCTATGGACCAGGCCTCCCCACACCCATTTGGGCTCTCTGCGACTCACTTTTCTCTTAGGGCCACCTCAGAAGACACCACTGCTAGCGTCAGACTGGCTTTACCTCCCTTTGAATGTTCCAGCAGAAGTCCAGACTCTGTTCCTAGTTCACATTTGCACAGACAAAAGCAGAATAGCTGCGCAAATTCTGTTCAAGGCCAAAGGCAAAAAGGAAAATACAAGCGAATCTGATTTATGATATGAACTCAGCGCCCAGCTCCCTGCAAGCTGTCATGTGACAAAGGCCATCTTTCCCACACCACTCGGGACCCTCCAGCACTGATAAAGCAAACATCAGACCTTTCGCCCTGCTGCCATGCCCGCCTGAGCAGCTCGTACGTCAGCTGCAGGTCCACTAGACCCGTTGTCTCGGTTCCCTTACTGCAAACTAGAAAGCAGATGGGAACCTTCACTGTTGTTGACTTTGATGGTTCTGTCACTGTAGACATCGAAGCACAAGTTATTAGCTCCACAACCGTAACTAACACATCAAAAGCATTTAGCTGGTCTAAGCTGCTGAAATACTCAAAGTGTAGTTTGAAGGCAGTGATCACAGGAAGCAGTGGAGACTCCGCAACCTAGAGGGGGGAAAAATAGTAAATTTCCATTTCACCCCCAGCTTGGCGGACTCCACACTTCTGAGACAAGTGTCCAAGAAAGTATTAGCAGTGGCCATGACAGCAGGAGACCGGCAGTCCTCACGGTAAGAGAGACCACAGCCCTCACACACTTTAAATCCAGTCGGGATGTGGGGCTATCTAAGGACTACTGCTTTACTCCAAATAAGGAAATCATATTGAGTCTCACCCAAGCTATTACAGCAGCTACTACCAAGCACCATCCTGCCTTGGGGACTGGCAGCCAGACCCCAAAAGCCTTTGGCCTGTATACACGACACAGAGCAAGAACAACCCTAGCAGCATCCTACAGCTTCAGAGCCAACAGCTGCCATAACCATAGTCCAAATCCCTTCAATGGGAGTTTGGGAAATTTCTCCCCCAAACCTGGGTCTGTGGCGGCTGCTGCTGCTGCTGCAAGTATGGCTTCACCCATCTCTGGAGCTGAAAAAGATCTCAAAGCAGATTCCAAGGCCCTGGGATTGTGGTGCTCAGTGCCTCAAACCCTGCATCACCTGCACTGACCTACAGGAGCTTGGAAGAGCGCCCCTCCATCACACAAGCCTGTTCCTTCAAATTGTAAGGCCTCACCCACATCCTTCAGCTCTAGGACCATAAACACCAGCACAAGACTCAGCCCTGCTAGGATGTGCCCACGTGCATGAGAGACGTTTCTATCCACACCTTGTAGGTCCCATACCACAAACACCAAGTCTACAAAGCTTAGCATTACCCTTGCTCAACCCATGGGAACTAGGCTAGGTCTCCTGCAGATCCTGAACCCCTGAGCACATGAAGACCTGCACCACAAGCCCAAATGCTACCTGTACTCTCCTCAAAGAACCTAGGGAAGGTCTTCTCTCATGGACACAGGAATACAGCTTCTGGTGCCAAAAGGGCTATCTCCTGTGCATGTCTGCTGGGACCTGGAAAGGTATCTTCTGAACCCCAGAACTCTAGGAAAGTAGCTACCCATCCTTCAAGCCCCAGAGACACTAGCTTCACACTTCTGGGCTTCTGTAAGGTCCCCTTTGCACTCCACAAGCTTCAGTCCATCGTTACCAGCAACCTCAGCAACCTCTGTGCCGAGGACCTAGATAAGTTCCCAGCACATCCTGTGGCTCGATACCTTAGCTACCCATATGGCAGGTCCAGGCACCTCCTGCACTCATCCTGAGCACCCCAGGGATGAGCTTCTTCTCATCCTATCACGTGGGACTCTATCTGCTGGAGTCACAAGTACTGGCGCCACCTGCACTTGCCCCAAAGGACACAGGCACAGTTTTCTCCACAGATTGCACCACAGAGAACACAGCAGCTGTTACCATGAGCCCAAGTGCCATCAGCGCCTGATTCTCTAACATAAGAGCACACATCTTCAGAAGCCTCGGCAGTGACTTTACAGGCCAGAAGAGAGGAAGCGATATTTTCAAGTTGTGAAAGAAAAAAATGTCAACCATGAACTATGTATAGCAAAGTATATGAAAAAAATGCTCAAACTCACTAATGACCTAGCAAAGGCAAGTCAAGACCACGATGAAGTATCATCTCATCCCAGTTAGAATAACTGTCACCGGGGGAAATGACAAGTGCGGGAAAGGATACAAAGAAAGAATTCTCACACACTGTTTGTGGTACTATAAATGAGCATAGACATCCTGGAAAATGTGAAAATTTCTCAACAAACAATGTCATGGCCCAACAAGTCTAGTACTTAGTATATATCCAAAGGAGATGAACTCATTATACCAAAAAGATACGTGCACTCTCACATTTACTGCGGCACCATGCACAGTAGCCAAGAAATGGAAACAACCTTAGAGGCCATCAACTAGTGAATGGATAAAGACAATGTGATGCAGCTACACAGTATTATTCAGCCATAAAGTAATAATGTCACAGGCTGCAGCACACATTAAACTGGAGGTTGTTCTGTTAGGCAAAATAAGCTAGATACAGAGAGACAAGGTCACCTGTTCTCACACACTTGTGGAAACTCAAAAGTAGATCTGCCAGAAGTATAGAGTTGAAGAGTGGGCACTACAGAGAGAAAGGCGCTGCACAGAGTGGAAAGAAATAAAGTACGAGGCACCAAAACAGGGGAGAAATTAACTCTTCCTGCTTATAGCACAGTAAGGTAGCTGTTGGTTAAGACAATCTGTACCTAAAAATGACTAGAAGAGCATGAAATTTCTATCACATAAAATGATAACTACTATTTAAAATCAATGAACTGATTTAAAAACATGGAAATGTGTATTACTCTGATTTTATTATTATACTTTTAAAAAAAATACAAAATAGTGATAGAAAAACAACAGCATTAGAAATGATACAAGATTAAACTAAACAAAGTAATGGGAATTCAACAGTGGTTGTTGTATTACATGATGCTATCTTCAATTTAGTTGTTCAGATTACCAGAAATAAACATGTAAGATTTGTTTAAACAAACAAAAAAAAAGTAACAGAGAAGTTATAAGAAATTCAAAGGAGAAAGAAAAAAAATAGAGTAAAAAAAAAATTTTAACATTAACTGGTCCTTTCAAAAGATCAGCAGAAGTCAACAATGTAATTATCCAAACTGTTCTGTCTATATACCTAAATATATCTTATTTTCTTCTTTCATTTGTCCTTTTCCTCACCCCTGTTTTGCCTCCTCTTTGAAACATTTCCTTCCTTTTCTCAGTGTCTGTTGTACCTTTTAGATTTTAATTGCTCTTTCAGGTTCTCACACTAGTGAGATAATACAATACTTGCATATATGGATCTGATTTACTTCACTTACCAGTGTCTACCTGAATCCATTTATCTATAAAAGCCTTGAATTTATCTTTTTTATAGTTGAATAATACTCCATTGTGTAAAAATACTATATTGTATTTCTCCACTCCTCAGCTGATGGACATATAGGTTGTTTCCAAGAATTAGCTATGACAAATTGTGCTGCTATAAACATGGGCTCACATATATTGCTGTGGTGCGATGATTTCAGTTTCCTTTTTGGAAAAATATGTAGGAAGGGAATAGCTGGCTTGAATGGGACCGCCAATCATAGCTTTTTGAGGAATCTCCATACTGATTTCCATGATGGTTGTACCAGCCTGGACTCCCACCACCAGGGGGAGCCTTTTCTCACACAGCCTCATGTTATTGGTTGACTTCTTCATGATAGCCATTCTTTCTGGTCTAAGATGGTGGCTCAACACTGTTTTAATTTACATATCCTTTCAATCCCCGGTTCCACCAAAATAATAATAATAATAATAATAATAATAATAATAATAATAATAATAATAATAATTTACATATCTTGAATGACCAGTGATGCTGAATATTTCTCATATATTTATTTGCCATTTGTATCTCATTTCTCAAGCGTATATTCATCTCAGATGCCCATTTTTCATTTGGTCTTTGAACTTTGGAGGCCTGAATTTCTAATATTCTTTATATGTTACAGATAGGAGAACATTGTCTGAAGGACAGTGTGCTATAATTGTTTTCCACTTCATGGGTTTTCTTTTTACTCTGTTGGTGATTTCTTTTGACATGCAGAAATTTTTCATGAAGATGTGATCCCAATTGTTGATTCTTTGAAGTATTTCCCATGCAGTTTGATTTTTCTTCATAAACTCCTTACCTACCCCTGTGTCTTTAAGGTTTCTGCCTAATTTCTCTTCCAGAAGATTTAGTGTTTCGGTATTAATATTTAAATCTTTGATCCATTTTGACTGTAAGTTTTGTGCATGGTGATAGCCATGGGTCTGTTTCAAGTCTTTGGCATGTGAAAGCTAGTATTTCCAGCAACATTTATTAAAGAGACTATCTTTCTTCCATGTTTGGCCCTTTTGTCAAGAGGAATATGAGAATGCTTGTAGTTGTGTCTACATCTTCTAATCTGTTCTATTGCTCCTCTGCTCTATTTTTTGTTAGTAGCATGTAGCATGCTGATTTTATCACAGTAGCTTTGTAGTATAATTTCAGGTCAGGGATTGTGATACCTCCTAACTTGCCTTTGTTACCCAGATTGTTCTTGTTACTCTAGGTGTCTTCTTGTTCCAGATGAATTTTAGGAATTTTTTTTGTAGATATGTGAGGTACACTAATGACATTTTAATTGAGATTGCATTGAATCTGTATAATAATATTGGGAGTATAGCTATTTTCACAAGGTTGGTTCTTCCTTTCCAATAGCAAGGAATATATCTTTCCATTTTCTTTTTTCTTTTTTGTATTTGAGGGAAGGGCCTACAGGTTGTTCAGGGTCTCACTACTAGATCGGACTCAATATACCCAGAGCACAGGCCCAGCATGTCAGGTGAGAAGACCTAGGGCCACTGGATCCTGAATAGACCCAGAGCGCAGGCCTAGTACGTGAGAGTGCAGGCCCAGTGCAGAACCCCTCAGCAAAACTCCCTGCAAAGAGGCTAGAGACAAGAC
>NW_004524625.1:9775315-9790766 GCF_000260255.1 Octodon degus | reverse complement strand
TATGCTACTGAATTTGGTTATTAAATCTACAAGTCTCTTAGTGGAGTTTTTGGGGTCTTCTATGTACAGTATCATGTCATCTGCAAATAATGATAATTTCACTTCTTTCTTTCCAATGATTATTTCTTTTTTTTCTTTGTCTTATCTAATCGCTCTAGCTACTGTTTCCAGAAGTATATTGAACAGGAGTAATGACAGTGGACATCTTTGTCTTGTTTTTTTATTTTAAGGTGAAAGGTTTAAATTGTTCATTAAGTATAATGTTGGCTATTGGTTTGTCATAGATGGCTTTTATAGGTTGAGGTAAAGACCATCTATTCCAATTTTCTATATTGTTTTTATTATAAATGAGTTTGGACTTTGTCAAAAGCTTTTTATGCATCTATTGTTGAGATAATCATGTGATTTTTGTCTTTGGCTATGTTGATGTTGTGTATTACATTTATAGTTTTGTGTATATTAAACCATCCCTGCATTCCTGGGATGAATCCCACTTGATTGTGATGCACAATCTTCTTCATGATTTGCTACATTCTGTTTGCTAGTATTTTATTAAGGAATTTTGCATCTATATGCATTAGGGATATTTGCCTGTAGTTATCTTTTTTGGTTGGGTCTTTCTTTGGTTTTGGTATCAGACTAATACTTGCCCCCCTGAATGAGTTTAGGAAAACTGCTTCCCTTTCAGTTTGATTGAGGAGTTTGAGAAGAGTTAGTCCTCCCTAAATTTCTTGTAGAATTCATCTGTGAACCCATCAGGACCTGGGCTTTTCTTTGTTGGAAGGTTTTTTTACATTTTTAATTTCATTGACTAATATTGAGTCATTCAGAATTTTTGTATCTTCTTGAATTAGCTTTGGTAGTTCATATGCATTTAAGAAACCACATTTCTTCTGTACTTTCCACTCTATGAGAGTAAAAATTTTGGAAATAAGTATTGATAATCTTCTGAATTTCTATAGGGTCTGTAGTGATTTTCATTCCTCATTGCATGAATTTGAATTTTATCTTTCCTTTTTTTAATGAGGCTGGCTAGGGGTTTATCAATTTTATCTATTCTTTTAAAGAACCAACTCTTCAGCTCATTAATTCTTTGTATTGTTTTGTTTGTCTCTGTTGCATTTATTTCTGCTCTGATCTTTATAATTTCCTGCCTTCTTTGGGCTTTGGACTAGATTTGGTCTTCTTTTTCTAGGAGTTTGAGGCGCAGCATAAGATTGTTTATTTGGGCTCATTCAACTTTCCTGATGTGCAAATTTATTGCTATAAGCTTCCTTTTTAAGACAGCTTTCATTGCACCCCACAGGTTCTGCTAAGTTGTATCTGCATTTTTGCTAGATTATAAATATTTTTAATTTGTTTTTTTTAATTTCATCTGTGACCCATTGATTGTTCAGGAGGGTATTAATTAGTTTCCATGTGTATATAAAGTTTTTGCTGTTTCTTTTGTCAATAATTTCCAGTTTCAGTGCACTATGGTCAGATAATAAGGAAGGGATAATTTTGATTTCTTTGCATTCACTTAAGCATGTTCTATGTGCTAGCACATGATCTATTTTGGAGAACATCCCATGTGCAGCTGAAAAAAATGCATATTCTGATGCAACACTCTGTAATGGTCTACTAAGTCCATTTCTTCACACTTTTGGCTTAGTTCTGATTTTTTGTTTTTGTTTTTGTTTTTTTGTTTTTGTTTGTTTCCTCATTTTTTGCATGGTTCATATATCTCTTTATGTCAGTGGTGGGTTTAAGTCCCTGGGGTGTTAAAGTCCCTGAATACAAGTATGTTGTTGGTCATTAGATTTTTCATGTCTGTTAAAATTTACCTTATATACTTTGATACTCCTATATTGGGTGTGTATATATTTATAATTGTTATCTCTTCCTCTTGCAGTTTTCCCCTAACAAGTATGTAGTGACCTTCTTTGTCTCTTTTAATCCCTTTTGATTTGAAGTTGATGTTGTCAGCAACCAGAATAAATACCCCTGCTTTTTGGGGGTTCCTGTGACATGTTTTCCATCCTTTGACATTCAACCTATTAATTTCTTTTTGAGCAAATGTGTTTCCTGCACACAGCACATTGTTGGAGTTTGTTTCTGTATCCACTCTGCCAGTCAGCTTCTTTTAATTGATGAATTGAGACCATTACATTGATAGTTTTAACTGATATGCATTGGCTTATCTTTGTCGTGTTGTTTTCCTACTGTGGGATCCCTGCTTTTCCCCTTTGATTAATTACTTGCTTTGCTTGGTAGTTCTCTTCTGCTGTTGTTGAAGTTGTGGTCATCTTTGTCTTTTTCTGAAGGATCTGCAGTACTCTTTGTAGGGTTGGTTTGGTTGTCACGAATTTCTTCACTTATTCTTAAATCTAATAAACTGTTTGCAGGATAGATCAATCTGGGTTGAAAGTTGTTTTCTTTCAGGAGGTCAAATATCTCACTCCAAGCTCTTCTTGATGGGATGGTCTGTGTTAAGAAATCTGCCGGTGATCTGTTTCTTCTAACAGCTTTTAATATTCTATTCTTTTGCTCAATTTCTGGAATCTTGATTATTATGTGTTGGGTGATGATTTATTTTGATTATGTCTAGCTGTAGTTCTATATGCTTCATTTAACGGTGTATCAGATTCTTTTGCCATGCTTGGAAATTTTCTGCTATATCTGCTAACACTCTTTTTATGTCTTTTGTGCTGTCTCCAGCTGTTTCATTGATATCTATTAATCTTTTATAATTTTTCTTTCCATCATCTTGCAGCTGTTGTATTGTTATTTCCTGATTTCTCATTAGTTTTAGATGTTTCCTTTTGTGTTCATTAGCTGCAATGCCTTCTTTAAGGTCTGAAATTTTATCTTCTGTTTCATTCAAGCAGTTTTGCCAGCTTTCAGTGGAATTCGTAATGTCCTGGATATCTGTTTAAATCTGTTTCATGCATTCTAATTCTTTCTTGTATTGTTCATTTAATGTTTCCATCATTTTTTCTATTCCCTTCTATTTTTTTAATCTGTGTCTTCCTTAGATGTACTGAGCAATTCTTCAGTGTTTATTGTCATTTCTATTTTTACCTAAGAGATCATTTCTGATCTGATTTCCCCCACAGCCTGATGGAATTGTTTTTTATTTCAGTTGCTATCTCAGACATTTCAGATGTGTAACTTCCAAGTTCTTCCATGAACTTGTCTCCTGGACTCGTTTCGAGTGGGCTAAAGGCCTAAGATTGCCTTTTCTTCCATCTTTTTGTCATTTTTTACATTGATGTTAGGTAGGTGGGGTGCAGGTCAGCAAGTCTCTTGGGAGAGTGGGAGGGCAGTCTAGGCTCACCAAAGTTCCTGCTTTGTGGGGAACAATGTGCTTTCTACCTCATCAAGGAGGGGTGGCGAGCCACAGTTCAAGAAGGATCTGTGATGACGAGTGCAGGCTGAAGTTGTCCAAGGCTCTCTCCATGGTAGCTTGGTGCGGGGGAGTACCCCCCGAGGCTCCTACAGGTAGCTGTGGTAGTAACGTCTCCGTGGTCAAGGACGGGTAGTCAGGCTCAGCAGAGCTCTGTTGGGAAGGAATGTCTCTCTGGCAGTCTTCAGGGCGAGGAGCGGTGGCTGGACTCAGTGAAGCTCTGTCGGTAAGCCTGGAGGGGCGGAGCTAGGGCTGCCAAGTCTCCCTGGCACTCACCAGGTGAGGGGGGTCGGATTATTACACTTTGCACGTATGTATCAAATTATGTTACCTCACAAAGATGTAAAAAGTGTCTTTTTAGAAAAAGAAGTTGTGCAGTGAGGTCTTCTTTTCAGTGCTTTCAACTTGAGGCCTTAAAGTACATTTCTTAGAAAAGTATGCAGGACTTATTCCCTTCAAAGTGGCAGTTTCCTAAACTAGGAACTTAAATAAAAAGCATACATACAGTAAGAACTAGTGAGGGTAAAATCAACTTTTTAAAGAGTAACTGTGGGGCTTACATCTACCTGGCAAATCAATCTCTACTTATGCTACCAATTTCAGTCTATGAAACATTTAAAGAGTATTTATAAAAATGGCGGTTGAAAGAACAAATGAATGTAATACACTTGCAATTGTCTTGGTATTTTATAGAATAAATTCTCAGTTATGTGGTAACAAGCCCCCTCTTTTGATGGAAACCCACAGGTGCTACCTAAGCCCCTTCCTAGTTAATCACCTCATACCAAGTGACATTTTGGCCAGGGTGTCAGGCAACAAGCCATGCTGCAGCTCAGCACTTCCCGGGTACAGACAGGACCAGGGCCGAGGGCTGAGCCACAGACTGTGGAAGGAAACAGGATCAGATTCTGCCATAGCAGCGGTCATTCAGCCAAGAACTGGAAGCCAGTTCACACGAGGAGGACTCGCATGCCACTCCCAATACCGTTTGCTAATGTCAACCCCCTTATCACATCATACTTTCGTGAACACAACAAGCACGGTGTGTGTATGCTGGACGGTGAGCTTCTCTCCTGACATGGACCCTTGGAAAAAAAAGCAGGGTCAAGAGCAGGAGGCCTGCAGAGGGACTGTTAGGCGCCGTGTGCCCCCAAACTGTACTGCAGCTCACAGAACTCGCCAGGGTGCTGGGCGTACGTGCTGATCCCACCCACCCACCTACAGATCACTGCTTTCCCTTCAAACGGTGCTCCAGGACCACGTATTAGCGGCACCCAGAGCTCCCTGGAGATGCATGATCTCAGCCCTCCCCGCAGACTGGGTCAGGTCTGCATTTTGATAAGCTTTCCAGGGACTGCATACATATGAAAAGCTGTAACCCACTGGTTCACAAGACTGAGCCAAGCGGTAGGACAAGGACAGTAAAAATCTCATATTCCTCTACTAAAGATAGTGAGGTACTATCATGGCAGGAACAAAAAAGCAAATAGCAGAGAAGGAGAGAAGGTATCGCTGAAAGTAAGCCAATGGCTTGGCAGCACCACCCTCACCCCTGCGTCTGCCTCTGCCTAGGGCAGGGTGGGTGCAGGATGCAAAAATCCTACTGAGTGTTTGCTAAGTCTTAGGCCCACACTGATTTTTTGCACACATCTATGAGGAGGCCTTCCTTGGGATGATCCTCAAAGCACAGCAAATCAACGCTACAACCTCAGGAGCCAAAGAAATGCCTTGCAAGCAGGGGACCTGGAGAACCAGGTCTGAATCCTGGCTCCATTCTCTCCTGGCCATGTGACATTTGATGAAGGCCTTAACATCTTCACAGACAAATTTTCTCACTGAAACATGGAAGCATGCATGGAAACTACCTGGTGCAGAGCAAGCAGTGAGCAAGCGTCCATCACCAGCAGTATGTTTATGTACTGGTCCCCACAATCAATAAAGGAGAAAAGGTTATTTAATAGATGAAAACTCAGAGTCCAAGGCTACAGTAACCCCTCCCAGACTGCCCAGCTGGTGACAGATATGAGAAACTTAGGCTTTGGCTTCTCTAGTTCAATGTCCTTCAGTGCTACGCCAGATAGGGTCAGTGAATAGTCATGAAGGATCTGCTCTGGAGAATTGGGATTACTAGAAAAGGGCCAAAGGGCTAGATGGGTGGACAAGCAGACCACCACCTGTCTTCCAGCTGGATAATCCACAGCCATGGCTCGTGCTAGGAATGAGTCACTGCCTTGCCCCCCCCCCGACACCCCCAAAAAAAGCACAAAGAAAAGACCTGTTGGCAAATTGAAAGACTTAGCTATTAATCAAAGGTCTAAATATTAAAATAGAAGCATTAAATCTACTGGGAGTTAGAATAGGTAAAGCTTTTGAAGACGTTGGTGTAGGCAAAGACTTTATGAACAAAACGTCAATTGCACAGGAACTATCGCAGGAATCAACAACTGGAATCTCATCTTATTAAAAAGCTGTTGCACAGCAAGAGAAACTACCAACAGAGTGAAGAGGCAGCCCACAGGGTGGGGAAAAATGTTTGTCAGCTGTTTCTCAGCCAAAGGATTACTACGGAGAACATATAAAGAACTCAAAAACATCAGACATCCCATATTGAAAGACCCAATCCAAAAATGGGCATCTGGGATGAATAAACACTTCTCAGGTGAAGAAAAAATGGCAAATAAATACATGAAAAATGTCCAACATCATTGGTCATTGGAGAAATGCAAATTAAAACAACACTGAGATTCCATCGCACCCCAGAAAGAATGGCTATCATTAAGAAGTAAGCCAATAACAAATGATGGAGGGGCCGTGGGATAAAGAACCTTTCCCCACTACTGGTGGGAGTACAGACCGGGGCAGCCACTGTGGAAATCAGTGTGGAGATTCCTCAAAAAATCTAGGCTTGGAGGTCCCATTTGACCCAGCTAGTCCCCTTCTGGGTATCTTCCCAAGAGAATTAAAAACAACAAACCACAGCGATGTGTGTGCTATTCTCAGAGTGAAGCTACCGAACACTAGTCCTGCCCTACTTCAGAGGAGATGAGGGGGAGAGTGCGAGGTGAAAAGGAGGGGGAAGCTGTCAAGTGCACTCTCTGTGCCAAACATACCACTTCTACTGTATCATTTCATAACACCGTTGCTACGACTTTCCAGGGCTCTTTCAACTCCCCACAATAAATGGGCTGGACTCAAACATGTCTCTGGGCTGGCGAGATAGCTCAGCGGTCTAAAGCACCTGCGTCGGCAAGCTTAGGCAAGCACACAGGGACCATGGTTCAATCCCTGGCACCACTTGCTGCGCCAGCCCCGCCCCCTGGTGGGCTAAGCTGGCCACACAAAAAAATTAAAATAAAGAAACATGCCTCGTTATCATATAGACCGCCCCCCAAAAAAAGATTCTAGATTACCAGTGATTTTCCTCCATGCCACATTTTTAACTAATTTAAAATATTTTACACTACATAAAGGATAAGTTGAAAAAAAAAAAAAGAGGGTGCAGAACTTTTCCACATTCCCCACTATTACTTTCCTCATTGAAAACCTCTTGTCACTGTTAATGAACCAATGCACATACATAATTACCTAGAATTTATATGTCACTCTGGTTTTCTTAGTTTTTAAATGCTTCTCTTTTAGATTCATCCCAATATCACTGATACTTACTTCTTGTCTCCTGAGCCTCCACACTTTATTAGATGACACTTTATTAGATTTTCCTAGTGACTTTGACAGTTCTGGAGAGAATTGCTTAGGCATTCTGTAGAATATCCGTCCAGGGAGTAGACAGGGGTTAAAAGGTTAGGAGGAAAAGACCAAAAAAAATAAAATTAAGTTTCCACTCAAATCATGACAGCACACAGCTAATCACTGTCACTGGGCAGAAGCAATGTTTCCCAAGTTTTATCACTGTACAGTTACTTTTTTAACCCCCTCCTCCCCTGCAGTTTCCTCCAGAAAGCAGTCACTGTGCATGTCCCATGCTCAGTGAGTAGGCAGGTATGCTTCTCATCCTTGAAGGCAAAGGAGAGATATAAATTTGGGAGAATTTTTCTTCATAGATTTGCTATTCTCTAATCAATCGTCTGTTGATATCACCAGGGACTTGTAGATATCTATTTTTTTTAAATATTTATTTATTTAGTATGTGTGTGTGTGTGTGTGTGTGTGTGGCCAGCTCAGTCCACCAGGGGGCAGGGCTGGCTGGCATGTGGTGCTGGGGGATTGAACCGCGGTCCCTGTGCTTTGCTGAGCTTGTTCTAAGTAGGTGCTTTAGACCACTGAGCCATCTCACCAGCCCGGATATCTATTTTGTATTTTTGCAGCTTTAGTCACCTTTTCAGTCATGTTCTCTTGACTCTGAAGGTCTTTTGAATATTCTCATATTTTCTAGCACCACATGAAGCCCAGTCACTTTTCTTGTCTATTTTCAACCCTAGTCCTACAGTCAGCTGTTTTCCAATTTACCCTTTTGCTTTCTTTTGAAAGTGGTATTAGAAACCATGTTTTAGGTCTAGATTTGTTCTCAGGCCCTCAGCTGACAGGGGAAGGAAATAAGTGTATGAACACTAAATGGGGAATACGTGTAGTCAAGAGCATTTCTGTATGCCACTGTGCGTCTACAGCGAGCTAACACACAGCCATCCTGGTGCTTGGTGCTTGCACTCCAACCCATGACCACAGGAGCCACTCTACCCGTTGCCTTACTTGTCCATACATCCCCTCCAACAGAGAAACAAACGTTCACAGTCAAAGCAACGTAATGTGCTGCTGTCTTTGTTATTTTATTTTATTTTTTTCTTGGTTTTTTTCTTTTTTGGCAGAATTGGGGATTGAACTCAGGTCCTTGCTCTTGCCAGGCAAGTGCTTGTTCTACTGAGCCATCTCCCCAGCCCCTGTCTTTGTTATTTCAAATTTAACTCTCAGCCCTCAGCTTCCTGCTAGAGAAAAGTATTCTAACTGGGTGTAGGGAAATCGGTCAAATGCAGTGACTTTTTTCCCCTCCCAGTGCCTTAGGGTTCTCAAATCCCTTAAGCCTGCTTCCCAGTCTCTGCGGGCAGCCCTGGTTTCAAGAGTGCTTTGTGGGGCCGTGGAGATGGCTCAGTAGGATAAGTGCTTGACTGGCAAACGCAAGGATCTGAGTTCAATCCCCGGTTCCACCAAAAAAAAAGAGTGCTTTGTGTTTTTCCTGGCCTCATGAGGTGGGCCTAGTTTCTGCTCACCCTCTAACCTGAGTCTTCTGTGCTCAATTACCGTCAATGAGAAGGTCTCATCAGTATCTTTCTATATCATGACATATACTTCTCTAGCCTGCCAAGAACTGGTCTTTCATGGCAACAAGAGTGAAATGGTAACCACAAAGGTAAATCTGGATTGTTAAAAGAAGAACAAATTAGGGATAATGGTCACCTGCTGACATCATAAACAAGGCAATGTGCTTGAAAGCCTAAATTTGGGTTGTTCCCATTTAACACAGCCACTTCATTTAGAATTTTTTTCTCTTGGTACAGATGAGAGCCACAAAATTGGAAGCAAGAATAAAATATATAAGATAGTGGAAAGAAATTCACTAGGTACAACTGAAGTTGACCAAGAACAGAAGAGAGGAAACAGCTCCCCAAGCTGCCTTCCTGTCTATAAGAGGTGCTGAGTCCAGGAGTCCTCTCTGAGCCCTAGAAAGGGAGATGAGCATGGCTGTCTCTGTGAGCTAGCATTCCAGTCAAGAGGTCTACCTTGGTGAGGGCTGGCTCTGCAGAGGCCAGGCCCTAACAACACCCTTCTCACCCTCAGCCCCAGCTCCACGGGGATCAGAAGTTTCACAGTCAGGAAGCACTGCATTTACTGCCAAGTTAGAGAAAGCAGACTGCAAGTAACACAGCTTTGCCTTTAGACCCAAATGCCAGCAGGGTGAGCATCCCTCAAGGGACAAAGGACTTTGTTGTCATGGAAACAACACACAATGCCATGGAAACCAAAATGGTCTGAGGATCCATGTGACTGAACTCTTCCCACTGACAAGAGGATGCAGTGAGCCCCAATACTGCACCAGTCAACTACACATTGACCTGGAAAGGGGCATTACTGTGGTTACGAATTGGAGGAGCAAAATTCTCTTCTACGGACACTCAGCCTTACTTTACAGGAATACTTGAACATGTGCTAAGGGACTAATGCTTTGAGACAGCATATAATTAAATTATATTTCATGTGGCAAGCCCAAAAACTATAGCTTAGGTCAAGAAAAGTGCCACGAAAGACTCCTGGGCAGCTCCGAGGTGAAGGATAAACTCAGCCAGAGTGTGGGTAGGGATGGGGTGGGGAGGCTGCTTGGCAGGAGTGGAGGAGGGGCCTGCCATCAAGAAGAGAGCATGGCTGTCACTCAAGTCAGCAGAAGGCGTGTGGCGCAGGCAAACAGCACATGTGGGTAGTTTTTCTTTTAGTGCACAGGAAGATTGGCCTGGGGAAACAATCATTCATTTATTGAACAGGTATTTTTTCATTTCTTTTCTTAACCTGACACATAAAAATGGTTAATTAATGGAGTACCATGTAATGTGTCAATACCTACATCTATTGCATATGATATAGATCAGGTAAAACACTTAACTTCTCATTGACCATTTCCTTCTCATGAAGATTTTCAAATAATTTCTTCCTCCCCTTTGGAATGCATCCTATGTCACTGTTGTTTGTAGTTCCCAAGCTCTATGGTAGCACAACAAAAGTGTTTACTCCTACCTAATCGTAGCTTAGGATCCATTGTTCAAATGCCCCCACGGTCACCTCCCCAATTTTCTGTCGTCTGGTAATCACCATCCTACTGCCAGCTTCTATGAGATCAACATCTGGAGATTTCACATAAGCGACATCATTGAAGAATTGTCTTTTTATTCCTAGCCTATCTGCTTAGCATAATCAATGTCACTTCTGTCCATTTTATCACAAATGACAGGATTTTATTCATTTTTATGGCTGCATAATATTCCATTGTGCATGTCTACCACATCTTTTTTCTCTCAGTTAACAGACACAAATTGTTTACTTTTTTTTTTTGGCGTAACTGGTGATTGAACTCAGACCCTTGCACTTGCCAGGGAAGCACTTTTCCCACTGAGCCATCTCTCCGGCCCCTTTTGTGTGTGTGTGTATATTTTTCAGGAAGGGTCTACAGGGTGTTCAGGGCCTCACTACTAGATCTGACTCATAGTGAGTCACCTGTTTACAGCCTCCCAAGAGCTGGGATTACAGGCATGCGCCACCACGCCCAGTCTCAATTGCTGTCTCAGCACGCCCCGGGGGCGGGGCCAGCACAGCAGGCCGGGGATCAACCCCCAGCCCCTGCACCTGTTTGCAGTTGCTTTAATCTGCTGGGCTGTTTGGCTGGCCCTTGTTTGCATTTTTTTTGCCTCTCATGAGTAACGCTTGCAATGACAGGAGTGCACATCACTCTTCAACATACTGATTTTGCATACTGATGGGCTTGCTGGATCATATGGCAGTTCTGGGGTTTTTTAATTTATTTATTCTTCTGTTTGTTTATTCTCTGTACTGTTCTCTATAATGGCTGGGCTACATTACATTTCCACTAGTACAGCAAGGTTTCCCTTTTCATATGATCCTTAATTTTTTTTTTCTTATAGCCACTCTTACTGGCTTGATAGCCCTTCGTGGTTTTTGATTTGCCTTTTATATACATTTTTTTTATTTATGTGTTTGATACAGGGTCTCACTATGCAGCTCAGACTCCTAGTGATCCTCTTGTTTTCGGCCTCCCCAGCCCTAGGATTACAGGCGTGCACCACCACACCCAGACTCGGCCTCCAGCTCAGTGCACCCCAGGGGCAGGGCCGGCTCAGCATGCAGGACCTGTTCCCTGTGCTTCCAAAGTAGGCACTTAGTCCACTGAGCTATCTCACTGGCCCTGATTTGCCTTTTCTTGATGATTACTGATGTTCGGCATTATTCATCTGCCTGTTGGCTACTGTATTTCTTCTTTTGAGAAGTTATCACCTGTTTTTAAATTGACCTATTTGTTGCTTTACTATTGAGTTTTGGAAGTTTTTTTTTTTTTTCAAAAATTTTTTTCTTTTTTTTTATGTGTGTGTGTGTGTGTGTGTGTGTGGCCAGCTCATTTCACCAGGGGGCGGGGCTGGCTGGCATGTGGTGCTGGGGGATTGAACCGCGGTCCATGTGCTTTGCTAAGCTTGTTCTAAGTAGGTGCTTTAGACCACTGAGTCATCTCACCAGCCCTTGAGTTTTGGAAGTTTTTGTATATTCTTAATATCAATCTCTTGTCAAATATCTAATTCTCAAATATTTTCTCTAATTTCCTGCCTCATTTCGATTATTTTTTTCCTTTGCTGTGCAGAAGTTATTTCATTATATATAATCCTATTCATCTATTTTTGTGTCGTTTCCTATGCTTTGGGGACTTGTCCAAAATTCCTTGTCCAATTCATAGCCATGAACTATTTCTCCTGTTTTATCTTAGTGGTTACATAGTTTCAGATCTTATATTTGTGTTTCATCCATTTTTAATTGATTTTGAAACTAGTGAGAGATAAGATCTTCTTCTATCTTCTGCATGTAGATAGCCAATTTTCCTAGCACTGTTTATGGACAAGATTTTCCTTTTTCTTAGCATCTCCATTGAAAATAAGTTGCTGGTAGATGCATAGGTTGACTTTTAGGATTTTTATTCTGTTCCATTAGTATATGTTTCTATGTCAATAACATACTGTTTTAAGTCTACAATTTTGTCATATGCTTTGGAGTCAGGTGCTGCAATACTTTCTGCTTTATTCTTTTTTGCTTAGGATAGTTTTCGATATTTGAGCTCTATATAAATGTTAGTATTACTCTCTCTCGTTGTGGAAAGAAGGTCACTGACATTTTTTATGCCGATTGCAATGAATCTGTGAACAGCCTTGGTAGAATGCCTGCCTAAACAGTATTCATTCCTCCAACTTATGCACACATGATGTCATTCCAGTTTTTGTTCTTCCTTCAATTTCTTTTATTAATGTTTACATAGTTTACAATACAGAGATCTTTCATCTGTTTGGTTATCTTTATTTCTAGTATTTTATTTCATTTTATTTTATGGTAGCTATTGTAAATGAGATTTCATCCTTGACTTCTGTTGTAGGTCATGTACCATTGACATATAGTAAACATATTGATTTTTGTATGTTGATTTTTATTTCTTGAAATTTTGCTGAACTCGTTTGTCAGTACCTTGTCCTTTGGGTGGTGTTTTGGGGGATCGTCTATGCTTATCTATACTTGGGATCATGTATCTGACAGCAGTGACTTGTACAACTTAGATATCCAATATTTCCTTCCTTTGCCTATTTGTTCTGTCTAGGATTTCTAGCACTACATTGAATAAAATTAGTGACAGTGGGTATCCTTACCTTGTTCCAAACCTTGGAATGCTTTCAGCTGTCACTAATTCTATATAATCTTAGCTATTGATTTATTGTTTTAAAAAATGTATTAGGGGCTGGTGAGATGGCTCAGTGGTCTAAAGCATCTACTTAGAACAAGCTTAACAAAGCACAAGGACCGCGGTTCAATCCCCCAGCACCACATGCCAGCCAGTCCTGCCCCCTGGTGGGCTGAGCTGGCCACACACACACACACACACACACACATAAATAAATAAATAAATAAAAATTTAAAAAAATTTATTAGACTGGGTGTAGTGGTATGCACCTCTAATCCCAGAGCTTGGGAGGCTGAAAACAGGAGGATCACTACAAGTCCAATCTATGTAGTGATACCCTGTAGACCCTATAGACCTTGTCCTAAAATACAAAAAAAAAAAAAAAAATATTATTGTGTTGAGGTATGTTCCTTCTATATCTCATTTGTTCAATGCTTTTGTCATGAAGATATGTCGAATTTTGTCAACTGTCTTTTCTTCATCCATCAATATAGTTTTTGGCCTTTATTTTGTTGGTGTGGAGTATCACATTTATTGATTTGTGTATATTAAATAATCCTTGCATTCCTGGGATTAATCTCACTTGATTTTGAAAAATCTTTTAATGTGCTATTGGATTCAATCTCCTAGTATTTTATTGAGGATTTATTTTATGTGTGTATTGGATACAGCATCTCACTAGGCAGCTCAGACTCATGGTGATCCTCCTGTTTTCAGCCTCCCCAAGGCTGGGATTACAGTCATGTTCCACTGTACCTGGACTCTGTTGCAGGCCCTGCATGCCCTGGAGGTGGGGCCAGCATGGCATGTGGGACCAGGAATCAAGCAGGCACTTTGTCTGCTGAGCTATCTCGCTGGCCCTTTATTGAGGATTTTTACATCTACATTTACCAAAGATATTGGCCTATAGTTTCCTTTTTATTATTGTGGTGACAGTGGTGCTTTCCCCAGTTTTGGTATTAGGGGAATGCTGCCCATATAGAACGCACTTGGAAGCATTTCTTCCTCTTCTATCTTCCAGAATAACTTAAAGATCACTGGTAATGGTTCTTTAAATATTTGGTAGAATTCAGCAGTGAGGCCATGTGGTCCTAGCCTTCTGTTCCATTGGAGGCTTTTCATTATAGATTCAATCCCATTATCGTTTCTGGTATGTAGGGGTTTTCTACTTTGTCATGATTCGGGCTTGGTAAGATGCTTGTGTCAAGGAATTGGTGCGTTACTTTTAGGTTATCAAATTTGTTGGCAAAGAGCTGTCTATAATTACATATAATGGCATTTTGTGTTCCTATGGACACCTTTTTACTCCACTGCTCTTCACATTTTAAACCTTTGGTAGTGCATTTCACATTGTTTATACCACTTATCTCTTAACATATTGGTGTAATTACTCTTACTTTTAATTGACTTTCTAGACTTCATATTAACCATGTAATTAGTTTATGATCATGCTTATAACAGTATTCATAATTAGATTATATAATTACTCTAACCAATTTATTTTATATTTTCCACACTTAATTCATACTCATTAAAACCTCTTTCAGGTTGAAGAACTTCATTTAGTATTTCTCATAAGACAGATTTGGAGAGAAGCACCTGATCTCTAAAAGACAAAAAATGTTTTGTATCTTAAAGATATGTTATAGATTCCAGCCAGCACCCAGGCCCGGTGTGTGAATGGGGCAGCTCAGGACCCGCCGGATCCTCATTCCAGTCAGCTCCCAGGCCCAGTGTGTGTGTGGGAACACCTGCCTGCCCACTGGATCCTCATTCCAGCCAGCACCCATGTCAGGCATGTGTATGGAACTTCTTCCATCAGACAGGCCTAGTGTGGAGCCCTGCAGCAGAACTCCTTACAAAGAGGCTGGCGGCAAGACCCACATAGCTGACCCAGGAGCAGAACATCTTTCCAGAGTGGCACAGTGGGTTCACTTCCAAGGGCTGCAGCAGGAAGAAGTGGACCACAGCAGCCAGACCCAAGTCACACCCACCTGGGCAAGTTTGAACTTGGTAGAACCAAACCTGGTGCTAAGGTAATACTGCACCAAAGCTCTTCACCAAAGGTCAGAAGACAGTGCTATACAAAATGACAAAGAGAAGGAGAAAAATGCATTCTCAGGCCCCGAACCCACCCAGAACAAATGCAGGAGATAACAGCATAGAAGAAATTGGTAATTACACACCTGAAATAATAGGGTCTGAAGTAAAGAAACAACTGCAGAAAGGTATAGATGAAATCAGATGAGAAATAATTTCTGAAGTAGAAGAAGAAATAATAACTATAATGAAAGAATTACTAAGTGCTTCTAAAGAAGACAGTGATAGGGCTGGGGAAATAGCTCAGTAGAATAAGCACTTGCCTGGCAAGGGCAAGATCCTGAGTTCAATCCCCAGTACCACAAAAAAAAAAAAAAAAGAAAAAAAGAAAAAGAAAAAGACAATGGTTAAAAAAAATAGAGGAGAATAGAAAAATTATGGAATCCTTGAATGAGCAATATAGGAAAGAAGTAGAATGCATGAAGCAGATTCAGAGAGATACATAGGAAATTAAAACCTCAATCATAAGCTGGCAAAAGCTTTTGAGTGAAAGTGAAAGGAAACTTTCAGATCTT
>NW_004524625.1:9758088-9758782 GCF_000260255.1 Octodon degus | reverse complement strand
AAGGAAGAAAAGAAGGAAGGAGAGAGGGAGGGAGGGAAAGAAAGAAGGAAGGAAAGAGGGAGGGAGGAAAGGATGGAAGGGAGGAAGGAAGGAAGGAAGGAAGGAAGGAAGGAGAGAGGGAGGGAAAGAAAGGGAAGAAGGGAGGAAGGGAGGGAAGGAAGGAAGGAAAGAAGGAGGGAGGGAGGGAGGGAGGAAAGGATGGAAGGGAGGAAGGAAGGAAGGAAAGAGGGAGGGAAGGGTAGAAAAGGAGGAGAGGGAGGGAGAGAGAGGGAGGGAAGGAAGGATGGATGAAAAGGAGGAAGAAAGGACAGAGAGAAGGAAGAAGGAAAGGAAGCAAAGAAAGAAGGAAAGATGAAAGGAAAGAAGGACAAAAAGAAAAGAAGGACAGAGGGAAGGAGAGAAGGATGGAAGAATGGAGGAGGGAAGTAAGGATGGAAGGAAGGGAGGAAAGAAGAAAAGCGAACCAGTTCCTGTTCCCCCTGCCCTCCACTTTGACTTCGGAGCTGGGTCCCTGTAGGAGTTCTCAGCTGGATGAGCTACCACAGCTTTGAAGTAGACAAGAGTTAAGCTTTTTATTTTTCTTTTATTTATTTATTTTTTTTTTTCTGCAAAGCTTTATCCCAGAGGGGCGCAGTCCTTCTCGGCAGCTGCCTTCCTCGTGGCGGCCAGCACTTGCTCAGCTCCTCGCGCTTCC
>NW_004524625.1:9753247-9757078 GCF_000260255.1 Octodon degus | reverse complement strand
CTCATCAGAATTGTAGCTACAGGTTCTGGTTATTACTGCGTGGGAAAGGCCTTGCTGAGGAGAACAGTCACGAGGAAGAGCTCACGGATCCAGTCACAGGGAAGCCACGAGTCTTACCTCTTAGCTCGTAACTAGACGGTAAGCATCGCTGCTGTGGTTTAGATCTAGAACGTTCCCCCAAGTCTCACGTTTGGAAGATAATCGGGTGATGGTGCCACTGTACTGGTCACTGAGCTGTCCACCCACGAGATCACGGTGGGCGGTGGGTCTGGGAAGGTGTGGGCTCTTCCCCGGCCTCTCCCTCCTCTCCCTTCCCGGCTGCCGCAGGGTAATCAGCTCTCCTAACACACAGATCTGCCTCACAGCCAACAGCCTGTGGATGAACCCGCTGAACACCGTGGGCCCAGATAAGCCTCTCTTCCTAGAGTGTGGGTGTGAGGTGTCTGATCCCTATAATGGGGATCTGAAATCCACCCCATGGGAACCTGGCGCTGGCAATCTAGTCTGCACCCAGAGCCTCCACAGTTTCAGAATGGACAATGAGGAACTTTCACCTGATTTTTCACTCTCCTCATTATCTGGCTGGCAATGGGTCTCTGCCTCGCCTTAGTTGTCAGTGTAGCATTTATAAAATGTCATTGGTCCACAGTTAGCAATATGTTATGAAGAAACACATTCCTCACCAAGAAAACTAGTTTCAAAATAACCCATATCTCTCATTTGTATATCCTGAACACCACAAAGGGGGCCCAAAGTAAGAGCCCCACAATTCTTTCTTAAAATGGCCTTTCATCATCTCCTATCTAGCAGACAGGAGCAGCTCCTCTCTTGCAGCTGGTCCTGTAGATGTTTGCAATCAAGTTTTCTTTAACCCTCACCAGACTCTACTGGGATCTAACTTCTAATCTTTTTTTTTTTTTTTTTTTAACAGGGCTCACACTCAGGACTCTTGCCAGGCAAGCACTTATGCCACTGAGCTATCTCCGCAGCCCCTTTGTTAAACTACATTGTGTCTGAAATCTTGGATAGAACTTGCTGTGTGGTATGTGGTTTTTTTCTTGTAGTACTGGGGATTGAACTCAGGACTCTGGCTTGCCAGGCAAGCACTTATTCTATTGAGCTATCTCCCCAGCCCTTACCTGGCAGGGGGGTATACCATGATCACTAACCAAAGTTCTAGTGGACTCTCCCTTCTCTTCCCCCTGTCTTTCTGATTCTGCATTACAAAACTCCTGCAAGTCAACATCTGCTCCAGGGCAAGGAAGGTGACAGGCTGGAGTGTTCCTACTGTGACAGACGTGTCCCATCCAAACGGCTCTGCAGGCTGACTCGGACTGGTGTAGCCAGTGGAGAAAGGTGGTACCTGAAAGCCAGTTTACTTTAACAAGAACTGTAAATTGGAATAATGATGCTTTCCTTGTAGTTACTTGGCTTAAAAGCTAGAGTTTCCTGGGAGAGATGATCTCTCCTTCCTTTCCTGGCTCTTGGCAGGGGCTGAGAAGGGACATGGGGCTTAGGGAGCAGCAGAGGTTGCGGATGAACAGCTGTGGTGGTCCAGTAAAGCTCCAGAGCGCCATTCTTCTACCGAATGTTTTCTTCTCTCCTGTACTGCGTCCTCCGCTACATTAAGCCTGTAATCCTTTGCTTCTTTCCCTCTGAGAACAAAGAGTTGAGAAGTGTTTTCCACGCCTGAAACCTGCAGTGGAAGAGGGCCCAGAGGCTTAGGCAAGGACTCAGTTACAAAATTGCATATCCAGCCACTTAAAATGGTGCATTTGGAGAATACTGAAATGCACCAGGAATTGCAAACAACAAAATAAGTAGCATAAAAATTGTGCAGAGTGCTACAGAATAATTTTGCTTGCTTAGAGGAAAAGAGCATGCAACTGGAAAAAAATGTTAACCGTAATCATTGCAGGAGCTGGGAGAGTTCTCACTTTTAATTTGTTTTTTTCCCCTATATTTTCTAAAGTGTTATCATTGTAAGTATAAGTTTGAAAATAAGTGAAGCATGCTCCTGATAGCGAGCAGCTCCCCGTGGCCCTACGCGCTGAGAACAAGGCCACTGGCAGCCACCTGCACCTGAGTGCGCCCCAGCCCACTCCCAGACTTCATCCTGAGGTCTTCCCCTCCCTCCAGTTTGTGGCAGGGTAGGAAAAACAAGGCAGGTAGAAAGGAGACCAAAAAAAGCCATCATTTTAAATTTACAGTTTTTTTCTAAATTTTTAATTTAGTTATTTATTTGGCACAAGGTCTCCTATGCAGCTCAAACTTGTAGTGATCCTCCTGACTCAGCCTCTCCAGGGCATGTGACACCATGCCCAGTCTTGGTGGCTAGTATATTGTGTCTAGGGTTCAGGGACCAGCATGACATGTGGTACCAGGGATCGAACCCAGGTCCTTTGGCTTGTCAGGTAGGTGCTTAGTCCGCTGAGCTATCACACCAGCCCTAAATTTATAGTTTTAATAAAAACTGTAGGTTTGGGGAACAGGGAGATGGCTCAGTAGAATAAGCATTTGCCTGGCAAGCACAAAGGCCTGAGTTCAATCCCTGGTTCCGGGGGGGGAAAAAAAAAAAACAACTGAAGGTTTAAGATACAAACCCAAGGGCCAGTGAGAGAGCTCAGCAGGCTGAACACCTGCTTAGGTAAGAGTAGGGACTGGAGCTTGATCCCCAGCACCACACGCTGTGCGCCCCTGCCCCCAGGTGCGCTGAGCCGCCCACCGAGTCCAGGCGTGGTGGCACATGCCTGTAATCCCAGGCTGGGGAGACTGAAAACAGGAGGGTCACTATGAGTCCGAGCTGCATAATGAGACCCTGTGCCAAATACATTTTTAAAAAAGAAAAGAAGACGGTGTGGTGGTGCACACCTGTAATCCCACCACTTGGGAGGCTGAAAACAGAAGGATCACTACAAGTCCGAGCTGTGTAGTGAGACCCTGTAGACCCCGTACTAAAATACATTAAAAAGGAAAGAAAAGATATAAACCCAGTCAAAAATCCTCCAGGTCCTTAAGGATACAATCACTGGGCCTCTTGCCTTCTGCCTGTGAGGAGACGGTCTCTCTTCCCCTCTGCCCTGGACCTTTCCAATTGGGTGAGCTTCAGCCCTGTCACCTGTGATGGCTGTCACCTGTAAATGGGCCACCCCCTTCTCCCGCAGAAACAGCTGTCCCCCTTCATCAGTAAACTGAGTCCCTTTTTTCCCTCGATCCATAGGTTCTTCAGGTTCACAAGGTTTACAGATTTCTACCCCCCCAAACTCTGCATAAATATAGCCAGCACCCTTTAAGAAATATAAGCACCCCCTTTCTGCGTGTCCTATTTCCTTGACTGTGAAGTTTTGAATTCTGCCCAGCAAACCCTATACTTCCTACATAGCCTGAAAATTCCTGTTCTGGGATGGGAATCAGTGAACCTGCAACCCGTCACCTAGTAAGTGCGTTGGGATTCTGCATCTCTGCTTTGGGGACTTCTGTGGACGCCACCGAGTGACCAAACTCCAGCAAGCCAACTCCTGCTCGAGGACAGAATTGTGACCATCACGCTGTGCCCGCCGTCCTCTCTGAGCCACGCGACCTCCCACGCCCCTGACTGTATGCACCCTAGACTTCTAGTGAGCATACTGACAATGGGGAAAGTTGAATTACCAGCAGCTGTGCAGAAGGTAAAAAAAGGAGAAGAGAGAAAAAGCAGGTTGCACACTCTGTCCATGTAGAAACTCAAAGCGAGATGTTCCAGGTCAGGGCTGGGGAGATAGCTCAGTGGCATAAGTGCCTGGCTGACAAGTGCAAAGTCTCAAGTTCAATAGAAGAGGGAGGAGGAGGAGG
>NW_004524625.1:9750804-9752152 GCF_000260255.1 Octodon degus | reverse complement strand
CATGTGGTGCTGGGGGATTGAACCACGGTCCCTGTGCTTTGCTAAGCTTGTTCTAAGTAGGTGCTTTAGACCACTGAGCCATCTCACCAGCCCTCTTATAACTTTTTAAAGTCAATTTTACAGGTTTATACACGGTAACCTAAACAACTAATGTGAAGATAATAACATTGTGCAATGCAAAATTGTCGAATTCCTATTACTTTAATGAAATTTTGTATCATTTCTAATTTTTTTACCATTATGTATTCTTTAAAAATAAATAAAAGGATGACTACTTACCCTCCTAACTTACCTTTCAGGCCCCTAGGTAAGAACTAAATTGTCACAAGAACATTGGACCGTGGATTCTGAGCTAGGAACGTCTCTACAATCTCAGCTCCGTGCAGTAACTGCCGTGGCCGTCCGTGGCCAGAGCCTCACACCCAGCCTTCCGGAGAGGTAAGGACCAGCTCCAGACCCTACCTGCTCCCTTTCAGTAAGGGTTCTGCTAAGGTACTGAGCCTGGACTGGGTTGTTTTCAGGTCTTGACCCTGACAGGGCTTGTCATTCTTATCTATATCCGGACAAGGGTGTGGTGGCCAGGACTGATAGAAAAGAGATGGTAAAATAAGACAACATTCAAGGCGGCCCAGAGCAAAGCCTGACTGCCCGGGTCTTGTCCTCTTTGTTCGGTCTAATCGACCCTCTGTGGGTATTGGTGAGGCCATCCGAAGCCGTTCTAAATTCTTGGCATCTCCTCCTGAATGTGGCTGGGCCTCCTAAGGGAGCCTCTGGCTGAGTTAGGAGCCCTCTGTGGAGGTGAAAACTCCTCAGGGCAACACCACCATGGCGCCTGGAGCCTTGCTGCACAATTAGTCACAATGAGCTATTTATTTGTTGACCTTGAGCTAGTTACTAAAGAATGATGGATAGAGAGGGATCCTGCAGGGCTGCTACAAAGGCAGTTTTCTTCCCTAAATAATGGAGCTGTCATTTCAACACAGCTGTGCCTTCAAACACAGGTCACTGACCCAAGTAGAAGTAAAGCAGAGAGAGATACACTAAGAGGCTAAGCCAACACCAAAAGGGTGTGCCGTTGCCCGCGAGATGCTCTTTTCACATTGTGAAATTCACCTTTCCTCTTCTCTTTCCTTCTTTTCAAAACTTAGTGCTCACGGAAACAGCACCTGTTAGTGGAGCAGTCTCTCTTCCGAGCGCTCCTCACTGACTGGGCTCCTGTCCGAGCTGCCTCAGTCACCAGTGTCCACGCTCTGGGCCCACCTCGCCACATTTCTCACCTTGTCACCTGTCCGCACCTGTTACAGAGCTGACTGAGCCTGTGAGGCTTCCCAAGACTTTTAAGAGTTTT
>NW_004524625.1:9749177-9750000 GCF_000260255.1 Octodon degus | reverse complement strand
GGCATTACAGTAATTTTACAGTCTCTGCTCAACTCAGACCCCTTGTGTCACCAAAGAATTTATGTTTCCTAACAAATCATTCACTAAGCAACAAAAGCAAAGGCTAGCTTTTCTTATTTTTGCTTTGAGGATCATATGAGTCAAATGCCTATTTCTTCTTTTCATCACCTACATCCCACTAATTGGGGCTACGACGTGCCAGGATCCTCCTTCTACTCACACATTAGATGCTCTCGTGACTCATTAGGTCGAGTGTCCCCCTAATCACCCAACATCCTATGACAAAGGCCATAGGAGGGGGAGGGGCTTCTTGCTTTCCCCAATACAGCTTTCCCTGCTGCCCTTCCCACGTGCTCCAGGAGCAGCTCAGGAACTCTCCTCAGGGCGTCACTATTCTAACAGTCTGTTGACCTCATCACTCCTCCTCCTCGCCTGAGACATGCATGAGCGCAGGGATCGCACCTTCTTTGCTGCTTTAGTCTTTATTCCTGGGACAAGGGAGGTGGTCAGCGATCAAGTACTGTACAGAACAAAAGCATTACTGGATTTAGAAGAGGAGGCAGTCCCAAGAACGTCAGCAGAAACTCAATTTTTAAAATAACCGAAAGGCCACCTCATTTGGAGGAGGTGGGCACCGAGTGCCTAAGTGTTGAGAGTTCAAGCTCATCATGCAATAACCATGGCTGTTTTTTCCAAAACCACTTTATTTTTTAAAAACTCATACCTAGAAAAAAAAAAAGCTTTGGGGCCAGGGAGATGGCTCAGTAGAATAAGCACTTCCCTGGCAAGCACAAGGGCCTGAGTTTAATCCCCGGTTCCACAA
>NW_004524625.1:9732484-9749077 GCF_000260255.1 Octodon degus | reverse complement strand
CCCAAAATAGTATAAGCATCTATATGCCTACCAGGTAAAATGCTTATTACTAAGCTATGTTTATCTATAACTATAAAGTATAATTTTTAAAAGCCGCATACTTAACAAAAAGATACCGCTGGTGAACTGGTCAACTCGTAGCACCCAGCTGAACAGCACCAGCTTGATGCTGGATTGGGGGAGGCCACCTGAGGGTCATTGCCAGCAGTGGGAGAGGCAGAACTGGAGGAGAAGAGGAGAGGCTGGTGGGAACTGGTGGAAGCTGTTGGTCTTCCTGGGGCTGCTTAGAGGAGCTCCTGTTCTCCTGGAGGAGCTTGCCGTGCTGGCTTTTTTGATGAACTCAGCTGTTCTCTTCCTCAAAGGAGCTTGAGATCTTGCTGTCACTGAGAACAGCTAGGGCTCACTTTGGGGGAGAGCTGGTCCTTACTTTGAGCATTGCCTCCTAGATCCACAGGGGAACATGGTGCACAGCTCAGTCCCCTAGAGAAGCTTGCCACACTGGATTTCCTGACAGAAGCTCAGCTGCCCTCATCACTGCAGGAACTCAGGACCTCGCTGGCACTGCGGATGGCTGTGGTACTCTTCAGGGAGCTCTGCTTCTGACTTTAAGCGTAGCTTCCTGGCTCCTGTGAGACCCCTCAGCCTGCTAGCACAGATCCTTCATGCTGCTGGATCTTTCTAGCTTCCACCACTGACCTTTGGCCATCCCAGTGCAGATCCTTGAAGCAGGCCTGCTCGCGACACTGTCATGTCTGCAGCTGGACTCATGAGGGGCATTGTTACGGGCTGTAGGTCTTCAGGCGGACTTGTGGAGGACATTGCCGTAGGATCCAGGCCCTCAGCTGGATTCTTTGGTCTTTAGTGTGTGGACAGATTTCCTGCACTCTCTGTATATGACTCTTTGGGTGACTATTATAATCTTATGATTAAGTGTCCTATATTATATAGTTCCCCCTGCAAAACCCCAAATCAAAACAACAATCTTTCTAAAAATAACACCTAAACCAAAGCCTTTAAAGGTCATTCCATTGCCCATGAATGAAGACATAATTCCTTGTTCGCGTTCCAAAGCCTTTTGTGGCCCAGACCCTAATCAGTGCCCCTCCGATTTCTCTGCTTCTGCTCATCCACTTTGCCTGCTTCTTCCAGCCAGGCTCAGCTACTCTTGATTCCAGGGTCGGCATTCAACTTCCTCTCTGCTCCCTCCTGGTCTTTGTGCATGCTATTCCATCTGCCTGTGCCTTCCACCTCCCTCTCCTCGTCTGGATTATTTCTTCTGTAGCTCTTAACTTAAATGTCTTCACCCTCCTCCAGGAAATAGCCTGACACCCCAGGCAGTCTAGGAGCCTTCGCTGCCTGCTTCCATTGTACTCTTATCAGAGATCTAAAGCACGGCCTCTGTCCTCTTCACTGCCAGTTCTTACTTGGGTGGTAAGGACCACATTCTTTCAGCCTTGTGTGCTTTAGACCTGGCCGAGGCTTCCACATGAGTGTTCAATGAATGTTTTTCTGAATTCCAAGCTTGTTACAAGGCACCAGACTGGATGGCATTTTATAATTTGAGGAACTGGAAGTCCCCTTGGCAAGTCCTCATCTTCTTTTGACGCTAGGTTTCCCGACTGTACTCTGTGAACTTTAAGATCCTCAGAGCTCCCAAATACCATTATTCCGCATATAGAAAGAGTTGTACCTAGTGCTACTAGAGGACAAGTGGTTTCTGTCACAGCCACAAGGGCCCAGACCTACAGGCTTTCAGTTGACTACATGAGGCAGTAGGAGACCCAGACACGCCGCCCTCTCCCAGTGACACCCAGAGCTGGACTATAAAATATGTTCCCCATCCTAGGCCTATCTTTGAGACTTCCAGAGATTGAAAATGGTTGCTAAAGAAACAGCATCCTTCCTGGAAACTTTTTTGTCTATGTGTCAACCACTCCTGAATATTCAGGTTAACTCTTGATAAATCTGAGAAGAGGTCCTAATAAAAGCTAACACAACAGAGAAAATCCAGAAATCCTACTAAATATAACATAGACCACTTAGAGAAAGCTTCATCTAACACCAGTCCTTATGATTCTTGTGTCATCTGAGAGAAGTGATTATTATCCCTATTTTATATGTAAGGTCCCACACCTAGTTTTCCATGAATGGGCCTTCGTGTGAATGACCCGGGGGCACTCTGGATGTGGCATCCAAAAAAAAACCAACTAATAGTAACAAGTATGCCAGCTTAGCTATATTAATAAAATCCACATCAATTTAGTATCAAATACAAACTGAATATTGACAAACCCTGAAGACCAATAAATTACCAGGTTTTTTTTGTTTTTGTTTTTGGTTTTTTTTTTTTTGGCGGAACCGGGGATTGAACTCTGATCCTTGCATTTGCCAATCAAGCACTTATCCTACTGAGCCATCTCCCCGGCCCCTAAATTACCAGTATTTACCATAGAAGAGAGATCTATAATTACAGCATGATCACAAGCCAAATATTGTCTACTATTGATCTTCAATAAAGTTAACTCCTTAGAGATACATGACGCTTAGTAGATATAACAGTAGAGGGTATGGAGAACTGGCAAATGAAGACAGCAAAATCTGGGCTGGGGAGATAGCTTGGCAGTCTAAGCGCCTGCCTTGCAAGCTCAAGGACCCAGGTTCAATCCCAGTACCAGCCCCAGAACCCAGGCACGCCACACTGGCCACCAAAGCCAGGTGTGGTAGCACATGCCTATAATCTCAGTGCTGAAAAGGCTGAGACAGGAGGATCACTATGAGCCCAAGGTGCGTAGCAAGATCCCTTACCAGATAAATAGATTATTTTAAAAATATTTCCTCAAAAATAGAAAAAGCAAAGTTTAAGGATTAACCAATGGGATATGAGAAGAGGTGAAAAGGAGATAACGGCTCCTACTGAGCAGTAAAAGGATATTGAGAGTGATAGAGAACAGTCACAGGAAGGAACAAACAAATAAAGGATAGAAAAACCTGCTGAGGGCTGGTATTGATGTCTAATTGGGTAGACAGCTGCAGAATAAATCAAGCGCTGGCTGAATCCAAGAACACAGGGTTGATGCAAAGATGCCACCACCTTCCCAGATGTTATGGTCTCACCTTTGGTTCTTTTAAGTCTCACAAAAGACTCATAAGAGATATAGGAGTTAATGTGCCCATTTCACAGACAACAGGACCGAGGCTCAAAATGGGGGATTTGCCTAAAGCTCAAAGAGAACTGGTTAAAAAAAATTTGAGATCTTTTGATTATAATTTCAATGCCACAACACTAAAATGTGAGCCACCTCTAATCATAGATGTTGTAATGATAATAGCTACCATTTATTGAGATCTATAAAACCCCACTGCCAGACGGGAGGGGTGAGTCAGAGAAAGGAAGCGGGTGGAAGAGGAGCAGAGAGAAGAGGAGAGGAGTAGAGGAGAGGAACAAAAAAGAGAAAAGTAGAAAGGAAAAGATGATGTGTCAGAAGCTGAATTTGAACTCAGGCTTAACTGACTTCAAGACTTGAATATTATTTTAGCCAATGCTTAAATCTCCTCCACAACAAATACAGACATGTAAAAAATAGCAACCCTTTAATCTCTCTGCACCCGTGGATTCCTCCAGTCACTATGTCCCCACTCAGCAAATCCAAACTCTGCTATTTACATCAGATGTTTTGCTGCATGTGACCCAAAACAACAAGAGCTTAAAGATTGGACATTATTTTTCCTTCATATGAGGAAGTCCCAGAAACAGTAGCCCAGGGCCAGCAGGGCTGGCCAGGCCAGCAGGGCTGGTTCAGAGTGATGAGCGCACAGGCACCAATGAGCTCTCTTTTGTCGTCCCTGTGGTGGGGCCCTGACCTTCAGGGCCCAAGACACTGCTAGTAGCCCAATCACGGTGTCTAAGTTCCAAGCAAAAAAAATAGAAGAAGGGATCAAGAATGGCACATTTCTTTCTGTTAAAAGACTTCCTAGGGCCAGCCAAATAGCTCAGTAGATTAAAGTGCCGGCACACAGGAGCAGGGGTCAGGGGCTCGATCCCCGGCCTGCCGTTCCAGCCCTGCCCCGGAGTGTGCTGAGAAGGCGATTGAGACTGGGTATGGTGGCGCACGCCTGAAATCCCAGCTTTTGGGTGGCTGTAAACAGGAGGATCACTATGAGTCTGATCTAGTAGTGAGACCCTGAACTCCCTGTAGATCCTTCCCTAAAATACAAAAAAAAAAAAAAAAGACTTCCTGAAAGTGCTACGTAACGTAGCCCTCCAAACCTCATCACGTCTAGCTACACGCCCTGCCTGAAAGGGAGCCAGCAAGCGTGCCATCCCACAGGGCCTTCTGTCACAGAGAAGGAAGGGCAGCACACGAGCCAGAGCGGGCAGCTCGCCACAGTGCTCCCACCACTGCCCTCAACGCTCATGTCAACCCCCTCTTCCTGTGAAGCTCTCATCCTCCCCAAGGTTGTCTCACGCTTCCTGGACCTCCTGTCACACTCAGCACTGTGCCCTTAGCAGGCATTCGATTAGCTTCTTTGTTACTTATGGGCCAAATATTATGGCAGACAGGACAGGTAGATAGAATAGAAAGCCAGATGAATGTGGATGCGGAGATGGATATGGATACAGACATCAATACGTATATGAACCTGTCTGTGTGCAGAGGTAAGTGAAGATAGACATTTTACATGCAGCATTTCACCAAAAGTGTAGGCTCTGGAGTCAAACAGACAGCAATTCTTGTCGAATTTGTAGGTAAAGTAACTCAGGTTTCAGCTTCTTAACCTATAAAATGAAGAACGTAAGTGTACCTTCCTGGAAAGGTCATTGTGAAAGCTCAGGCAGGTCATGCCGTGAAGGAGTGACTACTGGGCCAGGCACGCAGAAACTGCTCACGAAGCATTAGAAACACTTCCACTTTATTTATTTTTTTTTTTGAAGCACAATTAACTAAAATTTTATTAATTGGCATTACTTTTTCCTTAAATGGTAAAATTTACTAGTAAAGCTATATGGACCTAAAATTTTCTGAGGTTAACTACAAATTTTAGTGGATACACAGTTAATCAAGCTCTATTTCTTCTTGAGTGAGATTTTCTAACTATCTTTCAAAAAATGCTCATTGGAGTAGGGCATGGCAATTCATGCCTGTAATTCCAGGAGGCTAAGGCAGAAGGATATGAGTTCAAGTCAGCTGGGACTACATGGTGAGACTCTGTCTCAAAAAAAAAAAAAAAAGAAAAGAAAACATCATTAAATCTTTTAACATAAATTTATTTAGTTACTTGTTATCTACAGTTATGTCCTCTTACAGTTCTCATTTAATTTATAACTTTTATTTTTTATTCTTGATCAATTGGCTAGTGCTTTATCTATTTTGTCCATTGTATCAGGGATTTGCTTTTGAATTCATTAATCTCTCTGTTTTTTCATTTCACTGATCTCTATTTCTGTTTCCTATCTTCTGTTTATTTAGAGTTTACTTAGTAGCTTCTTAAGGAAGAAGATTAAGTGGTCAAGTTGATACTTTTTCTGTTCTGCATATAAACATTTAGATGCTGGGTGCTAATGGATTTCTATTCTAAATACTGTTTCAAAAATGTGTTAGCTTCACAAATTTTGGAATGATTTTCCAGGTATCTTTTTGCTACTATTGCTAATTTGCTTTCATTGTGCTGAGTCTAAAAGGTCTCAAACTTAAACTTTATTAAGTCTTTTGCTATCTAGCCAACAATACTGTCTTTCTGGTAAACTTTTCTTGTACATACGAATATCATCCTGTTGCTGGATACGATGTTCCACAAATATGAATTAGGTTTATGCTGATTGAAAACATTATTCAGGGCAGGCCAAATAGCTCAGCGGATTAAAGCGCCTGCAAGCAGGCTCAGAGGATGGGGGTTCAATCTCCAGGCCTGCCATGCTGGCCCTGCCCCCTGAGTGTGCTGAGAGGGCAATTGAGACTGGGCATGGTGGCGTGCTCTTGGGAGGCTGTAAACAGGAGGATCACTACAAGTCCGATCTAGTAGTGAGACCCTGAACATCCTGTAGACTCTTCCCGTATCATCAAGACCATCTATATGCAAAACCACTGTTTTGGCACGTTTGTTTGTAGTTCCTAGGAAAAACTGAGCTTTTCTTCGACGTGAATTCACTTCATTAAAACTATCACCACCTGCCATGCTGGAAGACTGAAGGATGTCATAGACTTCAGAGGCCAGAAGCTTTGTTTCACCTGCCGTTGTAGAGAGACACTTCTACTTTCGTCCTCACAATAATTCTGTGAAACTGATGTCCTCACATTTAAAAAGAAGCGGAAGAGTGTGCCTAGTGTCAGGAAGCGGGTCATCTTATTCCTGAGACGTGAACTCAAATCGAAGCTCTTAGGTCAGGACCCTCGTCTTCTTTCCCTTTTCTCCTTTGCCGCTTCTAATACATAAAGACTCCGGAAAAGACCGCCATCTCCTGTTCTGTGCTGCGAGGCAAGGCTCCAAAGAAAAATTCAGAGACAAGATAAACGTAAAACAGGAAACCTGGGTGGTCAGTGCTTGAGACAGCCAAGACTCCCAAATCAGCGACATCTGTGGTATTTGCCAGGTGTGCAATCTATAGAAGTGGGGAGGAGGGTGCGTGCGATTGCCAGGATGAGACCTGACCCAGGCAGGGCTTGCAAAGAGGTGAACAAAACATTCTTGCATGAAGAACAGAGGATGGTAGGAATAGGCCGTGGTTAATGATTATTTGTCAAATACAACAAATTACAATTATGTGGAAGAAATTTGGGAAGAACCGCTTGTCCTCAGCTGCCGTGTTATCCCGTATCTGAGCCCCTCACTTCACCAACTGTATCTCTGGTCTCTGCTCTGGCCATTCTTGGGGGATCCTCAAGCGCACTGTCGGATTAACTCTTCACAGCCCACACTGCGGAGGGACTGCTCCGACTGTGACCCACAGGGCAGTCTCCTGCACATACTAGTGCTTCTAGAGTCGTCCACTCTAGCAAATTCGTATGAATCAACTGTCTTGCTTTAAGGTTTGCAAAGCTTTTATCTCCCTGCACATTGACATACGTGAGAAAATATTTTTTAATTTTCACGACATGAATCACTTTCTGAGAAATCCATGTACAGTGCAAGATTTGAGTAGAAAGATTTTCCTTAGAAAGAAATTCTCTCAAGACTGTCTTGGACTAGCAGAGGAATGATGAGGAAAGCCAGATGCTTCAAGGCCGAGCACTGAGCTACTCTTCCTTGGAGACGACATTGTCTAAGTGCAAAACCATGTGAATCTCTCGTTTACAAGAATCAAGATGCTTTCTTAAGGAATAATGTCATTTGGAGAGGGCATCGCCTTTGGAAAGAAAGAATTAGATACTCGCAGCAAAACCTAAGAGAGAAACAGCGCCACCATAACTGATAGCTGGTGAAGGGGGTGCTGCCCAGTGCATGCTGGGCCGAGACAGGCCAAATCCCTCTTCCTCTGTTGCCTTGCACACAGGGCCCTGCAAGGTGGTACAGGCAGAAAAGCTTGGATTTAGAGTCCAAATCCCTGAGCTTTTGTTCTGGACTTTGCAATATGATTTGCACCATTTGCATTTGAATTTCCGCTTGAGTTTGACTAAAAGGAAAGAGTTGAGTATTTGACCATTTAGATCTCTACTAGTTGAAATGGTATTATGTAAACCTGGGATTAATTCTGGGCATTTGCAAAGGATTAAGTAATGCATATTGGATGTTGTAGGTCACATTATAATTTGTTTTGTCTGCTGAGATTATTTTTTCTTCATCTTTTTTCCCCTTTGAGGAAAACAATATTATATATTGTTGACAAGTTAATGAGTAGGTTTTTTTCATCTAACATCTGTATAATATTTTACACAGTCCAAAACAATTTCACTGTTATTATCTTACCTTGTGTTCTCAATTAACCCCTCAGACTGGAAAAATATTTTTAATGCAGCGGAAAAACCATGGATTTGGGAATCAAAGAGTCTGAGGCCCAGTTTTATTTCAACCCTTCACAAGCTAAGAGAAGTTGAGAAATTAACTTAATTTTGCTGAACTTTTGAGTTCCCTCATCTGCAAAACTGGGAAGATGGAAACAATAAAGTGAGATTTTTACATATAGCACATAACAGCCTAATAGAGGTCTTGCCTTTTAGTTTGGGGAAACACAGGACACTAGAAAGTTAAAGGACTCATCTAAGGGTAAGAGCTACACCAAGTCAACATCAAACTGGTAGGAGGTAAGAGATGGATCAAACCCAAAACATCTGCAGAAACTGGTCTTCTCATATTTCTGTTTGAAAGACGAGTATTGGGTTTGTTTAGTAACTGAAAGACAAAGAGGAGCGGCAGTCTACATAAGGAGGCTGGGAATTCTGAAATCCCTGGGAAACCCAGCTATGCACCCTTGCACCCAAATAGTACTGACAGAATACGTAATGGGGGTAGGGCTGCTAGGTGTCCAGAATAAAGAAGAAGGGGGTGAGCAGGAGACACAGCGAATGAAATAGGGAGAGGAAGAGGAGAGTCTTCGAGTTTAGAGCAAGGTCCGGGGGCCTCGGGAAACTCATAAGCCTTTGTGAGGTGCTAGAGTCCTTGGGACTGATGGTCCGGACTCTGAGCTGACTCCTCAGATCCTGGTGCATTCAGATATTATTCTGGGTACTGGAGACACAGTCCTTGTCTTCCCGGTGTTTGTTATGGTCTAGAGCAGTGGCAGCAAATCCATGGTATGTGTGTTACTTGTTTTTCTTTTAAGGTAAAACGTTTTCCCACATGGCTCATACACGTAATGCCAACACTGGAGAGACTGAGGCAGGAGGATCACTGGGAGTTCGAAGCCATCCTGGGCTACATAGTGAGTTCACGGCCACCCTGGGCCACATATAAAACTCTCCCCCCCCAAAAAAAAAAAAATAAAGACAAAATGATGTTAATGTATAAGCTGGTTTTTTCAGTCTTTAGGCATAATTGTAGTGATGGCACTCTGCAATGAATAAGATAACTAAATAGGTTTGGGGTACAATCTGGGTACTTGTCTCTAAAAGGTTCACCATCACTGATGGGACCACGCACTACAGTGACCCAAGAAAGACATCATGCTCGGGGGATCCGAGGGGAAGTGTTTCTGTCCAGCAAAGTCACAGGAGCTTCCCAGGATGGTGATGAGGCGACCCGGTCTTTAGGGTGAGGTTCAAGAAGAGTTTAGCAAGCCCACAAGAGGAGAAATCATCTAGAGCATTTAGGAAAGCACAACCAGTTAGGGATTTAGGGGAAATGGGAGAAACAATACTAGAGGAATAGGTAATATTGGTCAAGGTAATGTGCCAAAGACTTAGTGTAGAACTTCAAATGACACTATCCTATAGGAAGTAAGAAGTCCGGACGGTTAGTGGAGGAAGTAGTACATCCATTTGGCCTCTTTGAGAGACACAATCTTCAATCAATGGACCAAGGTGAGTGGGAGAGGGACTAAAATATAGGGGAGCCATCTGGAGAACTAATGGAATGAAAACGAGGAAAATCCTAATCACCTAGCCGGCACAATACTTTAATTAATCTACATAAAAGTTTAGAGGGAGATTACTTTTGAAAATCTCACTTTTCACATCAAGGCAGCGATAGTTTTGCAGGCTAAATGTCAAATTGGATTAAATTCCCAGTATCACTTACTATCTAAGTGAAAATAGACAAGTTTCCTAAACTCGATGCAATTTCGTCATCTGTAAAATGGAAATACAACAGCATATTTGGGGGAGTTATGAGCTGAGGATAATATTCAGGAGGATATAACATCCCATAGTTAACCTGATAACATATTATTATACAAATGTTTATTTTAATTTGCTACAGAGTCAGCTCTCGGTACTTAATTTTTTTTTATTTATGTGTGTGTGTGTGTGGCCAGCTCAGCCCACCAGGGGGCGGCCCTAGCTGGCATGTGGTGCTGGGGGATTGAACCGCAGTCCCTGTGCTTTGCTAAGCTTGTTCTAAGTAGGTGCTTTAGACCACTGAGCCATCTCACCAGCCCCTGTACTTAATTTTTAAAAGGCTAAAAAATAGTAAAAAAAAAAAAAAAATGTTACAGAATTTCACTATGCAAAATAATAGAAATTCAACAATGGCTGCTATATTGCATATATTGTTGCTTTCAAATTAGTTGTTCAGATTACCAGGCATAACCATGCAAAATTGGTCAAAAAGTTATAAATCTTAACAGGGAGAAGATTAGCTACTTCTTTCAATAGACCAGAAGAAATCGGCTGTACAATTATCCAAACAATCCTATATATGTATACATATATCTTTTTGTCTGAATGTATTGAAATATGACTTAGATTGTCCAACCTTTACAAAATCACTCACACATGACATTCCAAAGACATTTATGTCCTTAAAGGGCACTTGGCAGCATCTTCTTTGTAGTTTTCTATCTGTCTCTGTTGTGGTTCAGATCTGGAATGTCCCCAAAACTTCATGCAAGAAGAGGGGCTTCTGGGAGATAATTTAATAACGGGTGGATTCCTGCACTGGTAAGCTCAGCAGCTGAGTAGGCCGTTGGGAGGTGGGTTCTGATTGGAGAACATGGGTCACTAGGGGTGTGACCCAGAAGGGCATGTCTGCCTCCTTCCCTTCCCTTCTGCTTTCTCTCTCAACTTCCTGGCCAACATCTTGTGGGCAGCTTTCCTCCTCTGTCCCTCTCTCCTTGTCCTTTCTATCTTAAAACCGTGTCACAAAATGACCCTTTAGGCTATGAGAGTCAGGTATTTTACTGCAGTAATGCAAAAGTGACCGAAGCAGTCCCTGAAGGACAGATTTTTAAATGTTGGATAGGAAAATGGAGAAGAAAGAAAATAGGCAGGATGTTGTTAAATCACTAAATTATATGTTTTATCTAAATCATTTGTATCATATAGTGACCCTTAAACTTCTTCAATTTCCCTTTGATTTTCCTACTTACAGTTCTAGTCACTGAAGACAAGCCAATTAAACTTTGTACCCTTGAAGGATTCGAGTTCCCAGCTCAGCCTCACTTAGAATTTCAAATGAGATGCCATCTGCTCAGAGAATACTCAATTGTTCTTTTAGCAACTCCTCTGATTTCTTAATGTCAGTCATTCAGCCCGGCTTTATTAGGTGATTTCTATTCTTGGTGGGTAGTACAAAGAAGAGAAAAAGACAAATCTTTCCTATACAGAATTAACAGCCTGGGCTCTTGGCAGTCTGCTTTCTAAAGGGCTTTGTGTCCCTCACAGGTGAGTACCACCTTTCAGTTTAGAAATCACCTTGCACCCTTAAGGTGTTTCTAAATCTGGGTGATAATCAGCATTCTGCAAATGAGAAAGATCTGTGACCGTGCTCAGAAGTTTCAGAATTAGTAGGAGGCAAAATTGATGCTTCAACCCAGGTCTCTCTGACTCTGAGTCCTAGTTTTCTAAAACACAGTGGCCTGAAAAATGAGCCTAAGAAACTTTAATGAAATGACAAATTGCCCTAAATTTATTTCAAGATCTTTGGCAAGAGATGTAGATGGATGAGCTACATACTGTATTCTCCAGAAGAAATCGAAGATGACTTTTTTGTTTACCATGAAATAAAGGCAAGTTTGAAAAAGTGACAGTGTCCAGTAACCACCAATGTTTTAAGAACCCAAAATTCAATTAAATGGAAATGACTTGTAATTAGCTTTAAAATATTACAAGTCTGTCCAAACCCTGTAATTATCATTTCTTGGACCTCCAGGGCTTATTTTTGCTTGAGCAAATCATTGAATGTCTTTTTGTTTTAGGTAGAAATATGTGTAAGTCTCTGTGGTTGGCAGCAGTAAGAATAGGGCCCAGTGAGCCCCACAAGCAGCAGTGGATGCCCTTGTGTGACTTTTCCCCATAACTGTGGGCTGAACCTCTGGCTTGCTTTTCAGCCTAGACTATGGCAAGAGAGGTGGATTTTCATTTCAAATTTAGGTTACATTTGGATCTGAACTCCTTCCTTTCCCTCCCCACTGCCCCTCTCCTCTCTCTCTACCCTCCCTCCTATTGTATCTGCAAGAGTGAGGAGAAGCCCCCACAGAAGAGGTGAGAGCAGGGGAGCGAGGAAGCTTGCACTGCGAGTGTGTGATCACGTCCTAGACTCCGGAGCCGGCGCCCACAAGACTTTGGCACTGGCCTCAACTTTGCTCTCAGGTTATATGCTTTTCCGGTTTCCACAGTAACCACATGACCTCACTGACTCATTATCAGGAATTTCACAAGAATGTCACACAATTGCTACAAGGTTGCATTTCCCAGGCACTGCTGACCATCTGCCTGTCGCCGGGCAGTGTGTCCACTGTTTGCCATATTCCCTAAGTTGTTCTATTTGTTCCTATTTTATGACCCTGTTTTTTTTTTTCTGAGTAAGTTTATGGTTCGCTACATAAGAGGGGATAAAGGAATGAGTTTATCTATAATTTAAGTGAACTTCAGTGACCCTCCCCTAAAATGGAGTCTCTTTTGCCCCATTACCTCTTTTCCCCTCTTCCATCCCCTCCTCCTTTCCCTCTTTCCCTTCTCCCCAGCTGTCACATAGTGACTACCCTATGAAAAGGGTTCATGGTAGGAATTACAGAAGGCCTTCAGCCTTCAGACAGGAAGCAGGCCAGGCCCCTGATTCAACTGCATACAAATAGCTAGATGCTGCCAGTGGCCACATGCGTGAGTTTCTGGAGAATCCTCCAACGGTCCAGTCTTCAGCTGGGCATAATTGCACACACATGTAAGAGATTTAGACAGGAGGACTGCAGTGGGTTCAAGATCACCTGGGACTATACAGTGAGTTCAAGACCAACTTAAACCGCGTAGTGAGGTTCTGTCTCAAAAAAAAATGTACCTCTAGCCAAAACCTTGACCACACATGTTGACCTCCAGACAACACACAGCAATCATTGTGACGTAATAAATGTGTGTTGGTTTAGGACACTACGTTTCACAGAAATTTGCTACATAGCCATAGATGACTAATAAAATTCTCTTCCTTGATCACACTTTGTTCACATGTTTAATATGAAAACTAATCAAATAATTTTAAGTTTGTTAGAATTAATATCTGAAATGTCTAGCATCTTAGTTTAAGCATCTAAGAAGTGATCTGTGTGACTCAGAGATATGCATGATTCTTACATGAAAAACACCTTGACTTTGAGAAACTTTCATTAAAAATAAGACGTATGCATATTTAAATTTAAAAAATGCAGGTACAGGGTTGGAAAGTAGAGACATTCACTTTTTTTTTATTTTTTTTTTTTGACATTCACTTTTAAATTCATTTATTTTTCTAGGAAAAATGTTCATTGTACTTTGAAGTATATTACTTTTAATTCATTAGGTTGTTTTCACAGCAATGTATGAACATACATCATGTTGGTTTTGGCTTTATACTAAAATATTCACTCCTTAAAAAAAAAAAAAAAAAGAAAAGAAAGAAAGTAGAGATAGACCCTGGAAAGAATTAAAAGCAACAAATGGGCTAAGTGGGGGTGCACCCCTGTAATCCTAGCACTCGGGAGGCTGAGACAGGAGGATCACGATGAGTTCAAGGCCAGTCTGGGCTATATAAGTGAATTCAAGTCCAGCATGCACTATAGAGTGAGACCCTGTCTCCAAAAAAATAAGCCACCAATGTTTTTCTGACCGTAACGTTACTCTCAAGAAGTAATGATGATTAATACTAATGTCTCAGAAAATAAATTTCTTACACATATACCATATATGTACCCCTTCCATGTTGTTATCGTCTGTATATAGTTGTTCCCTCAAAGCCTCGTGTGACTCATAGGGCAATAGCCGTTTGAGGGGCAGCAAGAGGCTTGAGGGGCGGGGCCAAAGGACCAGGGTGGGGCTTGAGGGGTGGGGCGAGAGAGGTGCCAACCATTAAACTGACAGCATGAACCTGCATAGCACCACCCCCGACCCCCGCCCCAGTCCCAGGCCTGATGGCCTCTTGGCCATATGGAGCGGACTCCCTCAGGAGAGGTGGAGAGAGTCATCCTGGACACAGCAGCCCCCCACCCTCACTCCAGTGTCTTGAAACCTCCAGTAACTGTGAGCTAAATAAACCTTTCCTTCCTCATTTTAAGTGCTGGGTATTTGTCTCAGCAACCGGAGAAAATTAACAAAGACACATGTATACAAATGAAAATATGTGATTCTTCCTGTTATATAAGGCTTTTTTTTTCAGCTAATTCACCCTACCTACCCAATCAGACCTATCTTAATAGTTAGTTCAAGCACTATATGCTTAAACCACAACCTAACTAGAGTATTACTTTTGAACTTTTCATTGTTTTCTATTTCTTTTTTAAGCTGTTAAAAGCAGTACTACATTTTTTTTAAAAGATATTAAAAGAGAAAAACAAAAATAATATTACAAAAATTTGTGGGCCAGGGAGATGGCTCAGTGGAATGAGCACTTCCCTGGCAAGCGCAAGGTCCTGAGTTCAATCCCCAGTTCTGGGGAAAAAAAAAAAAAATTGTGTATGTGAATAAAACTATAGAAAGCTTTCTAGGATTAAAGCTGAGTTTGAAATTACTATGTACATGCTGAAGTTTTCACAGATATTAACAAATATCTACAGAAATATCTTATTTTTTACTGATTCTCACCAACACCAGGTGTTATTCAATATTATAAGATTTTTTCCAACTTATAAGTGAAAAATAACAAAGGAATTTTCTTAAAAATAAAGAGTTGCTTGGCTTCTGACTAGATCTCTCTCTCTCTCTCTCTCTCTCTCTCTTTCTCTCTCTCTGCAGCTTTAAGCCAAAATGTATCTCAAGGCACTTTACATTTAGATTTCTTTCTGGTGATTCTAATTCTGTAAATTTTCGTGTCTTACCCAACACATAGTCAATAATACAGAGATATTGCATTTAAAATAATAGAGAAAGATGTTGACTCCTTTTGCTATAGGCAAGCGCTCTCTCGTTCATGAGGTTGAGGTATCTTAAGCATTTGTTTTCCCCAAATGATGTTCGTTGCAGTTGAGACTCATCAGAAAAACATTCTCCATCTAGAAATAGAAGGAAATATGAGGAAGGCATCAGCAGGGCATTAGATGACAAAGCAAAGTTTTCGAGATGTTAGTGATCTTTCTTTAGATTTTATATTTTCTTTTACATATTTCAAAGTAAACCATGCTTTTCCCTGATTTCTTAGTGCCTTGTCTTTGTGCCCAGGATTGCCTTTGTTATTCTAGGTATTTTCTGCTTCCAAATACATTTTAGGAACTATTTCTCTAGGTCTGTGAGTTATGTTGGTGGTAGTGTGATAGGCAATGCATTAAATCTATACAGCAATTTTGGGAGTATGGCCATCTTCACAATGTTGATTCTTCCTATCCAAGAGCAGGGAATATTTTTCCATTTTCTGAAATCCTCTACCATCTTTTTTCAGAGTACAGTAATTTTCCTTGAAAAGATCTTTGACTTCTTTCATTAGATGAATTCCAAGGTATTTCATTTTCCATGGTGCCATTGTGAAAGGCATTGTTTCTCTAATTTCCCTCTCAGTGTGTTTGTTATCTGTGTAGAGGAATTCTATTGACTTTTGGGTATTGACTTTGTATCCTGCTATGCTACTGAATTTCTGTGTTAATTCTAATAGCTTCTTGGTGAAGCTTTTTGGATCTTCCAAATAAAATATCAAGTCATCTGCAAATAATGATAACTTAACTTCTTCTTTATCTATTCTTTTTCCTTTTATTTCTCTCTCTTGCTAATGGCTCGAGCTCATGATTCCAGAACAATGTTGAATAGGAGTGGTGATAGAGGATATCCTTGTCTTGTACCAGATCTAAGAGTAAAAGATTTCAGTTTTTCTCCATTGAGAATTATTTTAGCCATTGGGTTGTCATAAATGGCTTTTATTAGATTGAAGTATAGGCCATCTATTCCAATTTTCTGTAGGACTTTGAACATGAATGAGTGTCAGGCTTTGTCAAAAGCCTTTTCTGCATCAATTGAGATGATCATGTGATTTTTAGTTTTCACTCTATTGATATAGTGTATTACATTTATAGATTTGTGAAAATTGAATCATCCTTGCATCCCTGGGATGAATCCTACCTGGTCATGGTTTATGATCTTCCTGATAATTTGCTGTATTATGTTTGCTAGGATTTTATTGAGTATTTTTGCACCTATGTTCATGAGGGACATTGGCCTGTAGTTCCCTTTTTTAGTCATGTCTTTCTCTGGTTTTGGTATCAGTGTAATACTTGCCTCCAGAAATGATTTTGGGAAGATTGTTTCCATTTCAATTTCATGGAAGAGTTTCAGAAGTATACAGATTTTATCTTCTGTAAATTTCTTGTACAATTCAGCTGTGAATCTATCAGGACCTGGACTTTTTTTGTCGGTAGGTTTTTTTTTTTAATTACATTTTGTATTTCATTGGCTGTTATTGGGTTATTGAGAGTTGTTATATCTTCTTGATTCAGTTTTGGTAATTTGTACCTTTCTAGGAATCTGTCCATTTCATCTGTCTCTTCTATTCTGTGAGCGTAAAGATTCTCAAAGTAGCTATTGATAATCTTCTGAATTTCCACTGGGTCTGTGGTAG
>NW_004524625.1:9712575-9731309 GCF_000260255.1 Octodon degus | reverse complement strand
TTATTTACCTGCTGTTTACTCTTTTTTCTCCTATGTTTCATTGTTTGCCCTATTTAGTGGGTTCCTTCTATTCTCATTCATGGAGTTCTGATCATTTTGGTCCCTTTCTAGAACATCTTTCAGTAGTCTGTGTAGGGTTGGCTTTGTCATCATGAAATTCTTTAGTTATTCTTTGTCATGGAAGTGTTTCACTTCTCCATCAAACTTGAAAAAGAGTTTTGCAGCGTATAGTAGTCTGGACTGGAATTTATTTTCATAAAGGACGTGAAGTACTCTGCTCCATCCTCTTTTTGCCTTCCTGGTTTGTGAAGTCTACCATAATTCTAATGGATTTTCCTTTGAATGCGATCTGCTTCTTTTCTCTAGTGGCTTTCAGTATATTGTTCTTGTGCTGGATTTCTGGGATCTTGACTATTATATGTCTCGGTGTGTTTTTAATTGGGTTGAAATTATTTGGCATCCTGTATGCTTTGGTTACATTAATGTCAGATTGTTTCCTCATATTCAGGAAGTTTTCTGCTATTACTTCTGCCCATATTCTTTTTATATCATTTGTATTGACTCCTTTCTCTTTGATGTCAATTAGTCTCACATTGTTCATCTTTGCATTGTCTTGCAGATGATGAATTATTTTTTCCTGCATCCTAGTTGTTTTTAAGAGACCTTTTCACTAGCTGTACCAGCATCTTCAAGATCTGAAACTCTATCTTGACTTGCACTCAAATGGTTTTTCAAGCTTGTGACTGAAATTTTAAGTTCCTCTATATCTCTTTGACTCTGCTTCATGCAATCTATTTCTTTCTTGTATTGCTCATTCAAGGAATCTGTCGTTTTTCTAATCTCTTCTATTTTTTCATCAATGTCTTCTTTAGAAGCAGTCATTAATTCTTTTGCTACAGAGATTTTTTCAGATTGGGTTTCCTCCATATGTTTCTGCATTTGATTCTTTACTTCAGAGGCTATTAATTCAGAGATTTCTTTTTTTATTTCAGAGGTTATTTCTGATCTGATTTCTTCCATACCTTTCTGCAGTTGGTTCTTTCCTTCAGATGCTATTGATTCAGAGATTTCAGCTGTGTGATTCCCAATTTCTTCTGTGCTAACGTCCTCTGCACTTGTTCTGTGCGGGCTTGGTGTCTGAGATTGCATTTTGCTCCTTGTCTGTCATTTTGTGTAACACTGTCCTCTGACCTTTGGTGTAGAGCTTTGGTGCAGTTATAACCGTGGCACCTACTGATGTTCAGGTGCAGATCTATGAGGTTTCAATTTATCCAGTTGTGCCTGGCTTGGGTCTGGCTACTGTGCTCAGCTCCTTTCTGCTGCATCCCTTGGAAATGACCCTGTTGTGCCCTTCTGGCAAGATGTCCTGCTCCTGCATCAGTTGTGTGGCTCTGTCCTCTCTCTTTCTGCAGGGACTGCAGCTGCAGAGTTTCACCCCAGGCCTTTATGCCAGGCCTGGGCTGAGTCTGAGAGGGCAAGGGGGGGCAAGGGACAGTGGAAGCTCTCCCACACACTTCCAGTGCCTGGACTTGGGCCTGATCTGGGGGTTCCCGAGAGCACTGCAGAAGTTCTCACTCATGTGGTGGGCTTGGTGGGGGAGCTCCAGAGTGGTGGAGAGGTCTCGAGGGCATGGCAGAGGGTCTCACTCATGTGGTGTGCCTGGGTTTGGTCTGCACTCCCTGTTTTAAAATAACACATTAAAACTGGAAGGAATAAAAGACACTAACAATGAAAAAAAGAGGAAAAATTAAGAAGGAAAGAGATGCTGGTGAAAATTACCCCTGTCTCCTGTGCTTTGTATCTATTACCTCTTGGAGCCTGTGTAGCTCCCTGTGCAAGATCTTTCTGCCCCTGTATGAGTTTGTGGAGGCTGGAACAATGCACCACAGACTGGGGGGCTTCACCAGTACAAATTCATTGCCCTGCTGCCCTTCAAAAACACTGCAGCTCTAAGATCAAGCCTCAGCAGCATGGGCCTCTTTCTCCTCCCCTTCAGGTGGCCTCCAAACATGATTTTTTCCCATACCAGTCAATCCCCGAATCTCCTCTTCTTGTCAGAACATCAACCATACTGGGTCAGGGCCCACTCAGGTGATCTCATCTTATTTTCATTATCACAGTAAAGACCTTACCTGTAAATACAGTCACGTCTGAGGTACCAGAGGCTTCACCACCTGAATTGGGAAGGGAGCGCCAGGCAGCCCGTAGCAGTTGATACTTTGCAGATGAGAAAAGGGAGGTTCAGAAAAGCTAACTCAGGTCCCAGAAGTTATTTTGCTAGTAATGTTCAGGACAAGATTGGAATCCAGAACAATTAGTCTTTCCATAAAAGTAAACTTTTCCACAAAGGGAAGTTACAAAATATGAAAAGAATGTGGTCTGAAGTCTAAAATCAGCCACAAAAAAAGGACAAATGATTCAAGCACAGATAGTGATATTTCACTGCCAAAAAGATCCAGATTCTTAGTTCAACAGAACACAAGGTGGATTAGCTTAAGCAGAAAAGAAATTTAGGATGTTGGCTGCCTCACAGATCTGATGTGGGCTAAGCCATATGAATCATAAAATAGGGCAGAGAGCCGGTGAGATAGCTCCACAGTCTAAAGCTCCCACTTAGGCAAGCACAGGGACTGCGGTTCGATCCCAGCATGACGTGCCATGCCAACTCCACCCCCAGGGCAGGCTGAGCCAGTCACAAAATACAATACAATAAAATAGGAAAGAACCAAAGGAAGCAAGCAGCTAGAATGATGGCCAAGCTGCTCCCAGTCAGGCTACGGAAACCACTGGTGCCACACGCTGGGAGCTAGCACTGCATGCGGGCACTGCCACTGTCCACCTCTGGTGCCCGTATCCCCACCACCCCAAATTCACATTGCCCCTGCTTTCTTTCACCAGCTTCAGAGTCAAGGCCATCTTGGGAAGCACATGCTTCCCAAGCTGAAGCCTCTGGTTATTCAGACTTGGGAAGGTGGGGAGGTGGGGACAGGAGGAGAATCAGCTTAGCTTCCAGCCTAGGAGTGGAAGATGAGAGCGCTTGGATATAAGGCAACCTAAATGTGCACTGCAGGGACTTGACCTAAAAAGTTTTAGTAAGGATCTAAATGGACTATAAAGCAAATATTTCTTCTGCAGGCTCTCCACAAAGAAAAAAGAAAACCCCATTTAATCTTGGTAATGACATCAACAGCACTGCAAAAAACCAGAGCATGAGAATGTGATAGAGAGGCTGCATGCCTGTATTTTTAGAAAGTATAGCAAATTTATATCCCCAAATGTGCACACAAATCTGATTTAACACTCTAGAAATGTGTATTTTAGAAGCCATGTAACAAAAAGCACAGTCTGTCATAAAGAAGCAGAAATTCCTTCGCTAGTTGATGAGCTTTTATTCAACACATGTGCACAGAAATAAAAATGCCAGCATGACGTAGGTTTTGTTTGGTGAAAAGTTAGTCTACTGAGGGAAGTGGCCACGACATCAGGAAGAGATCCCAAGTGCTACCACTGAACTGGACCAAAGGAAGACCATAGAAAGTTCCGTGAGGGCCTGGAGCTGCAGAAGTTTCTATCAGGGAGGGAGTGCAGGAACCGATTTTTTGCACCAGTGTAGACTCCAAGGCTATGGGGAAAATGTGGGGTTCTACCTCCACTATAAACTGAATAGGTGCACTCCTTGCACCCCACCCCGTGTGCTGAGACCTGATCCCCAACACAAGACCGTTTGGAGGTGACGCCTTCAGGAGTGACTGGGTCATGAAGAGAGAGCCCTCCTGAATGAGTTCCATGCTGTTACAAAAAGAAACCCCATAAAATCCCCTCAGTACTGTGCGAGGCTGTAGTGAGAAGATACCACCCAGGAATGGGGAAGCAGGCCTTCAACAGGCTCTGACTGTACTGAGCCTGTGATCCTAAAGCCTTCAGCATCACACAAGTTCTGTTGTTTACTGGGCTCCCAGTCTATGATAGTTTTTCTACAGCAGCCCAAACAGAGCAAGCTCTCTTATTTCATGAAAATGTTTGCTGTAGGCTCTTGAGGTCCTCAGCAGTGAGCCGTGGATGATCAAGCCTTTGAAGACTGGAAATAGGTCTAACCCAAATGTTTCACAAGAATCTAGGATATAACTGGTGCTAAGCATTTTTAAAAATTTTTGTCCTTTTTCAATAAATAAATATATATTGCTAATGCATATTGATATAAAATGCTGGTTTCCAAGTGGGTATTTTCATGCATTCAAATGACATTTTGATCATACAGTCCCCCACTACTCTCCCTGATGTCCATCCCCTCTTCCCTTTGTTCTCTTCGTCTTGTCTAACAGTCTCGCTCTATTAGAAATGGAACCACGTATGTAAGTTAATGCTCTTTCCAGCTTGGCAGCTTGGTTTTCTCGGCTGCAAAGTAAATGATGTAGACCAGCACAGCTGACTTCTGAGCTCTCTCCCGTTGCTAACATTCTATGACTCCATTGTACGTACCCTTTTAGAATATTCTGTTTCTCAGTTCATTTCAAGCCATTCAAGGCTGTGCAAATTAACGCACTTAGGCCTGTGGATCCCGGCTGTTGCCCAGTTGCTGGTAGATGGCTCACTGGCATCTAACTAGATGTCTCTGGAGTGGCCAAGACTGTTGTCTATGGAGTGTCAAAGTAACCACAGAGCCCTGTCTGCGCTGGTGGAGGGGAGGTGTCAGGTCCCCACTTGCAGGGAAGACTTGGTTTATTTTTTTTTAAATTTTATTTATTTGTGTGTGTGTGTGTGTGTGTGTGGCCAGCTCAGCCCACCAGGGAGGTGGGGCTGGCTGGCTTTTGGTGCTGGGGAATTGAACCGCGGTCCCTTTGCTTTGCTAAGCTTGTTCTAAGTAGGTGCTTTAGACCACTGAGCCATCTCGGCAAACGCTAACTCTGTACGACCTCAGGAGATACCAGTCTCCCGGGATAGATCTGTTCTGCATGCAAGACACAAACTCAACATTTCCACTAATCGCAGAAATGCAAATTATGGTAAAGGTGAGGCTTGCGGTTATTTATGTGAAAGTACTTTGTCACTACAGTGCGCCATCAGAATGAGACTTTCCACATTATTGTTATTTGTGAAAATGCCACAGAAAAATATCTGGGAGAGCATACAGCAAACTGGTAACAGTGTTTGTACTGTCAGGGTGGAATTAAAAGATACATTTCTTAGATTTGTATTTTTACTGCATTGGAGCTTAAAAAAACAACTTTATATTCATTGCATACCAGAAAACAGAGAAAAAACTCAATTGGGTGCCCTTTCTGAGTGTATATTGTTATTTAAATAATTTTAACACTGCTGGCCCTTGGCAGAGTTGCCTGAAGTCCCAACACCATGTACTAATCATGTACTAACATGGCAATAGCCCACTCGCCTAAATCCTGAAGACTTTTCATCTACAGGTTACACAAGGATAAAGCCGTGCCCAGCCCAACACCAGCGAGAGGCTGTGAAGGGTAAATCTAGAGACACAGGAGCTTAGATATTAACAGGAAGGGTTGTTACGCTGCTGGACTTGCCAGAACCTGGATGTTTGGCCTCAATTTCTTATTTCCCCATTTCTGAATGACAGAACAAGGTCACAGGCAACGTAAGCAAACGGCTTCCGACAAAGCTAGCCCCCTAGAGGTTGATTTTTCCACTTACATATCATATACGCATGTCTTACGCTATTCTTGTTTGCTTAAGGCTAGTGTACCTCTGCATATCATTTTATTATACACTAATAAAAGAGGATACAACTAGAGAAGAAAAAAATCTGAGCTAATAAATCTACCATTAACAAAATAATTGTCTGCATCTTGAGCAGCAGGGACAAAAGAACCACAGTCTAAGCTCTCCTGGAGCCTGAAAAATGTCATTTTCCCCAGCTTTGATTATCATGATAAAGCAGTTAAGCAGGAAGCAAAAAAGATAGGAGGAAAAAGTAGCTCGTTTAAAACTAATGCAAGCTATATTCTTTGCGCTATCCACCCCCCTTGTCTGAGGGAGGAGCCTCCAGAAATCCTGTGAGTTTTTCACATCTGGAGTCTCTGTCTCAGATTTCACCGTTCCTGAAATGACAACTCGTGCCCAGGTTGTTCCTGAGCATGGCAGATGCGGGGTGGGGCGGGGTGCTCAGCTGTGTCCCTCACCCAGAAGGAAATGGCCGAGTGGTATCTACCGTGCCAGACAGGCTTGCCAGCTGTTGGACGTTGTGCTTCCCCTGGTGCAGTCTCTGTCTTCTCATCTTTAGAATAGGTATCTTGATGTCTGCTCTGTAGATTTGTAAGAATAATTGAAACAGCACAGATAGAATTAAATAAAATTAAGAGTAAGTACCTATCACAGGCTTGGCATGTGGTCGGTGCTCAAAATTTGCTTGCTGAGTCCCCGTGTACAGGTGCCAATGACTGGCTGATCTACTCCGTCATTCCTGGGCTGTCCCTCTCAGAGTATGAGAGTGGCAGTGTCTGCCTCACTGTGGAGAACCGTGGCACACCTGCTGCAGTGGGCTGTGTGCGCCACTGAAAGCTCTAAAAGGCTCAGCGCTGCTGGACTGCATTACAAGATTATAAAATGCTGGAAACAGTGCCTGGCACTATGAAAGTTTTGTAAAACCAGCTGCAAAGAGCTCAGATGTTGTCTCCACTGTGTGTGGGAAACAGGGAGCCACTTCAGCCCATCCACTCAGCCACGGCCACTCAGTCCCAGCCACTCAACCACCGCCACTGTTCTCAGCACCTCCCTTCTCTCTTCTCCCTCTATTCTCCTGGCATTTGGCCCTTTCTGCAGAGTAACTTGAAGGCAACAGCAAGGCACAGAAAGTGGAGACGTTGTCATGACTTAGCCTAAGCCATGCCCTTAGAATTCTCATCCATGTGAGAGGTGACTGGATGGAGGGGTCCTGTGCCCACCAGTGGGCCCATCCATTGCTGAGTTCAGTGGCTTAATGAGATGCCAGGATGCGGTGCTGTGTTGCAGGTGGTCACTGGGGTGGGACCTGGGAGAGAGTGCTCTTAGCTCCGGCATCTCACTTCTCTCCCTGGTTCCTGGCTGCCACCGTGTCAGCAGGCCCTCCCACCATGCCATTTCCATGTTGGGGTGGGCAGCACATGGACTGAGTCCATTGAGACTGGGAGCCAAGATAAATGTCACCCCTTTAAATTGTGGGTGTTGTGTTAGGCCACAATATTGACAAAACACTAGCCAGGCTCCTCTGGCTAATCTATCTCATGAGGCTTAATCCTGTCAGGCTTGAATCACTCAGTTTTAGCAAAAATCCAGTTTAGTCAATTTTGAAAGAATCCAACCACCCTGTGTATCAGATCAAATTCCTCAAACAGCTCCTGCTCCATGGCCTACAACAAGAAATGTACAGGTCTGTTTAACCAAAATTACATCCTGTCCGTTTTCCATCTACTGCATCCCCACCCTGCTTCTTAGCTATAAATCTACATTTATCTATGTTGTATTTGGAGATGAGCTGAACTTTATATCGAAGTTATTTTCCCTCTATTATAATATTTCATAAATAAAAGTTGATTTTACTGCTTTAAAAAAAAAATAAATAAAATAAAATAAATTGTGGGTGTTTTCTACACCTCAGTGACAAGAAAACATCTAATGGAGAAGTCCATAGACAGCCACAGGGAAACCAGTGGCAGAGCCATGAGGCTGACGTGGAAGTGAGCAGTGAGATGGGGCCAGAAGAACAGAAAAGGAGGTGAGACAAGGGAGGTGCTGGGAACAGTGGTGGTGGATGAGTGGCTGGGGCTGAATGGTTGGGGCTGAGGGGCTGGGGCTGAGGTAGCTCCCTGTTTCCCACACACAGTAGCGACAACATCTGAGCTCTTTGGTGTCAACCAAATCAATTCATGCATGGCTCCCTTTCTAAGGCACAGGTATCAGGCCAGCCCACCTCAAAGCCAACTTCCCAGGTGAAGAGATACAAGTGGCAGATAAATATGTGAAAAGATGTTCAATAGCATTAGTCATTCAAGAGATACAAAGTAAACAATGCTGAGATACCATCTTATACCAGAAAGAATGGCTATCATCAGTCAACCAGTAATGAAAGCTGGAGGGGCTGTGGGGAAAAAGGAACACTTCTCCATCGTTGGTGGGAATGTAGACTGTACAACCACTGTGGAAATCAGTGTGGAGATTCCTCAAATAGCTAGGATTGGGAATCCCATTCCACCTAACTATTCTCCTCCTGAATATTTTTCCAGAGCTGAAAACATCATACCACAGGGACATATGTGCACCCATGTTTATAGTAGTGCAATTTGTCATAGCTAAATTTTGAAAATAACCCAAATGTCCATCATCTAAGGAATGGATAAAAAAAAGATGTGTTTTTTTATACAATAGAGTAGAAAGAAAGATAAACTTAGCTAGAAAGAAAGATAAACTTGAGGCTTTAATAGGTAAATGGATGCAACTAGAGACCATACTCATAAGTGAAATAAATCAGACCCACATATGCAAGCATCGTATTGTCTTACTAGCATATGAACCTGAAAAGGTAAATAAAAGTACAATACATACTGTGAGAGGGAATCCGTTCAAAGGATAGAAACAACTGGGGTGAGGAAAAGGACAAAAGAAAGAAGGAAGGGAAAAAAGGCATTCAGAGTATCTTGGATAATTGTACTGCTGATTTCTGCTGGTCTATTGAAAGGAAAAGTTAATGCTTTAATTTTTTTCTCATTTTTAATTTCTTACAACTTTTTCTTCTTACCAATTTTGCATGCTTATATCTAGTAATCTAAACTACTAATTTGAAGACAACATTATGCAATATAAGAACAATTATTGAATTTCTACTATTTTGTTTAGTGAACTTCTGCATTGTTTCCAATGTTTTTTTTTAATTTTTTATTCTTTTTTTTAAAATTTAAGAAACAAATGGCCCCTTTTACATCCACACTTAGTTGTGACCATGGCTGCAAAATTCCATTATTCAAAACCCAATTATTTTTGCTCTAGGAAGTTGGTGGTGGAAATAATCATTACTTAGTAATTGTAAGTTATTAAATCTAACTATCAGGGGCTGGGGAGATGGCTCAGTAGAATAAGTGCTTGCCTGGCAAGCACAAGGGCCTGAGTTCAATCCTCAGCTTTGCAAAAAAAAAAAAAAATTAATTAATTAAAATTTAAATTTAAATTTTAAAAAATCACATTTTCTAGATGACATCTTCATCTGTGTTACTGCTTTAATAAAATACCGAAGACTTGGTCATTTCTAAAGAATGCAAATTTATTTCTTGCTTTTTGGCAGCTAGAAGTCTAAGATCAAGTTATCAGCAGGGGGGCCGGGGAGATGGCTCAGTGGAATAAGCGTTTCCCTGGCAAGCGCAAGGGCCTGAGTTCAATACCCGGTTCCACTAAAAAAAAAAAAAAAAAGATATAAGCAGGTTTGATGTCTGGTGAAGTTGCTGTGGTGTCGCAGGGCAGAAGGAATGTAAAAGGCCAGAGGGAGTGACCAGTTCCCTCCAGTTCTCTTATGAAGCTATGAGTCCCATTCATAAGAGTGCAGTGCTCATGACCTAAGAATCTCCTGAAGGCCCTGTCGGTGTCTTGAAAAATATTTTAGTAGTATATGTTTGTAATGTACAGTAATTATATTCTCCTCCCTGTATCTTAGCATGATTCTTCTGTCTTGCTCTTTAAATTACTTGTATTTTGAATATGTTATTTATATTCTTATATTTTAAAAATTCAATATTTAACTTTTGCAACTAACTTATTTTGCCTTTGTGTTCTCAAGATTCATCCATTTTCTTACCAATGACTAAAACTGATCCTGCTTTCCAGCTGAGTAACGCTCCACTGTGTACACACATCACGTTTTCTGCGTCCCTCCTTTGTTGATGGGCTGTGGGCCAATTCCGTGACTTGGGCATTGTGTCTTGCGCTGCTGTAATACGGCTGGCATGGATGATGACGGAGCGCTTTCAGGAGGGGTTTAGTTGGGTCAGATGGCATTTCTACTTTTAGTATTCTGAGGGATCTCCCTACGGACTTCCATAGTGGCTGTACTAGTTTACATTCCCACCAACAGCGTAGAAGGGCTCCTTTTTCTCCACAACCACACAAGCATCTGTTGCCTTATAAGTCCTAGATAATAGCCATTCTTACTGAAGGTGAAATCTCACTATTGCTTTGGTGTGCATTTCTCTAATGGCTAGAGATGCTGAGCATTTTCTCATATACATATTAGATGTTTGTATTTCTTCTTTGAGAAGTGTCTATTCCTTTTAATCACACAATTTTTATTGAGTCTTTTATTGGGGGAGAGTCCTAAGGTGTTTTGGGGCTTTATACATTCCAGATAATAGTCCTCTGTCTGAGGAATACCTTGCAGAAGTGTTTTCATTTCTGTTGCTTGTTCCCTTTGTTCTACGGCTTTTAAATTCGATATCATCCCATTTGTGGATTCTCAATACTCTTTTCTGCATAACCAAGGTTCCAGTCAGCAAGTCCTTGCCCACACCTACATATTTAAAAGTTCTACCTTTTTTTTTTCTTCCCGAAGATTCAGGGTTCGTTTTTATATGTAAGTCTGTTATCCAGTCTGTTTTGATTTTAGCACAGAGTGGGAGACATGGATCGAGATCTATCCTTCTGCACGCCGATAGCCAGCTTCTCCAGGACTGATTGCTAAGGAGGATCCTCTCCTCCAGCATACATCACTGGCTCTTTTGTCAGAAGCTAAACATGTTCGGAGCTGTTTCTGCATCCTCTGTTCTGTTCCATTGACTAATACGCAGTTTTTATGCCAGTGAGATGCTTCCTTACTGTAGATTTACAGTATTACTTGAAATCTTGCCCAGGATTGCTCTGGTTATTCTGGATCTCTTCTGAATCCACTCAAAGGCCTGGGAATATAGCTAAGCAACATAGCGCCTGCCTGGCAAGCAAAAGGTTCTGAATTTAATTCCCACTACCAAAAAATTCCCATTGACTCCACTTAAATTTTAACATTTTTTTCCAGCTCAATGAAACAAGCTGATATTATTTTGATGGAAATTTCATGATATCTATATATCATTTTTGGTGCTACGGTCATTTGACAATGTTAGCTCTACCCATCTAAGAACAGGGAATATCTTTCCATTGTCTAATGTCTTGTTCAATGTATCTTTTCAGCACAATATTGTTTTTGTTTTACAAGTCTTTCACTTCTGCCTCTAGGTACTTAATTTTTTAAAAGCTACTATAAATGGGATTATTTTCATGATTTTTTTTATTTTAGGGAAGGGTCTACAGGGTGTTCAGGGTCCCACGAGTAGATCGGACTCATAGTGATCCGCCTGTTTACAGCCTCCCAAGAGCTGGGATTACAGCCTCATGACCACGCTCAGTCTCAATTGCCTTCTCAGTGTGCCCAGGTGCAGGGCTGGCACAGTAGGCTTGAGAATCCAACCCTCGGCCCATACGACTGCTTGCAGGCACTTTAATCCACTGAGCTATTTGGCTGGTCCCTCCTGATTTCTTTCTTGATGAGTTAATTTTTGTTGTATAAGAATGTTATTAATTTGTATATGTTTATTTATATCCTAACACTTTACTTATTTGCTTATTCATTCTAAGAGCCTTCTGGTAGTTATTTAATCCTCTATATAATAATATAATAATTTGTCTTCTTTTATATTCAAATTCTTTTTCACCATTCTCCTGCCTAATTGCTTTAGCTAAGGTTTCAAGTACTATGTTGAACAGGACTGGTGAGATAGACACCTTTGTCTTGTTCCTGACTTTGAGGGGAATGTTTTGACATGATTTAACATGATTGGCAGTGAGTAGGTAATAGTGACCTTAATGAGTTTAAGACAAGGGCCTTCCATTCCAATTTTTATTGAGGTTTTTATCATTAATGGATGTTGGATTCTGTCAAATGTTCTTTCTGTGAATATTGAGGTGATCGTATGACTTTTAGCCTTAATTCTACTTGTATGATGTTATACTTATAGATTTATTTATGTCAAACCATCCTTGCACCCCTGGAATGAAACCAACTTGGTATTGGTGTGACCATCTCAATGATTTGTTGTATTCTGCTTGCAATTACTTTTTTGGGAATTTTTGCATCTGTGTTCATTAAGGACATTGGTCTGTAGATTTCGTCTTTTCCTAAGTCCTTGTCAAGTTTGGGCATAACGAACAGCCATCAGGAAATTAATTTGGCCATGTTCCTTCTCTTTCAATTTCATTAAAGAGTTGAAGAGTACTGGCAATTGTTCTTCACTAAAGTTCTTGTTGAATTCAATGGTGAATCCGCTGGATTCTGAGCTTTCCTTTATTGGTAGAGTTTTTTATTACTCCCTCAATTTCATTACCTGTTATTGGACTGTTAAGAGTTTGTATATCTCCTTAGTTCAGTTTTGGTAACTCATACACACCTAACAATCTATTCATTTCTTCTAGATTCTCCAGTTTATTGGAATACAAATTTTCAAATGTAGTTGCTTATAATCATCTGCATTTCAGTGGTGTCCATTGTGTTTGTTTGTTTGTTTGTTTGTTTGTTTGTTTGTTTTTTGGCAGAACCAGGGATTGAACTCAGGCCCTTGCACTTGCCTCTACTGTACATCTCCCCAGCCCCACTGGTGTCCATTGTGATTTTGCCTTTTTAATTTCTAATTTCAATGACATAGGTCATTTCTTGGCTTTTCTTGGTAAGTTTGACTAAAGATAAAAACCTCAGTAAAAATTGGAACAAAAGGCCCTTGTCTTAAGCTCATAAAAGCCACTATGACCTACTCATTGCTTTTCTCTTATTTATTTATTTTAAAAACCAACTTTTTGATTCATTGGTTTTTCTTTTTTTTTTTTTTTTTTTTTTTTTTGACCCAATTTCATTTCCACTCTGAGCTTTATAATTGCTTTATAGTAAAAGTTTTGGATTGGAGTTGCTGTTGTTATTCTAGGAGCTTGAGCTGCACTGGTAGGTTAATCATTTAGGATTGTTTTATTTTTCTGATGTAGGTATTCAAAGGTATAAAATTCCCTCTTAGGACTGCTTTCAGAGAGTCTGGTAAGTTTTGGTATGTTGTACTACTGTTATTGTTTGATTGTGCAAATTTTTAATCACTTCCTTGATTTCTTCTCTTAGTCATTGATCATTTGAGAGTATATTATTTAATCTCCATGTGCTTGCTTAGTTTCTCTGTTTTCTTTTGTCATTTATTTCAATATTCACTGTGCTAAGATTTGATAATATGCATGAGATCATTTCAGTTCTACTGTATTTACTGAAGCATGCTTTATGCCTAATGTGTGGTCTATTTTTGAGGCTGTCCCATGTGCTGCTGAGAATAATGTATATTCTGATTTTGTTGGGTGGAACATTCTGTATACATCTTTTTTTTTCCTGGTACCAGAGATTAAACTCTGGACCTTGTACTTACTAGGCAGGTACTTATGCCACTGAGCTATCTCTCTGGCAGTACTCTGTATATATCTGTTAATACTATTTGTTCAAAGATGTGGTTCAACTAACATAGTATACGTTTGTTGATTTTTCTGTCTGGTTGACATATCTATATGTGATGGTGGGGGACTAAAGTCCCATTGTGATTGTGTTCATGTCTATTTGATTTTTATGGGGAGATAGCTCAAAAGAATAAGCACTTGCCTGGCAAATGCAAGGTCCTTAATTCAATCCCCAGTTCTGAAAAAAAAAAGATATTTGATTTTTATGTCCACTAGTACTTGTTTTGTGAAATGATTCACCTGTATTTGGTGCATACATCTTGGTCCCTTCCTGATGAGCTACTGTAATTATCAGTACGTATCAGATCTTTTTTGTCCTTCTGATCAGTTTTGGTTTAAAGTCTACTTTGTCTGAAGATGAGATAGCTACTACTCCTGCTTGCTGTGGGGCTTCTGTTGCATGGAATATTGTTTTTAATCCTTTGACATTCAGTCTATGTATTTCTTTATAGATGAACTGTGTTTCCTTTTATACAAGACATAGTTAGGTTCTATTTTTAGATCCATTCTTTAAATTAGTGTCACTTGATTGGGAATTTAAAACCATTTACAATGACAATTATTGCTAAAAGATACTACTTTTTTTTTTCTTTTTTTTTTTTTTTTGGTGGAACCGGGGATTGAACTGATCAGGCCCTCGTGCTTGCCAGGGAAGCGCTTGTTCCATTGAGCCATCTCCCCAGCCCTAAAAGGTATTACTGTTACCTGTCATTTCATTTTCTTGTTGTTGATTCCTTCATTTTTCATTTTTGTTTCACTATTCAACCTGCTTAATGCAGTCATTCCTTCATCATCTTTGGTACTATTGGCCTCATTATCTGTCTAGAATTTCTGTGAGTAATTTCTGCAGTGCTGGTTTGGTGGTCAGGAATTTTGTAAAGTGTTCTTTGGCATGGAAAATCTTTATTTATCCATTGATTTTGAAAAATAGTTTTTCTGGCTATATCAATCTAAGTTAAAAGCTTGGGTTTTTTTTTCCTTAGGGGCCAGGGAGATAGCTCAGTGTCTTAACCACCTGCTTGGCAAGCGCAAGGTCCTGAGTTTGATCCCTGGTATCTCAGTTACTTTTTTACTAATTGCTGGGACAAAATACCCAATGCCCAAAATTAAGGAAGGAAAGGTTTATTTAGCTCACAATTAGTGGAGGTTTCAGTCCATACTCCACTGGCTCCAAGGCAGAAGGCAGCAGTTCATGAGGCAGAAAACAAGGAAGATCAGAGGCAAGGAAGAGCTGCTTGATACAGCAGCTGTGGCATCTATCGAGTCTCTCTCTTCCTTCCACACCGACTGTGAAGACTAGAGCTCCTGCAGAGATGTGGCCGTGGCTGCTGCGAAGATCCGAGCTCCTCCAGAGTGGTGCAGTGATGATCAAACTCCTCCAAGGAGGAGCTTCCTCAACCCCTTTACATACCCTATATGTACCCACTCTAGGGAGGGCACCCCCCTGCCCCATGGGGCACTCCCCCATGCCCCAGGCATGAAACCACCTAGCCAGTCCAGCCAAGTTGACACAATGTATCAACCACCACACCTGGTACCAAAACAAAAAAAGTTGTTTTCTTTTAGGTCTTGATAAACTTCATTCTAAGCTCTCCTGGACTTTGATGTTTGTGTTCAGAAATCGGCTGTTATTTTGATAGACTTACCTTTATAAGTTATTTGAAGCTACTTTCTAACAGCTTTTAAAATTTTGCCCTTGTGTTGGGCCTCTAAGATGTAACTATGATAGTTTGTGGAGTTCCTTTCTGTTCATAGCCAGCTGGAGTTCTCTTCCCACGAGGTTCTTCATTTACACAGAAAATGAACTCTTTCTCTAAACTTGGAAAGATTTTGTGGTGTGATTTTGGTGCATAATTATTTTTGTATCTTTCGTGTCTTTTTTTTTTTTTTTTTTTTTGGAGGGGGGTTGGTGCAGAGCCGGGGATTGAACTCAGGCCCTTGTGCTTGCCAGGGAAGCGCTTATTCTGCTGAGCCATCTCCCCAGCCCCAATTGTATTTTTTTTTTTTCAGTACCAGGGATTGAACTCAGGACCCTGTGCTTGCTAGGCAGGCACTTATTCTGCTGAGCTATCTTCCCAGCCCTTGTGTCGTCTTCTGATCTTCCTTTAGCTCCTGTGATTCATGGGTTAGCTTTCTTTTGGTCATATAGCAGCTACCAGATCCAGTTTGCAAAGTGTCTTGTTTTTGTCTTTCAGTAGATGGTCTTATGCATCATACTTATCTTCTAATTTGGACACTCTCCCTGCATTGCTCTTGCCGACTGCCACACTTCCGATACCGTTTGTTTACATCCTAGATCTCTGTTCAGTATCTTTTCACGGTCTCTAGTACCTTACTCACATAGTCATCTATATCTTGTACCAACTTGGTTAGTTCACCAAAACATCATGTGTGGCATATTTAAGCTAACTACTCATTTCATTTAAGAAATCCCTTATGTGTTTAGTCACATCATCTCTGGCTCACTGACATCTCATTGATCCGAGTGTTTTATTTTGCTTCATTTATTTCTTCTTTTATCCCTTCAGACATTTCAGCTATGTGGTCTTTACATCCTCCCTGCCAGTGCCCGTGGGACAAGCTGTTCAGGACTCCCCATGTGTTCTCATGTTCCTGTCGTGGGTGGGTTGATGGGTGTACTGAGGACTGTGGATCAATTAGAGTAGCAAACCCCTGTCCCTGGTATGGGGCTCTCTCGAGCCAGGTTGTGCTTCCCAGTGATGTAGTCTTGACTTTGGTTGTGGTGTAGTATTTATGCACCTCTTCAACCTTCCCAGTAAAATCAGATCAGGCAGGTCAGTGTGCTCCAAGAAGAGAACCACTCCCCACTTAGCACCGCTCCCTAGGCTCCCTGAGCGTGCATGCCCTGCTGCTCTTGGTTCTGCTGCCTGACCTGCCTGTGGAGGGCTTGAGGCTCTGATGGACCTTCAACCCCACCTCCTCGGAGGCCACACTCTGCGTAGCTTCGGTGTGGCTGCTGTGGTGGTGGCCAGCCGTGAGCTGCTGCCTCAGGGTAGGACCCATTCCCCTAAGGGGGCAGGCACAGTGCACATGGCCAGGACTCGCTCTTTCACTGATTGCCAAGGAGGCTTTGTTAATCTCTTTGCCCCCGCCCCCATATTGCCTGTGCCTCTTGGCTCCTCTTCTATAATGCTCAGGCTGAGCTTGGCTTGTCACTCCCGGTGGCTAAGCTGCCAAGTTCTCTTACACACTAAAAAACGTCACTTTCTAGCCCGTGAGCCCTGTAGTGCCCAGGGCTTGGGGCTCTTTGAAGCCTTTTCCTGGGGACAGGAAGGCTCTCTGCTGTGGGCAACGAGGGCACCTGGACAGGGCGTTGCTGCCACTGCTCCTTCTCCCCTGTGCAGTGCAGGGTGCAGTCTGTGGCTCCGGAGGTGCCTTCGTCCTGGCCTATTCCGAGGCCCCAGTCGGTGCTGTGCCCCTGTTCTTCAGTTATTCAAGGGCGTTACAATGCCGTCTCGGTCTCTGTGCTCCTCAGGCAAGTGACCCTGCTTCTGTACCATAGTCTGTGAACACTTTGCTCACTGGGCTCCCTCTCATGGAGGGTCAGCAGAACAGGTTAGGAGATGGTTGCAGGGCTCTGGCCGCTGCTGCGGTACAGCTCAGATCTCAGGAAGTTAGATCCATTCCCAAGATATGGCGTGAGGGTGCTGTCCTCCACAGGCACCACCGCTTTCTTCTGTAGATCTCCTAGTACTGGATGCAATCTGATGACTCTGTCCTTCAGGTTGACTCCATACCAGCGTTTGTGTGCCTTCCCCATTCCTGGGTACCTGCCCTTCGTGGCCACCCTCTCACACACTTCTGTGTCTAGGCAGCTGTGATGGGAAATCCCAAGGGCAAACTCTTAATACCTTTGCATGAGGATTGAACTTCAACCTGGATTTTGGAGAGACACAAGTTTTCAAACAATAGCAGATGGGAAACCAAACCCCATGTTGAGTGGCCTTGGTATAGGGAAAAGGAACGCCAACCTGAAGGATACCTGGGCCAAGTTTGTGTTCTCTGAAATGGAAGAATGAGTATCAGGAACAACGATGGTTACGAGCAAGATGTATTTACTGGGGTAAAGACAACTGTCAGAGAGAGGACAGAAAGGGGATGCCAGCGGCTTGCCCCAATCTGCCTTTTCTAGGGATTTTTACAGACCAAAACCATGTTATAAGGTGGGTCTAAGGTGGAGAACATGGGAACTCACTGAGGTGGGCATGAGGCGGGACAAAACTATGGTCATTCACTGAGATTACAAGCACTGTTGCTCAGGTAAAACTGATTAAATCCAGGACCAAATGGGAAAGTGAGTCACATAGCAAGTGGGCATGAATACAGACAAGGGGCTCTTCCTGTTGGGGGTTGGGTTAGTGACTCTTTCTGGCTCTTTCAGGGTGATTGATACCTTTTCAGAATATCAATCCCTGATGTCCAAGCCTAGGGAAGTATGTGGTGCATTTGTTCCCTTTGTTGTCTTGAGGTCCAGCCCACAGCAGGAGTCTTTCTTCCAAACTTGCAAGGTCACCTTGTCTTCCACATGGTCTCCTTGAGGGCCTGGCCCTGTCCGACTGCCTGTAATATTCATATCTAATTTAGGAGCCTCCAAAAGACAGCTGGGGGCAGCGCTGAAAGAAAGATGCATCTGGGGTCAGGGGTCAGGAGAGGAAGGAAGGGCCAGCAAGCGCTGACCTCCAAGGGAGCTTCCGCGCAGCATGACCACGGCCATAAAACTCCTTTGCGTCCACACCCCCTCGCTCCCCCTACTGCCGAAGCCCAAGCTATCTCGAAATCCATCTTTTGAACCCCGTCCTCTTCTGTGCTCCTTCTGGACTCATGCCCTGTTACAACCTTAGCATCCTGAGCCATCAACCTAACTAGACCGTCAATCCCTGAAAACAGGGCCTGCCCTCCTGGTCTGTCATGGTTTCCTTGGTGCCCAGAGGCCCTCTAAGAACAGAAAACAACTGTGGAATAAATAAATGAATGATTGAGAATCCAATGAATTAACAAAGGCTGAATGGGACTTGGGTGGGAGAGGAGTGTGGTGCGGGTGTCCCGGGAATGTAGCTGTACAGTAAGAGTCCTCTCATCTGAGGCCACACGCCTGATAATTCATCAGTTAAAAAAACCTGGAGGGGGGCTGGAGAGATGGCTCAGTGGTCTAAAGCACCTACTTGGAACAAGCTTGGCAAGGCATCAGGGACCGCGGTTCAATCCCCCAGCAC
>NW_004524625.1:9706920-9712385 GCF_000260255.1 Octodon degus | reverse complement strand
AAAATAAAAATAAAAAAACCTGGAGGACCAAGTCAGAAAGTCGCAGCCGAAGAGTGCCTTTGCATGGACTGCTATTTGTCCCCAGCATCCTTCTCTAAATCTCTCTTGAAGTCATGTTAGCTCAGGTTTGGGCTGGCATGTGGTCTCCTAGAATAAAGGCTTCATTTTGCATCCCGCATGCAGTCACAAAACAAAGTTCCAGGCGATGAAATTTGACAGAAGTAGCATGGGCAGCCCTCGTTGTATCATTGTTTCGCCTACATCTTTGATAGCAATTATATAAATGGCTTGCTTTTATTAAAGCTCTGAAAAAAATACAACTTGGTTCATAAACCCAAGTTCATATTTTATTGACCTGTATGATGCTGTGGGTTAAATTACACAACTAGACTAAACAGTTTAGGATCAAACAGACATAACTCCTGCCAAGCAATAACTAATAATGTGTAACAAATAGCTCAGTGGGAATGAAGTCTCTTGCAAACCCAAGAGCAGTCTCAGCTACTCAAGAACTCTACCTCCTGTGGGTTTCCTCGTTCAGATTTAGGGACATGGTAGAACCCCAGAGAGCTGGGAAGCCAGAGCATGAGCCCTAGTGACAAGTGTCCACTGAAAAATAAAGGGCACAGGAACATATTTGGAGCCTTAAGTGGGGCAAGGAGTATGATAAATACAGCAGAGCTGCCGTAAGTGATAAAAGGTGGGTGAAGAGGGGGCTCCTCTCTTCGGGGAACTGCACCTGCGTGAAGAAATTGTCAGCAGGTAGCCTCACTGCCTGTCCCCAGCAATCTGGCTTTTCCCACAAGCCCGATGGCTCCTAACAAAGTCACTCCCCAGATCTCCTGCCAGCTTGTTTCCTGCCATCTGGCAGGAGGTGGTGGCCACAGGGCTCTGTGCGTGCACAACTCCTTATTTATTGGAAGTGATAAGGAGGTTTTGCACTTCGTGGAGGCAGGAGGGAACATGGGGATCTTCACTCCTTTTCCACACGCTTCCAAGAATTTGGGAACCGTGTGCGTGTAAGGAAGCAGGTTGGGCTTGGCAGGCCCTTTGCTCAGGGCAGGGGCACAAGGAGCAGCCTGCGATGCCAGGGAAGCTGGCTCCACTCCTTCTGGGACAAGTGCCCGAGAAAGGACAGCACACCTGCTCTGGCCCAGGTCTGCCAGAAGGTGACTTGCCAAGAACAAACGTGTCAAACAACAGGAGTCAAAAAGGGAGAAAAAAAAATGGTAACAAAGAAGCCAAGGAAGCTCAGGCCTCAACCAGGAGACCAATAGCCAGCGCTGAACAGGAACTCTATAAACTTTGTGGATGGGGTAAAGCCCATTGTGCTCCCAGTAGGTGTGTGGGCAGCCTGCCCAGGAGAGCCAGCCAGTCCTCTGCGCTCTTCACAGTAATTTAATTATGTATTTACTTGCCTACTTCTGTTCAGAAAAAATTGAAACTTTTCAACTCTGACATCCCCTGCTGAAAACTCCCTTCCTGTGCCCCACGCCAGCTGCACTTCTGCCTGATAGGCCCGCAGCTTCACTGCCTCCTGTGGTCTCATGTCCTAGGCACCTGAGGCCATCCCTATGTGCGGGGCTGCAAACCCACCTCCTTTCCATAGCTGCCTGTGTTCTGCTTCTGTACCTTACCTTGCTGGCCTTTTCCTGCCGCAGATCTATGTCAGGACCTCATGCCCCAGGCTTGGGAGTCAGACTTGGAGCGTTGGGCTCCTCTGGGCTGCTAGCGAAGTGAAGCTTGCTTTCTTCCACTTTTCCAAGTATGGCTCTGTTGCTTAGCATCCAGTAAATCTAAAATTGCTGAAAAATTTCACATGAAACTCAGAATCCCTGAGCCAGGCACTCTGGGAGATGAAGTGGGAAGATCCTCTGCTCAAGCCCAAACTGTACAAGTTAGTGATTTAACACAACTCTACCTCAAAAGGAAAAGGCCTGGGGATGTAGCCACCATACTGGACAAAACAAAAAACTCAATGGCAGGCAGCAACCTAGCGCAGCGGTTTCCGCACCGGGCTCTAGAGCGCTAGGTCGCCAGTTTTTGCCCTCGCCCCGACTCTTCCTTATTCTTCAGTAGAATAAGTGCTTGTCTGGCAAGCGCAAGGGCCTGAGTTCAATCCCCGGTTCCACAAAAAAAAAACCAAAAAAACTCAATGGCAGGAACTACATCCCAGCATTACATTTCAAGAACCAACACACATGTAGGTGCTTTTTAATCATGTGAATGAATGAATGAATAAATGCTATGTAAATTATAAACCAGTCTTACCAATATTGCATGATCCTCCCCTCAAAACCTTGTGAATTAGAAAGAGTGAGCTTTAGTCTTCTTTTTTTATGGATGAGAAAACAAGCAGCTTTCTAAGAAAGTAAACTTAAAGGCTAAAGCAACAGCTGCAGTCAGTGACAAAGCCTTTTCTCATAAACTTCCACTCAGACTGGGGGTGGATGTGAGAAGCCACCGACTCCTAACATGGGCAAAGAGGGATCTGTGAGTCTCTTCCCTACTCGGTGGCTGAGGACATCAAGCCTTCAGGACCAAGGTCTGAACACAGGTCCCCTCTTGTGACCCAGTGCACTGTCCTGTCTAACCCACAGAACCTCCCTCCATGCACCTGGACCTCCATCTACTTGTTTGGATAGTGATACTGGCAGAGTGACAGGGAAGGAAATGATGACAAAAGACAAGGAAACCTGGCAGTGTGGCACCTGGGAATCTGTTACCTGTGCCAAGAAAAGAGAGGCCAAGCATGGCCAGCCAGCTGTGCCAGCCACTGTCGTGCTCTGGCAGCCGAGGGCTACCCCAAGTCCTGGGGCTGAGTTTGTTCGTGTGCACTAGGCCCCTAGCACTTTCACCAACTTGGAAAGACAGAATTGTTTATCCTCTCCCCATCACACATAACCTGTATGAGAAAACACTTATCCCAGGAACAGAAAAAACATCCACAGTCAGGACCCTGGCCAGAGACAGCTCTAGCTGCGCCCTTTCCCCTGGGCTCACTCTAAGGATGTGCTGGTGCGAGGCGACTACTGACAGGAAGTGCTCATCTGTAGAAGCTGCACGGTTACCTGCAGCCTCCGGGGAGTGTGACGTCTGGGTATGGAGACCAAAGAGCTGGCACCTGGAAACGTCGACAGGCCTCAGCGAGCAGGCGCTCTGGGTGGAGCACTGGGAGGGAGGCCGCTGCCAGTCCTGGCCCAGGAAACTCCATCCTGGTAGGAGGAACAGAAAGGTTACCGTTGCCATGGCAGGAAATCCTGCCTGTCCAAATGCCTGGGCTGGCCACAGGGCTGCGGAGGTACTCAGATGAGTCGTTGACACCTGGTCCCCAGCCCTGGGCCATGCCCTGCTCCGGCCAATTCCTGACGCTTGTGCTCTGCACACCCAGTTACTGGGCTGCACGCCTGCCAGTTCTGCCCCTCACCACGCCAGACACCAGCTTGGTGGCCTCGCTTGGTTCCCTGGAACATCCACGCATGTCAAGCTGAGGACACACCCCATCAGGCCCCATGCAGAGCTCCCTGAGTGCTGAAGAGCTCCTCCAGATCCCCCCTGGGAACCCACAGTCCTGAGCCCCGGCCCACACACCCCTGCTCACTTCTGAGCCCACCAGCAGCAGCAGCAGTGCTTAGCTTCCAGGACACCTCAGCTTTGTCCACGCGTATTTCTACTTATCCACTGGCGAGCTTTCTCTAGAATGTAAAATCTACTTATATGGGGCCACCCAGAAGTACCAGCCAGGGACAGTCCTCAATTAATTGGCCAAGAGTCCAAAAAGGAAAAAAAAAAAAAAAGAAAAAGAAAACAAAATTCCGCTTTCCCGTTTTCCTCAACTCCAGATGGGACCATTTTGAGGTCTACTCATTAAAATCCCTGGTCCCTGAGCTTGCCTACACAAGTGCTTAGTCTTCTGAGCTACCTCACAGGCCCTTTGATTGTAATTCTGATATAAGGGGTCTTGTTGAGTTGCACAGGCAGGACTCACTGTGCAGTGCTCCTGCTTCAGCTTCCTTCAGTGCAGGGATCACAGGCTTTAAATGCACAGAGAGCAGGATACAAAGCAGCCATTGCTCACAACGTTGATTCTGAAGACCTCATTAGCATGGGATCTAACAACACGGGTGTGTTAAGGAAAACTGGCGTTACCTCTGTCTTCATTGGTGAAGCATCAGCTCATTCCCTGAAAGATGAATTGACATATAAAAAAAGGGGCTCAACATCATCTTAGTTCCAGAATGTAGTCTTCCTCTAGAATACTATCTAATTTCGTTCCTCATTATAGTGGGCATCTGTCTCATCCTGATAGTCATTTTCATGATCACAAAACTTGTCCAGGACAGACATAGAACTAGAAGAAACAGACCTGGTAAAGATCAACTTAAACTCCCTGGGCTTAAATTCAAGCAAGGAGATGAGTATGATGCATGTGCCACTCGTTTGGATGAATATGAAGATGGAGACAAGCTCAGGAGCAAGAATCACAGAAAGGGAAAAAGAAAAAACATTAACACACAAGAAAGCCAGGATAGTTACACAGCTAGTTTCTCTTACTTCATTGAAAAGAAAGGTTTGCGCTAAATACTGTGTGGACAAGGTATTATACCTGCATCCTGTACTACAAATAACTACTACCGAGACAAAAATATGCAATGTATTCATTATAGTAACTCTCCTACTAACCTGTTTTGAGACTCTGTTTGATTGTTATTCTTTTCTCTTTAGAATAAAAAATAACACTAATATTATAGACTGCTAGACAGTGTTAGATTGTTTAGTTGAATTCAAACACTTATAGCATTTAGATACCAATAGAATATTCACCTCTGACAGAACAAAATAAATAAATAAATAAAAATTTTAAAAAAAGATACAAAGGAAAGATCATTTTGTATTTATATATACAAAATAGGATAAATTTACAGCTACTTTCTCTTAATTCAGTGAGAAGAAAGAGGTGTACTAACAGTGTTTGGACAGGATATCCTGTCTGCTTCTTGTACTATGGATAACCACTAAGAAGACAACAATGTACAGTGTATTGACTATCAAAACTGTCCTGTTAATCAGCTGTGAAACTGTCTCATTCATATTTATTTCTCAATAAAAAAATAAATTAAAAAAAAGAATAAAAAATAAAATAACATCCTTTATCTTTTCGGGATGAGCCCCAGCAGTCCACAATGAACCGTCTCTAGCTTATCCTTCTTTAAGGCTAAGTAGTACTTCATTGTATAAAAAAAAAAGAACTACATCTTTTTTAATCTATTCATCAGTTGATGGATATCTAGGTTTTTTCCAAGGTTAAGCCATGACAAACTGCTGCTATATTTCTTTCTTTCTTTTTTTTTTTTTTGGTGGAACCGGTGACTGAACTCAGAGCCTTGCACTTGCCAGGGAAGCACTTATTCCACTGAGCCATCTCCCCAGCCCCAAAATACATTAATTTTTTTTTTTTTTTTTTT
>NW_004524625.1:9702844-9706190 GCF_000260255.1 Octodon degus | reverse complement strand
TGGAACCAAAGATTGAACTCAAGTCCTTGCACTTGCCAGGGAAGCACTTATTCTACTGAGCCATCTCCCTAGCCCAAAAATTCTTAACAGTTTGATTATTCATCTCTATGATTTCTATATAGTTACAATGGTATATAATATAATTTATCTTTTTGTAATACATCATTTCAATACATTAACTCTGTTAAGCATGTAGTGTCAATCTAATACGTGAACAATTTTTCTGTACATAGTTTAGCAGGGCCAATTAGCATATGATGCTCTTTTTAAGAGGTTATGATTTGAATAGTAACAGTTGCTGAAATTTGGTATTTTTATGCAGCAGTTTCTTTTTGCTTCAATCCCAACAAAACCCTGAAGGATACTGAAATGTTGTAAAGCCAAAGATATTACCCGTTGAACACGGTCATACATAACATAGTATTAAAACCCTTTTGCCATCTGCACTAGCTACAGACCTTTCATATCAAGGTAAGACTGCTAGGGACTAGAAATGAGAAAGATCACGGTGAGTTTTCTGTGCGGTGCCAACAGAGGGGAGAGCTGGTGAAATGCCTGGGTGCTTCCCACTAGCGAAGGCTACCTGGAGAAATCCCAGGCGGGCTCCAGCTTATCCCTAAGTGACTTCAGTGAGGTGTGAGCACTGGCGTTAGCTCGTGCTAGGTGACCCTGGCACCGACTCCATGGGTGAAACACTTTCATACTGTGACCCAAGTCTTACTCGCAAGCTATGTAGAGATTTAAAAAACATTTTGGCTGTATTTCATCCTTGATGCCTGAGTGATAGAACCAGTCTGCTGTTGCTTGTTAGGAAAATAAAGTACAGCCCTGAAGATAAGCACCACAGAAAGGCCTGTTTTGGTATCTGATTAAACTACAGCACTAAAAAATAAGTTACTTCTACAGAAATCCCTAACAGGAGTAAAAAATCAAATTGTGTACCTCAGTAAATGTTTTCAAGGGAAGCAAGCACGTCGCCTTGTGAGAATCTCACGGTGTTTGCTGGGCTGCAGTCCCGCTCACCGCTAGGCTGCTGCTGGACCACCACACGGTGTTCATTCACTTCCTTCTCTACCTCACTGCTGTCAGTGTCCTCGCTGTCATCATCCTCAGTGCCTAAAGATTCTGTAGTGTTCTGATGCTACTGAGACTCTGACAAAGCCCCAAATGGCTGGGCACTGACAGAGGCCAAAGGTCAAAGCAGATGGCGTGTTGTGATATTTCGTTTTCTTCTTGACTATTGTTTGTCAGAGTCAGAATCACCTTGAGAAGGAACAACTTTTTGCTTGCAGACCGGACAGGTTTTCTTGGTTTCAGTTAGGCAGGGGTCTACACCCTTGCAGTGACAAGCATGGGAACAGGGAAGGATTCTGAGCTTGTCTCCATCTTCATATTCATCCAAACAAATGCACACGCATCGTACTCATCTCTTTGCTTGAATTTAAGCCCAGGGAGTTTAAGTTGATCTTTATCAGGTCTGTTTCTTCTAGTTCTATGTCTGTCCTGGACAAGTTTTGTGATCATGAAAATGACTATCAGGATGAGACAGATGCCCACTATAATGAGGAACGAAATTAGATAGTATTCTAGAGGAAGACTACATTCTGGAACTAAGATGATGTTGAGCCCCTTTTTTTATATGTCAATTCATCTTTCAGGGAATGAGCTGATGCTTCACCAATGAAGACAGAGGTAATGCCAGTTTTCGTTAACACACCCGTGTTGTTAGATCCCATGCTAATGAGGTCTTCAGCATCAACGTTGTGAGCAATGGCTGCTTTGTATCCTGCTCTCTGTGCATTTAAAGCCTGTGATCCCCGCACTGAAGGAAGCTGAAGCAGGAGCACTGCACAGTGAGTCCTGCCTGGGCAACTTAAGGAGTCCTTTTATATCAAAATCATAATCAAAGAGTAGGTGAGATAATTCAGTGCCTGTTTAGGCAAGCATAGAACCAGAGGTTCCATCCCCGGCACCACATGCCACACGGGCCACGCCCCCAGGCATGCTGAGCCAGCCACCAAGACCAGACATGGTGGTATACACCTGTAAACCCAGTGCTGGGGAGGCTGAAAACAAGTGGATCACTATGAGTCTGAACTGCACAGTGAGACCCTGTACCAAATACATTTTAAAAATTACAATCAAGTCTTCTAATTCACACAATGAAAGTGGCAGATGAGTTGTCTTTTACTGGTGGAGTCATTATGGGTTCACAAGCATTCTCTGGTTTTGAGTTAATCAAAACACCCTTTAAACCTTCAGCTGGAGGGCTATAACCAAATTTTGCTGGAAGATCATCAAATGTCTGAGATGCAGTTTCAAAATTATATGTTATTCTCTGACAAAACTAACCAAAAAATGGGGATACAAATGAATGACCATTTTGTATCTGTATATTCAAAATAGTTAGGATAGATATATACAGTTCAATTCTCTTAATTCAATGAATAGAGAGATTTCTTCTAATAGTGTTTGAGACAGAATATAAGGTCCGCATCTTGTACAATGAATAACCACTAAGATAACAATATGCAATGTATTAATTATTGAAAATATACTAGCAATTGGTTGTGAAAATGTCTCATTGTTATTTGTTTCTCAATAAAAATATTTTAAAAAAAAACAAAATTATATGCTAAAATAGCAGCTCCTACTGATAGGAGGTAGTAAGTTTTTTAAATTTTATATTTTTATTGGTTATTCTTAGTTGATAGAATGAGATAAAAATCCAGAATTTCCACTTATTACAAGTGCAAAAGAAAGAAAAATATGTATTATGTAACAGGTCTCCCGTCCTACCAATTTGATTTGAAACTGTCTCACTGCTATTTACTTCTCAATAAAATTATAGGGAAAAATGTAACAGTTCTCCAATCTTTCATAGGTATTATTACTGGACCTGGAATCAGTACAATCAGTAATAAGATTATCTGTTTTTATTTAAATTACTAGTCTCATCTCCAGTAAAAGTATCTTGAAATAAATCTCTAAAGCACTAATTATCTATTTCTAACAAAACCAAATAATCATTAAAATTCTAAATGTTGATCCAGGTCTAATAAAATAATCTCTTATACCATCAGTAGTAACAACATAATCCATAAACTGAACTGCTTACATTAAAAACCAAATGCTTTGAAGGGATTACAATGTGAATTAGGTTGTATGAGTCTCACACACAATTCATTAAAAAAAATCCTGATGTTCAGACCATGAATTCACCACGTCAACTGGCAGACATCATGGGGAAGAAACCAGGCAGCTTCTGAGAGTCTACTTCCATTTTCTCAGATTCTTAGTCTGTCCACTCTTTTTCTGTCCTCCTCCTCCTCCTCCTCCTCCTCCT
>NW_004524625.1:9699365-9700658 GCF_000260255.1 Octodon degus | reverse complement strand
TTAAGTCATTCTCTGTTCTTGGTGCCAAGGCAATACTCGCTGTCAGGAATGATTTGGGGAGCATGGCTTCCCTTTCAAAGAGTTTAAGGAGTAGAGACATAAGGTCTTCTCTAAATGTTTGTAGAATTTAGTGATAAATCCATCAGGACCTGGGCTTTCCTTTGTTGATAACTTTTTCATTACATTTTCAATTTCATTGACTGATAATCGGATTATTTAGAATTTTTACCTTCTTGATTCAACTTTGGTAATTCATATGCATCTAAAATTCTGTCCATTTCTTCTGTGTTTTCCATATTATTAACGATTCTCAAAATAGGTGTTGATTATTTTATGGATTTCCTCAGTATCCATTTTGATTTCACCTTTTCCCCCCTAATTTCATGAATCTGAGTCTTTTCTCTCCTTTTTTGATAAAGTTGGATAATGGTTTATCTATTATATCTAATCTTTTAAAGAATCAACTCTTCAATGTATTGATTTTTTTTGCATTTTTTAATTCTCAATTATATTAATTTCTGATCTGATCTTGTAATTTCTTAACCTCATATAAACTTTGGGCTTGACTTCTTTTTCCTAGAATTTTGAGGTTCAACATTACATTCCTTTTTTTAGCTAATTCTGTTTATCTAACATGGGATTTCACCACCACAAGTTTCCCTCTTATGATTGTGTTCATCGTGGCCCCTAGGCCCCGCTATGTTGTATCAGAACTCATTTAATTACAGATGCTATTTAATTTCTTCTGCAATTTCATTTGTGACCCCTTGGTTGTTCAGATGGGGTGTCATTTAATTTCCATGTGTTTATGGAGTTTTTGTGGTTTCTTTTGTCATTGATTTCCAATTTCACTGCACTATGGTGTGTTAATATGTATGGGATAATTTCAATTCCTTTGCATTTAACTAAACATTTTTAAAGGGTTAGTATGTGTTCTACTTTGGAGAATGTCACATGCGCAGCTGAGAAGAATAATGAAGAAGTATTCTAATGCTGTAGGGAGAAAGAATCTGTGAACATCCAAGTCCATTTGTTCACAGATTTGGTTCAATTCTGATATTTCTTTGTTGACTTTTTGTCTGGTTGATCTATTTATTTGTGATGGGGGGTATTAAAATCCCCCATTACAACTGTGTCAGTGTTCATTTGATTTTCCATGTTTATAAAGATTTATTAGGGGAACTCAGCAGCATAAGTGTCTGCCTGGCAAGTGCAATGTCCTGAGTTTGATCTCCAGTACCGCAAAAAATAAAAATAAAAACAAAAAAAGATTTATTTTACACAGTTGGCTTC
>NW_004524625.1:9689268-9699233 GCF_000260255.1 Octodon degus | reverse complement strand
ACCAGGAATTAAACTCAAGACCCTGTGTTTGTCAGGCAAGCACTTATTCTACTGAGCTATCTCCCTGGGGCCTCTCTGTCTCTTTTGATCAATCTTGATTTGAAGTTCACTTTGTCTGCATGTAGAATAGCTTCCCTGCTTTTTTCCAGTGTTCTGTTACATAAAGTTTTGTTTTCTATCCTTTGATTTTCAGTATATGAATTTGATTTAGAGTTAGATGTGTTTCTTACATGCAACACGTTGTTGGATCTTGTTTCTCAGCCTATTCTGCCAGTCTGTTTCTTTTTATTGAAGAATGGAGACCATTTACATTGATGGTTATAACTGATATGTATTGACTTACATTTGTCCTGTTATTTTCCTCTTGTTGACTCCCTATTTTTCCCCTAATTTAACTACTGGCCTTCTCTGGTAGATTCATTTTATGTTAAATCATTTTTGGAATTGTAGTCCTCTTTATCTCTTTCTAAGATATCCTTCAGAACGTTTTGGAGAGCTGGTTTGGTAGTTACGCATTTCCTCATGTGTTCTTGGTCCTCAGGTGTTCTTGGTCATATTTTGTTTCTCCATTGATTTTTGAAAGATAATTTTTTAGGGTACATCAATCTGGGCTGAAAGTTGTTTTCTTTTTAGACTTCAAATACTTTGTTGCAAGCTCAGCTTGACTTGAGGGTTTGTGTGGAGAAGTCTGCTGTGATTCTGATAGGCTTTTCTTTAGCAGCTTTTAATATTCTGATCTTGTGCTGAATTCCTGGAATTTTATTATGTGCCTTGGTGTAGACTTGTTTTGGTCAGGAATAACTGAATTCTATATGCCTCACTTATCTGTGTGTCTAATTATTTTTCTTGCTTGGGAAGGCTTTGGCCATTACTTATGTGATCAGGTTTTTTATATTATTTGTCCTCCTGCTTTTTCATTGACTCTAACCAATCTTATGTTATTCTTCTTTGTATTATCTTGTAGCTATTGCATTTTTCTCATGGTTCCTTACTATTTTTAAGACATCTTTCTTTTCTCGATCACTCACCATGATCCTGCCTTCTAGATCTGACATTCTAGCTTCACTTTCAGTCAATTTTGTAAGTTTGTTTTTTTGTTTGTTTGTTTGTTTGTTTTTTCAGAACCGGGGATTGAACTCAGGCCCTTGCGCTTGCCAGGGAAGCGCTTATTCCACTGAGACTGAGCCATCTCCCCGGCCCAATTTTGTAAGTTTTTGATGAAATTTTTAATTTCCCGAATGTCTATGTGAATATGTCTCATGGACTGCATTTCTTTCCTATGTTGGATTTTGATAGTTGCTATTATTTTCCTTTATTTCTCTATGTTTTTAATCTATGTCTACATTAGGTTTATTGAGTTCGTCATATGGTCATTCTCTCTCTCTCTTTTTTTTTTTAACCTGGGAGATTATTTCTTCTCTGATTTCCTGTATAAACTCATGTCTGTTTTTTAACTTCTGCTGCGATCATTCCAGAAAATTCATATGGGTGCTTTTAATTTCCTATATATCTTTGTCTCCTGAATTCGTCTTGGGCAGGCTGGGGGTCTGGGGTTGCATTTTTCTTCGTGTCTTTTAATTTTCTATTTTTAAATTTTATTTTGTTTTCTCTGTTGATGATCACAAATTTCTTATACTAGATAGCTTTATCACTAGTATCAAAGCTTCTGCACAGGCTGAGGTCTGCTCCTCAGAGATATCTTCTAGGTGTAGGTGGTTCTTGGCCTTCGTGTCCATTCCAACATCCTACCTTCCCAAGTTATTAATGATGAGATGTTGCTATCTATTTGGCTCAATACTCAACTCTTTTGTACTGGACTATGGTGATCATTATGATCCCAGACAATCAGTGTTGTCATACAAGGGAGACTAGCTGGTTACAACAACTATGACAACCTGGCTAAAGTAATATAATTAGCAATAACAGTAGCATCAAATATAGCCTAAAAGCTGACACACTGTGGTAACTATTTGGTATCTTTAACCATAGGGACAAGATCTACAAATATATTATAAGATCTACTGTTATATAATAAGATCTACAGTTATATACATAATCCAACATTACTGAGGAACTTGTTCACAGAGTTCCCCCTTATCACAGTGATTTTTAAAAGTGACAAAGCAAAGAGATCACTGAAGAGAAATATAGTGGAAGCAAGGCTGGAGGAAAAGGATGATCACCCAGGCTTTGGGAAACTGGAGAAGGGAACAGAAGAGACAGAATAAAGGAGAAATCAAATGATTATCAAAGCAGACCACAAAAACTAAAGAGAATGCTTACTCACATGTAAATACCATAAAATCAAGAGATAGTTGAGTAAATAGAGAAAGAAGATGAATGGATCAGAACAAGAATAAAGGTAAAGGCCTACACAATTTAAAAAAAAAAAAAAAAAAAAACCCGACTATGTCTGTGTCTCTCTCCCAGTTGCTGTGGTGCCCTCAGACTATGACATCCCAAGGCTGCTCCATTGTGTATGGTTGTCTTCTATGGGTTGGACCTGCCTTCCCTGTCCCATGTCCTCTGTCTCTGTCCTCTCAAGCCACTTGTTGCTAGGCAGGGTCAGAGATGTTGTGAGCTGTCTCTCTGCTCCTGCCTTCCCTGCAGTGAAGTGATCCAAGCTAGTCTACTTGGATCTCTGCTGTGAGGTTGATGCCAAACTTACTGGTCATAGGGCAAGTTCTACTCACTATCTTTGCCACCTTGCCACTGTCCTGCCACTCCCATGACAATGGGATCTTGAAGGCAGCTTTGGGCAGCCCAAGCCCAGTCATCTGCTTCAATCTCCTGCCGCAGTCGTTTAAATCCCACATGTCTCCATCTTTTTCACTAGTTGCAGAGCCAGAAGGGTCAGGGATCAGCGCCACTGCGGGTCATAACTTTGTTGCCATTACGGGCTCCAGTTAGGGTGCATGACAAAAAAGACAAGCTATTATAGAGAAATTATGGAGAAATGCTGCCAGGTTGCTGAGCTCTCTGTGTAGAGAAAAGCACAAGAGGCAGGAACTCTGTATCTCAGCTCTGTCTTACTTGGCGTGAGCTTCACAGTCCATTTCTTGGAGACTCCATGGTACAGCAAATCCTGCTTGGCACACAGGCTACAAGCTGCTGGCAGCCCTGTGGTGTGATCGCTATTGTGGAAATTCCTGTATCTATGTCTTTCTGAACTATAAGTCTCTCGTTTCAGGTTGATTTGGACGTCTGGATGTATGCTTTTTCCCCTGTCTTTTTTTCCTATTTTCTCTGAGTATCTCCTTTATGGAGCCATAGTAAATTTTGTACACATGACTGTTTCATGTGCATCTCATGCAGCAACATGAGCATGTGCTTAAGCTAAGCAAAGTGAACACAAGGCAACAAGAAGCACTGCTTGTCCTCGTCTGGCTAATACCTGGCTGCTGAAACTGGAGTCTAGAAGGCCTGGTCTCTAGTCGCTTGCTCCATCTACTTCTTCCCCTTGGCTCAGCGACTTGTGTCTTTAGTATATTTCATCATCTCCTCCCTGAAGCAAACTTTTTGAGGTGTGTGTGTGTGTGTGTGTGTGTGTGTGTGTGTGTGATCCTAGGGACTGAACTCAGAACCACGGCACTAAGTTAGGTCTCTATCCTTTCTAAAAATCTTTTCTGAGAGAGGGTCTTCCTAAATCCTTAAATTGCCCAAGCTAGGTTACAACTTAGGATCTTCCTGCTTAAACCCTGCAGAGTGTTGTGATTATAGGTCTTGCTTGCTTGCTTGCTCGCTCTCTCACTTGTTTGGTTTGTTTGTTTGTTTATTGTACGTGGGTTCTGAGCCAGGGCCTTGGTCAGGCTAAGTGTGTACTCTACCACCAAGCTACGTGCCCTGCCTTCAATAGCTCTTAAAAGGAGTGGGCCTGGGAGAGCTAAGCATGGGCAGCGAAAAGAAGCAGGAATGACACTCCTTTCTAGAGGAACAAGTGATGGATGCTCCAATTCCTTGGGATCCTCAGATTTCTTCACTTGTAAAGCAAAGGAATCAAGAGGTAAGGGATTGACCTCACCCTTTCCAGCTCTGAAAGCCACAGAATCTAGGTCTGCTTTCCTAACCTTTGGGGACAATTACCAACAACTAAAAGAGATAGAACTGAGTGATAGACTTGATGCTATTGTGAAGTAGGGCAACCTGCCCCAATACGCCTGGGTAATTAAGAAGAAACATGTTCCATTCTCTCAGATGTCCCTGATGGGCACACAGAAGGAAAGGCTTCATGAATGCCTCCTGATCAGAAACGCTGGATGGTTCTTGATGCCACCAGAAACTTCACTGTTGAGCTCTCCGCAGTGCATAATCCACATTACAAAATTGTTAATGAAGAAACTGAAAGAGCACCTGGCTCCTCTGATAACCCTATCCAGAGTATATTGCATGCTGCCTGCTGAATACAGTCTGCTCTCAAAGCTGAAGGGTCACTACAGGAGAGTTAAAGGAGGAAAAGTCATTTTCTCTGGTTTGATATTCTTTTTCACTGCTATAAAAAGTGGTCTGTGTTCCCTGTGGGTAACTTTTAAACCACAGCACAGGGATGGTCTGGTGGTGGGCCCAAGCCAGGTCCAAGGACACCCTCCTGCCAGGTAGGTCCTTTCATCTCCCAAAGCCACATGCTCCTCACTTATAAATTAGTGGCAAGAACACTAATATGTCAAGTACTGGCACACACAGGCCATTTGATCCTCACAACAGCCCTGCCAGGCCTGTGTGTGCCAGTACTTGACATATTGTGGCCACGTCCTTTGACTTTAGAAAGGTACAGTGGCTAGTAGCTCAGTGCCCAGGAACTGCAGGCTGAAAGTACAGTGCAGCCCAGCCTCCAGCTGCCATGTGCTTATAAGATCCACAGCAAGATTCTCAGCTGCTGTGCCTCTGTGTTCTTACCTCCAAAATGAGGACAATAATCTTGCCTCGACATGGACTCAGGAAAAGGTGTGATGGCGAATGTTAGGTCTCAACTTTCCTGGATTAAGGAATACCTGGAAACCTCAGAAAGTAATATTTAGTGTGTTTCCAGAGAGAGCAACATGGACTGAGCAGAGAGACACCCTGTTGGCCCACTCAGTGGGGCTCAAGGGACATTCTCACAGGTGAGGTCTCAAGGCTAAAAAATACGTGTGCAGGACATCAGCAACAACATCAGGCAGCATGGAGCAGAGCAGAGAGCCGGAGTGAGCAAGAGCCATCTGCGTCTTTATTGCATAACTCTCCTATAGGTTGTTACCTCATAATTGCGTTCTTGGATAGTGCTGTAGCCATCGCACGCCTGCCAAGCCATGCTCACACAACTGGCCCCCGCTGTGTGCCTGTGCTAGACAAGGTGGGCCATGTCCTCTGCTGGGAGCAGCTGAAGCTGGACATGGCCATATGTGTGAGGGTAGGACAAGGCCGCAGTGCCTAAAGCTGTCACGCTACTTCAGTCTTGGGAAAAACACCCTGCCTGGTCAATGGCAGTCATTAGTTGCTAGGCAACCTGTATCTCCTGATACTAACTACAAAGATATAGATAAATATCCCTTCTGTTGTTCTTTGGGTCCTTTGCCAATCAGGCAAATGGGCCGCCACCTGACCTCATCTATTATCTCTGTATCTTCTAATCCTTCTTGCTATTTTCTCCTGGGGACCACCTAGATAGAGACTGATGAGTCCCTAGAATCCTCAGGTGCCCTTGGATGCCCCTGAGCTTTGAAGCAGTCTGAATGGTTCCCACACCCCATCGCTCAATATGGCAGCACCATCCAGACAGCCAATGGCCTAGAAAAAGCAAACACAGGAGGTAACTTTGTGGTCAGGCCTCCCACCCCACCCCACCCAACTGGGACACATTATTCTTTGGCTGTGAACACTGCGAAGTCCAGGCTCATTGGCTTTGGGACACCAGTACTTATACCAGCAGCACCCTCAGCAGATCCTCCGAGTTTGGACCAGACCCTACTAGGGTAATTTGCACATTCTGAACATGAAATCAGTTTTTACTTTCATTGCCTCCTCCCTCATCTTCCAAGTGTTCTCTAGGCAGAATCTTCTAGTGCCCTTCATTGTACTCAGCCCACATGGACGCCATTCATTTCTGCCTCTCTGCAAACAGTTCCCAGCCCTGGAGAAGGTGATAGGTTGAATGGGACCCAGAAATGATGCTCTGTTTTGGACACCTTGTATCCAGATGCAGGCTGAACTGGGCTAGGGGAACATCCTACCCATAACACCATGACTGTGCTAAGAAATACGACAGCCTGGCCCACTGCCGTTGCCTGTGTTAGGAGGCATCAACCCAGAAACTATGTCCAGAATCTGCAGACAAAACGAGAGTGGGGTTCAGACCAGGGACATTGCAGGCAGATCTGTCCACATCTACAAAGGCCAAGGGAAAATGAAAATTGCCATTGAAGTTACTTGGCACCAGACAGCAAACACACACACACACACACAGTCAAACAAAAGAACTTTAGGAAGAATGCAACAGTAATTGTATTTTTATGTTGAGAGCTTGTTTGGAGGTTCTAGCAGGGGAACACAGCTACTCGTATATCCTTGACAGAGGAACGGTCCTCCTCTATTGCAGGTGTTCATCCTCTTCGACCAAGCGCGCAGCTTCAGGAGGGACGCACATGGATCGTTGAGGGAGGAAGGGGACACTCGCCGAGCCAGCCAGATCAACCCTGGTGATCAATGAGGTGACAGATGTCACAGCCAGATCGCCCTCACATCCTGTTTTTCTGTTGAATGTAGGAGGCTTTCCTGTGTAATATAAGAGTTCTGGATGTCCCCCAGGGAGACTCGAGTTCTACTAGATTTCCTTACCTGGAAAATGTGGTAATGCTGTCCTCACTGTTTCTTTCCCCACTTATTATAAAGATCCTAATAAGATAATGAACCTGAAGATCCTGGAGCCTGTACAAGCCTGCGTATGCTTAAGGAACATAAAAGGACTTCTGTAGAAGGGAAACTCTTAAACAAAGGGGATAGGGAAGGCAGAGAGGTTGGGGCAGGAAGATATGATCAAAGAATGTTGTGTGTATGGATGAAAGTGTCACACTGAAGCCTGTGATTCTGTATAATTAAGATGAGATAATAAAAATGCAGTCTCACACCTCTTTCAGCCACAAGGTGGAGGATACCTTCAAGGCTTCCAGGAAGCTTCCTATGTAGGCTCTGTGCAGATACTTATTGTACCTCCTCCTACTACTACAGGGTCGGCCACTGCAGGCACTTCATAAATATGTGACAATTTAAAAACTCACAGGTACTACCACCACTTCCACTTTCTTAATCTTTAGGACTCAAGGAAATGTTTCCTAAAATAAAGGAAGGAGCATAATTCAGCGAATTCTACATCCGGGCTCAGTTCTACAGTCAGTCACGTAATAGCTATCTGACAATGTGTCCTGATTTTGGCAAGCTGCTGCGAGGGACAATGACATGCAAAAGTCATAATAGTTATGATTATGTCTCCGATGCTCTTCCCAACTGAAGAAAAGTCACAACCTACAGATTCTTTTTTGAAAAAATCATTATTTCAATTTTATGAGTGACCAAGGCGGTAAGCTAACTTGCAAAAGTCTCATCTCAAATGTGTGCCTTCTCTCTGGGCCAGCTGGTTGTTGGGGATGTCACCACACACAGAGGCCTGGCAGAGGCCTGTCCCACTCTCTCCCCAACAGTGTGTGCTTCCTACTGCCACCCTCTGTCTTGGGGATTTGAACTGAGAGGTGCTTGTGTAGTTGTTCTTAGTCAGTGTTATGGTTTGTGTCTAGTTGTTCCCTCAAAGTCTCCTGTAGTCACTGGGGCAGCTTCTAGAGTTTGTGATTAATTCGTTCATGGTCCAAAGCTGGGATTATGGGTGTGAGTGCTACACTCGTCCTGGGGCAGGCAGCCTGAATACAATATAACAGAGGGAGACCGGCTCGCTAGCTGCTGCAGCCGCTGCTCCTCCCTTGCTCTTTGCTATCTTCTGCCACCATGAGCTGCCGCCCTCTGCCATGTGCCCCTCTGCCTTGGAGCCAGCCAAGCACAGACTGAAACCTCCACTAACTGTGAACTAAATAAGCCTTTCCTCCCTTAATTTAGAGTGTTGGGTATTTTGCCCTAGCAATGACAGAAAAGCAAGCAAGACATTTATTTGGGTTCCTCTGATCTGCAGATTTCTCTATAGATATTTGTACCTTGGTAAAAGTGGTTTCCAGTGTTTGGGATGGAATACAAAACCAAAAAGTGTGACCACTATCCTTTTTCAAAAAATAACTGAACATTTTAATTATCATGAAACCCATCTGCTTTTTATTATTTTTCACCAAGCACGAAAGAAATGGAGCATATATCCTGGTCTCTAAAAATGCAAACTGCTCGGGTTCTGTGGAGCTCGCTGTGTTTCCCTCGGAGTGTGCTAATGACGTTTACCCAAGCCATGTGTTCCCCGCTTCCAGCTGAGAAACATCTATGCTGAAGGCGTCTGTCTGCTGCGGGGAAGAGCAGATGGGGAGCCTGCCGATAAGGAAGCGGCCCCTCGGGGGGCAAGGGGGGGGGGAGCCACTGAAATTCCTTCTGGTCTACCGGAGCAGAGCGCTGCGGTTGGCAAAGCCTGAGCTCATGCCAAGTCGAAAGCTCTATAAATAGCAGGACCGGCGTCTTCTAACAGGACGTCCTGGACTCTGTGAGGCCTGGGAGGCACGGAGGTATTTTAATCAGCGTCTCCTCTTTGCGAGTCCTAGCTGAGCCCCGGGAACATTTTGAGCCACACTGCGATCCTAGCGACGGGGACGCTTGGCGCCAGATGTTCCCTGTTGTTAAGCACCTTGGTCCTGCGCCTCATCAGCCCTGTAATCAGGACTTTACGTTCCCCATATTAATAGATGTGCAAACCAAGGCTTGTGGAGGGAAAAGTGATTTAACATTAAATTGCTCAAGACTCTGCACCTGGGAAGTGGTAGAAGCAGAGTACAAGGCTGACTGCCTGGTTTCGAGGCTCACGTAGGCTTTGCGCCTCCTTCCCACCACCTTTTGGGGCCAAGACTGCTCTTGCCCGTACTGCGTCACATGAGAATGCAGCTTCCGATCGCAACAGGAAGCCCAGCTGCGAGAGAAAAGCGTGGTGAACAATGGGCGCGGCTCCTCCCTGTTCTGAAATTCAAAGACAGCAAGACAGCATTTCTGTACGTGGCTTGCAGCCTTGTGGTCGTACAGGTCCTACAACAGAGAGCAGCCTTAAGCCCCCTCTGGTTCCCAGCTTGGAGCGGCCTTGGTCTTTTCCTTGCCACCCCCTCACCTCTGCACCCTATCCTCATGAAAGTATAAACCTAAGCTTGTGGACTCATGCTGCACAAACTTTCTGGGGGAGAGAACTGGGAAGGATAGCTTTTCTCGCCTGGAGAAACAGAGCAAGGGTGATTCCTGTCTTGCCCGCGGCTGGAGTACCATCTGCTCTATAATGGTGACTATGTATTCCATCAAAGTCCCAGAAGGAACCTCATTAACTCTCTTTAACAAACCTCCATTTACGAAGGAGGAAAACTGCAGTGCAAAGAGCTAAGTAATTTATCTGAGCTGTAAAGGGCAGAGCTGAGATTTAAGCCCAAGCACTCAGGCTCCAAAGTGCGGATTTTAACCACTGGATATTGTAATGAGTCAACTCACGTTGTAGATTGTAAATGTAAATCTTGTGCTTTCTGTTGTAATTGTATACTCACCACTGTTCTAGGTTGTTTGGTGACTGGTGGCTGTTTCTTGCTCTTTGCTAAGATAAAATTCCTGTAACCCGGGGGCCTGGCCCTAGCTCAGGCCTTTAAGTGGCTGCTTCCACAAAGCTGTCAGCCTCAGGTTGCTGGAGTTCGAACCTCACACCTCTCCAGCTGGCCAAAAGTGCCCTGAAGGCATTCGAGGAACAAAAAAAAAAAAAAGCCTTATTCCATTTGGGGCAGGTGAGATGGCTCAGTGGTCTAAAGCACCTACTTAGAACAAGC
>NW_004524625.1:9688292-9688743 GCF_000260255.1 Octodon degus | reverse complement strand
GGGGGGGGGGGGGCTGAGCTCAGTAATAAACGGCTTTCCAAATTCCAATCTGGTTGTTCTGGTTCCTGTTCTGAGTGACCCATAACAGATATGTTGCAATGCTTGCCTGCTAGTGCAGTGTCTTGTTACCGAGCAGAGAGCTTCCCCATGAATCTAAACTGCCTAAGCAGGGCTGAATAGCTCAGTGGTAGAGCTACTTGCATGTGCAAGGCCCAGGGCTCAAGCCCGGTGCCATAGAAAATTAAAATTTAAGAAGGGTTTAAGGAGACACATTCAGGGATGGGAAGTATACAAAGTGCAAGCAAGGAGTCCTCAGAGACCGCCTGGGGCCACCTGATCCTGAATAGACCCAGAGTACAAGCCCTGCGAGGAACCCTTCAGCAGATCTCCCTGCAAAGAGGCTAGAGGTAAGACCTGCCCAGCTGATTCAGGAGCAGAACATCTTGCCAGA
>NW_004524625.1:9673140-9674493 GCF_000260255.1 Octodon degus | reverse complement strand
TTTCGGGGGCTTCTCTTTTTATTTGGCTAGAGAAATGTATTTGAGAAACAGGAGCAGTCAGTCAGAGACACACTAGAGCATTTCTCCATCCTGCCGGCCAGCCACCTGCTCCAGTCTGCAGGCCCAGCCTCTAACTCCAGACAAAATTCTCCTCCCCCTTCTCTAAAAAGATGGCTAGTGCTGGCCAGAAGCAACGACTGCAAGGAGGACTGAGCCCCAAAGCTCCAGGCATGTGCTCCGCACCTTGGCAGCGAGACAGGCGGGATTACTGCAGGGAAGGTCATTCACCGGCCACTCAGGCTGGCCACAGGCAGCACACAGCTGACCCTACACTGGCCAGAGACCGAGCTGGACGCAGGACAGACAAGCAAGCCACACTGTGGGTGTCGCTGCCCTGCTGAGGACATCAGGAGAGACCCACACGGAGCAGCAGTGACGTGATTCTGCCTTGTGCAACTCTTCTGGGGCAGGAAATAATGTGGATTTGAATCTGTCAAAAGCAGGTTAAAAGTTGAATTTTATTTTACATCTAATCAGATAAACGAAATGTGTGCGGCGTACTGCTGCGAGGAGGGCCACGAGCGAGGCCGAGATGGATTTTTCTAGTTAAACCTCACAAAAGCTCCCACGCCCAGTGTGCAAAGCAAGGTCCTGAAGCGAGGAGCTGAGTTATGTGGCGATCACGAGTCCTGCACCCTCCTTCCAGAAGTGAAGGTGCTCGGGCCTGAGGGATCAGACGCACGGGGACACAGGGACCGCAGCAGAAGAGTCGCCTAGGGAAGGTGCAGCCTTGCTGGGAGGGGAAAGCCCAGGGGCAAGAAAACCACTCCTGCGGCATTCTGGCATTCTTGCTTGCCTAAGGCCTTGGTCAGTGTTTGCACCCCGCCCTGCAATCCATCCTTCGAAAGCACTCCTGAGGAAGCTCAGTATTTGAGTCTACAGATAAGGAGGCGGAGCCTCATAAGCCAGTCAGGTCATGGCAGCGAAGCTCCGGGTTACAACTAGAGTCTGAACTCAGCTCACTTTTTTTTTCTTTTTTCTTTTTTTTTTGTACTGGGAATTGAACTCAGGACTTTGCACTCACCAAGCAAGAGTTTGTGCGACTGAGCTGTATCCCCAGCCCAACTAAACTCACTGTAGCTGCGCCCCTTTCTGCCATGCCACTTTCTGAGAAAGCCCATCCATATGTAAGGAGACAGGAAGAGGCTTAAGTAATCTATAGGGAGAATATGCTTTTACAGAGGACATGTGGAAAGGTTGGTGGCTGTTACGGTTTGTGTCTAGGTGTCCCCCCAAAGTCTCAGGCAGTCTTGGGGTGGCTTCTGGAGTTTGTGATTGATTACTGTGGGTGTG
>NW_004524625.1:9664447-9671482 GCF_000260255.1 Octodon degus | reverse complement strand
CACCAGGGACTGTCCACCATCACAGCCCCCCAAAGCCTGGTTTCTGATCCCCCACACTGGGAGTCAGAGCCTCAACATCTAGTGTTGCCGGGTGGCCAGGACAGGGTGAGCATTTGGTTGCTAAGAGCTCCTAACACAGCGCTAGTGGGGCCCGACAGCAGTGTGGGTGAGCCCGCAAATGTTATGCCGGGGGAAGAAGCCAGACGTGAACTCCCTCACGTAGTACCTGATCCTGTTTTTATGGAATGCCTAGAACACACAAGTCTGCAGAGACAAAAAGCAGAATCAGGGTTGTCAGGAACGGGAGGAGGGAGAGATGGGAAGGGCTGCTTGTTGTGGGTCCTGGACCTGCTTTGGGGTGACGAGCATGTTCTAGGCATGGATTGGTGGAAGTTGTGCAACCTCTCTAAGTGTGACGTCACTGGGCTGCACACTTTAACATGGCTAAAAGGGTAACTTTTACTTTATGTGTTATATTATTATGTGTTACCACAATAAAAAATACTATTTATCTTTTTTAGAAGGTGACTACTTGTCCAGGGTCGTGGTACATGCCTGTCATCCCAGCACTTAGGAGGCTGAGGCAGGAAAATCACCACAAGTTTAAGGCCAGCATGGCCAGATCATGTCTCAGACAAGAAAGGTAACCACTCTAGAAAACCTCTTGCAAACGTGTACAAGAAGACATATTTATAATTACTTTCTCATCCCTTGAACAAAATACCCAGCGCCACAATGTAGAGGACAAAGGGTTTGTTTCCCCACACATTTTGAGTACATGGAGGGCAGGAGCACCATGGTGGAGGGTGCTGGTGGAAGATGCTGGTGGAGGGTGCTGGCGGAGGATCCTGGTGAAGGGTGCTGGTGTAGGGTGCTGTGAGAAGGGTGCAGGCAGAGGAAGCAGCTCACGCTGGATGATCAGGAAGGAGAAAGCAAAGGGAGAAACAGAAAGGGAGCCACAGCCATCCAGGGCCATGCCAGGGACCCTCTCCTCCAGCCAGGGACCCTCTCCCCAGCCAGTGACCCTCTCCCCCAGCCAGTGACCCTCTCCCCCAGCTAGAGACCCTCTCCCCCAGCCAGGGACCCTCTCCTCCAGCCAGGGACCCTCTCCCCCAGCTAGGGACCCTCTCCCCCAACCAAGGACCCTCTCCCCCAACCAAGGATCCTCTCCTCCAGCCAGGGATCCTCTCCCCCAGCCAGGGACCCTCTCCTCCAGCCAGGGACCCTCTCCCCCAGCCAAGGACTCTCTCCTCCAACCAGGGATCCTCTCCCCCAGCCAGGGACCCTCTCCCCCAGCCAGGGACCCTCTCCCCCAGCCAAGGACCCTCTCCCCCAGCCAGGGACCCTCTCCTCCAGCCAGGGACCCTCTCCTCCAGCCAGGGACCCTCTCCTCCAGCCAGGGACCCTCTCCCCCAGCCAAGGACTCTTTCCTCCAGCCAGGGACCCTCTCCCCCAGCCAAGGACCCTCTCCTCCAGCCAGGGACCCTCTCCCCCAGCCAAGGACCCTCTCCCCCAGCCAGGGACCCTCCCCTCCAGCCAGGGCCCACCTCCCAACACCACACTCAGCCACTGTCCCCTAAGCAGCTTCCCCAGGATCCTGTCACTCCCCAGTGGAGTTTGGGGATATTTCAAACCCAAACCACAACAATCACAAACTTATTAATAGGGAGAAAGAAAAAAATCTGTTTCCCTCCATGGAGCAACGAATAAGCAAGTTGTGGCTCATTCCTACCCTAGATACTAAGCAACAGTACAGGAGTTCATAGCCTCACTGTGCACCTTAGCCACAGTTTGGAAACAGTCCAGATCACCGGTCAATCTGCCCCACCCCCAGCTCCACTAAGCACAGGGAGTGGGAACCTACCCTGGCTTCTCCAAGCTGTCCGTTTTCTGCTCCCTGAAAACAGCCCTGCCTTGCAACCCCTCTGGCCCAGGAGTGCACACTCCAATTGTGCAGCCCTCCAGGAAATGGGACTAGGAACAACTTGTGCAGGGGACACTGGGACAAAGAATTCCGAGTCCTGAGTTTCCAGAGAGCCTACAGAGATGTTCGCCCTGGGCAGAGAGCAGGTAAGCAGAGCTCTCTAAGTCTGAGGACCGTGGGCAGACACCCGGGGTTCAGATGCACAGGTGGTACTGGATTTAATTAGCGTGGCCCATTGCTCCCAGAAGTTTACAATCCAAATAGTATTCTTAGAGCTGGAGTCTCAGCTTCTGAGACCTGTGAAACACGAGGGAACTTAACGTCCTCCTTGGAAAGGCAGACTTTGCGGGCTGAGTCTCGGAGCCAGAAATGATGTGGATGAGCCTGTGACAGCTGCTAGCCAGTGCCACAGGGAGTGCCCCAGCAGCGACCCCAGAGCAGAATTCTGAAAGCTGCACTCCCATGTGGCTCTCGGTGGTCACGGTAGTTTTATTTCTGGAAGCAACCGTGTCATTTCTGCCAACCCCCAAGCCACCAGTTTGTCATAGTCCCTGGGGAGAAGGGGCTGGAGCTGAATTACAGGGACCACTGTTGCTCTTGGGGCCCCAGCTACTGTGACTCCTCTCCCTGTTCACAGGACGGCTCTGTACCTGCAGCTTCCCTTCGACAAGCGCTGGCTAGTGCTTTGTGCTCAGAAGTGCCTGCGCTGCCCAGAGCCTGCCCGCCCCAGGTCCTGGCAGGCCTAGAGAAAGCTTCAGAGTGCCTGGCTCCCTCTCTCAGGCACACACATTTGCAAACACACTGGTCAAGAAGGCAAGACAGGCTCTGTGGGTTATTGTAGAGGCGTTGAAACATAATACATCATTGAAACACACCAGATTCTATCTCCCTGAATGTCCTTTCCGCCAGGCCTACAGACAGGCATGCTGCACTGGAGCTCGTCCACCTATAGTTGTGGCCCCTCCCTTGCGTATTCCGCTGCATTTTACAAAGTGCTTTCATGTAAAGTGTTTCTTCTCTGATGTGGTTTTTCTACAATCAGACATTTAACTGATTAAATCTCTTTTATCATAAAACCTAATGCTACAGATTTCTAAGTACCGATTATCTGGACATCAAACTATACTTTCATTTGCCTGGCAAGTGCAAGGGCCTGAGTTCAAACCCTGGTTCTGGAAGGAAAAAAAAAAAAAAACTATAGTTTCATGGTAATTCTGTTTTAAATGTTTATTTCTGATATGCTTTCTCATTTAATCTATAAATTATTTCAATTTTAAATAATTCTAAATTTTCTCTTCTGGTTTCTTTTGCATAACCACTCTTGCATCCCTCTCCCTTCTCCCCAAGTCTAATTTAAGTACTTACTTAGAAATGGTTTACAGAAGGCCTATGTGGGGTCAAAAAAATTGTCCTTTTGCCTTCACCAGTGAAATTTTAACTATGTATAGAATTCTAAATTGACACTTGCCTTTGCTCAGCACTTAGAAGATGCTTCCTCTCCGGCCTCCTAGGGACAAGCTGCCCAGGATTCTTTGTTGCCATCAAGAAACAGGTAGCCTGGCAAGTGCAGGGTCCTGAATTTAATCCCGGGGGAGGGAGAGAGAGAGAGAGAGAGAGAGAGAGAGAGAGAGAGAGAGAGAGACAGAGACAGACAGAGACAGAGAGACAGAGAGACAGACAGAGACAGAGACAGAGAGAGAGACAGAGAGAGAGAGACAGAGACAGAGAGAGACAGAGAGAGAGAGAGAGGAAGAAGGAGGAGAAGAGAGGAGAGGAGAAGAAAGGAGAGGAGAAGAGAGGAGAGGAGAGGTAATCTTTTTTTTTTTTTCCCCCTTTGGTTGTGATATTTAAGATTAATCTTGGATGCTTTGCATTTTGTACCCAGCTGTGGTCTGTATTGCAGTACGGCTGGCAACTCAGGTGGCTTCTTGACCCTGAATGACACCTGTGACAAGGTCCAGACAATTCTGTCATCATTTCTTAAATGCCACCTCTTCGCTTGCTCAAGCTCTTATTAATACTCCCCATCTAACTTCCCATGTGTTGTTATTTCCACTATTTACTCCACGTCTGCCATTCGGCTTCCTTTTTCTCTCTGCACACAGATTATGCTCAGTGATTGCTATTAAAAGCAATATTAAACTCACTTGCACGTCTACGGAAGTTCTTAGTGAACAAATCTTTCCTTTTTAGAAGTGTAAATACTGTTTTTCCTCTTGTTATAAACACAACTTAGCACTTTTCAAATCTGTCAATAGTCTTTTTCTTCTCTTAGGGTTTTAATTTCTGTTTTGTTATTTGTCCACCTTTCAAAATGCTTTGAGTCTCTGATGCCAGTCTATGGTGTAAAATTCTCGGAGCTCTAGTTCTCCCTTTTCAGGTCGGTTGCCTCCTCGGGGATGCTTAGGGTGGTAATCTTGAGCTGATTTCCCACCAGGCCTCCCCTGGGAGCACTCTGCATAGCTTGAAGGAGGAGGACCTGTTCCCTGTGACTGTCTCCCTGTGATGTCTTGCAGCAAAAGGACTCAGGAGCTACCTTAAAGATGCTTCCACTGGAAAACAGATGGACCCCTTCTGCTTGGAGAAGAACACTGCAAGGGCAAAACGTGTCATGGATGTTCAAAGACATGAACTGGGATGCTGTGAAAACCCTTTGTTTCCTTTCATTTGAGGATGTCAGGTGGTTGTCCCAGCAATGGGAAAGCTAATAAACACTATACCTAGTATGACACGGTAATCCATGCTTAACATGCACAGAGCTTCAGCCCTTACACGGGAGACTCTGGTGGCTACACAACTAACCTTGCTTTCTGCAAAACAGTCCATACAAAAAGGGGCAACCCTTGAGATTGAATCATTCTCCCCTAACATAGATCTGCACAAAAATACCTATTTCATATATTCTAAAAATCCAATTAATTGGGTACACAGCTATTTTAATGTGCTTTGCAGCTGACAGTTATGTCTACCCAGTGATAACCAAATGGTGTCCCAAGCCACTTTGGTGACAACTTCCCAGTGTCGTTCATTCTCTTCCTAGTTATATAACTCATCTCAGTTTCCATGACCTCATTCAGATAAACAAGCTAAGAAGCTTTAAAATCCCATAAACATCAGCTCTTCTGCACACAAGGGCTGATTCTGACGGAATACGGCATCCAGATTTGCCATAAATTCAGGACTAGTGTAACAAGAGCAGTCTATTTCTCAGTCACGGGGGACATAGACAGGAAGCAGCCAGGCCTTTGCTGAGAACCAGAATTGGACTTTCAGGAGAGAAGTCCCTAGAAAAGCTCCCTGAAAATGTCCTCTATCATTACTGATATAATCAATTTTTATTAGCTCCTTCCTATTAAAAATGTCAAGCCTAAGCACTTTAATTAAAAGCCACTTTGAATCCTTGATGCCATTCATTTCCGGTGCATTTAGCTCCTGGCCCCTCCTGTGAGAAGGGGGAAGAAGGCACAGTGTTACCCTCTGAGCGGAAATCAAGCCTGAGAACTGATTGTAGACCCAGGTGAGCCGGCATAGACAGCCACTGCCCCATAAACAGGAAACCACCAATTAGATGTTCTAACTCAGCACACATGCCTCCTAAATTGCATGATAACGCAGAGCCTCGCTGTCTATTGATTTGATTTTCCTGATTCCAAAGGGTCTTGGCGGGATGTGCCCCTGCAGGGCTGTGCCCCTGCAGGGCTGTGTACCCTACAGCAACAATTGTAATGAAATATAAATAACAATGCTGCGAGCCTCCTTTGTGCTTCAGTCGCTGAAAGTTGACGTTTCTAAGTTATTATTTTTTATTTCCTCTTGTCTTGGCCTTGGGAATATAAAAAAATGGCCAGAACTCATTCCCAGGTCAGTCAAAGAAATAAATCTGTGTTAGACACAAAGTATACCCAAGAGATTAAGTCCTTGCCTCAGCGTGACAACTCATTAAGAAACCCCAGTCATTGAATAGCCCTGTCAGGATGTGAGGTCAACAAGCCTCAGAGTCGACACCAGGTCACTAAAAACACTTTCGGCAGTCACATTGTTCCAGACAGCACGGCCTACTTTCGACAACTCCATCATTTGAGGAGAAAAGTCAGGAAGGAACAGAAGAGAGCCCAAAAAGGACATACAGAGAGGAAAACGGAAAAGGAAATATAAAGTGGGAGGACTATTTGCTTGGGAGAAACGCAACCTAGGGAGGAGTTTGCAGCGCTTGAAGAAGCAAGCCCAAACCTTTCATCCTGACACAACAAGGCTCCGTCCACCACCAACCTGCATGGAGAGGGAATCAGACATGCTCTGAGCTTTGGGGGTGGGGGGAGGTATTTCTACTTCACACCTCTACCTTTGTCCTGGATGCCTTTCAGTCAGAACAGTTTTCCCAGCATCTTCCAGGCTCCAGAGCAATGGCACTCTGGAATCCCTCCCACCTCCACCCAACTCAACAAAAATCAGCAGTCAAAACAAAACAAAACAAAAACCTCACCTGATTTGGGTCTTCAGCATTTCTGAAGACAGAACATGACAACCTTCAAGTTATCTGTGAGTAAAGGCAAAAACTTCTTCAGCTACTGATATAGGGTAATGAAGCTCCCAACCATAAAGATACCTATGCCAGTTCATGTTCTCTACAACTGAAAAATGAGTTTTAGAAACAACAGAGGTTAAGAGTAGAATATATTTATTGGGGGAAAGAAAGCTTCTGTCCAAGAGAGGAACAGAAGGGGACCAGAGCAGGTTGCACTGCAATCTACTTTTTCTAGGGATTTTTTTAAAAAGAATACAAAACAGTGATTAAAAAAAAAAAACAAAAACAAAAAAACCAGCATTAGAAACAATGCAGGATTTCACTAAAAGTAAAAGGAACTCAACAATGGTTGCTGTATTACATGATGCTGTCTTCAAATTAGTTGTTCAGATTAACAGATTATAAATGTGTAAGATTCATTCAAAGAAAAAACAATAACAAAGAAGTGGTATGAAATTCAAAACGGAAGAAAAAAATGAGAGTTAAAAAAAATTTTTGAGCATTAACTGCTCCTTTGAAAAGACCAGCAGAAACTAACAATACAACTATACAGACTATTCTCCATATGTACCTAAGTATATCTTTT
>NW_004524625.1:9661157-9662957 GCF_000260255.1 Octodon degus | reverse complement strand
GTTTGTAAATAGGATCACAAGTCCGCATCTTGTACAGCAATTAACCACCAAGAAGAATATATGCAGTGTATTATTTGTTGAAAAATAAAAAAATTTAAAAAAAAGATGAGATCCCAACTGTTGATTCTTTGAAGTATTTCCCATGCAGCTTGATTGTTGTTCATCAACTCACTTATCCCTATATCCTTAAGGTTTCTATCTACTTTCTCTTCCAGAAGATTTAGTCTTTCAGTTTTAATATTTAAATCTTTGATCCATTTTTGACTGTAGTTTTGAGCATGGTGATAGGCATGGGTCTATTTTAAGCTTTTGGCATGTGGAAGGCCAGTATTTCCAGCACCATTTATAAGGGTGACTGTCTTTCTTTCAGTGAACATGTTTGGCCCCTTGTCAAAGATAAGGTAGCTAAGTATGCTTCTAGTTGTGTCTACATCTTCTGATCCATTCCACTGATCTTCAGGTCTGTTTTTATGTCAGTACCATGCTGATTTTATCACAGGAGCTGGGAAAAATGTGTATTCTGACACTGTTGAGTGGAACACTCTAAAGATCTACTAAGTCCATTTCTTCACAAGTTTGGTTTAGTTCTCTAATTTCTTTGCTCATTTTTTTGTATGGTTGATCTACCTCTTTGTGTCAATGGGGTGTTAAAGTCCCCAAATACAAGTATGTTATTGCTCATTGGATTTTTCATGTCTGTTAAAATTTGTCTTGTATAGTTAGGTGCTACTACATATATATTTATAATTGTTATCTCTTCCTCTTGCAGTTTTCCCCTAACAAGTATGAAGTGACCTTCACTGTGTCTTTTAATCACACTCGCAGTCAACACTGTCAGCAACCAGAATAGTTTCCCCTGCTTTGTTCTGGGTTCCTGCCTCATGGAGTTTTGTTTTCCATCCTTTGACTTTCAGCCTATTTTCTTTTTTAGTTTAATGTGTTTCTTATATGCAGCATATTGTTGGATTTTGTTTCTTTATCCACTCCACCAGACTGCTTCTTTCAGTTGGTGAATTGAGGCCATTTACATTAATAGTGATAACTGATATGTATTGGCTTATCTTTTGGATGTTGTTTGCCTACTGTAACATCCCTATTTTTCCCCTTTGCTTAATTGCTTGCTCGCCTGGTTGTTCTCTTCTGTTGTCATTGAAGTAGTGATCATCTTTATCTCTTTCTAAAATATCTTCAGCACTCTTTTAGGATTGGTTTGGCTGTCATGAATTTCTTCAGTTGTTCTTTGTCATGGAAATATCTAGTTTCCATTAATTTGATACATAGTTTTGCTGGATAAATCAATCTGGATTGAAAATTTTCTTTCAGGACTTCAAATATCTCACTCTAAGCTATTATTGTTATTATTACTATTATTATTATTTTGTATTTAGTGCAGGCCTACAGGGTCTTACTACACAGATTGGACTTGTAGTGATTCTGCTGTTTTCAGTCTCCCAAGTGATGGGATTATATGCACACGCCACCTCACCCAGTCTGAATCACTATCTCAGCATGTCCCGGGGGGAGGGCCAGCATGGCAAGCTGGTGATCAAAACTCCAACCCTGCATCTGCCTAAGCAGGTGCTTTAATCTACTGAGCTGTCTGGCTGGCCCTTCCAAGCTCTTCTTGAATTTATGGTCTGTGTTAAGAAACCTGCCATGATTCTGATAGGCTTTCCGTTACAGGTGACCTGTTTCTTCTCTAACAGCTTTTAGTATTCTGTTCTCTTTCTCAATTTCTGGAATCTTGATTATTATGTGTCTGGGTGACAATTTGTTTTGATTATGGCTATCTGGAGTTCT
>NW_004524625.1:9659213-9660602 GCF_000260255.1 Octodon degus | reverse complement strand
TTTGCTAAGCTTGTTCTAAGTAGGTGCTTTAGACCACTGAGCCATCTCACCAGCCCCTCAATAGAATTCTTAATGTCCTGGATATCTGTGTGAATCTGTTTCATGCATTCTAATTCTTTCTTGTATTGTTCATTCAATGTTTCCATCATTTTCCAATTCACTTCTATTTTTTTTGTCTGTGTCTTCCTTAGATATATGGAACAATTCTTTCATGATTGTTGCCATTTCTTTTTATATCAGAGAGATTACTTTTGGTCTGATTTCCCCCAGAGCCTGATGGTGTTGTTACTTTACTTCAGTTGCTGTCTCAGACATTTCAGATGTGTGACTTCCAAGTTCTATGACCTTGTCTCCTGGACTTGTTTTGGGTGGGCTAGAGGTCTGAGATTTCCTTTTGTTCCTTCCTTTTGTCATCTTTTGCAGTGATGGTAGATAGGGCGGGGTACAGGTCAGCAAGGCTGTCTGGTGACTGGGAAGACAGGGTAGGCTCAACAAAGCTCCTGCTGCATGGAGTTCAATGTGGTTTCTGCCTCATTAAGGAGGGTGACAAACCACACTTTAAGAAGGATCAGATGATGATGAGCACAGGCTGAAGCTGTGCCAGGCTCTCTTGATGGTGGACTGGTTCAGGGTAGTACTCTGCTAGGCTCCTCCAGGTCATGACTCCCCAGTGGTCTTCTGGGAGAGGAGGGGTGGCTGGAATCAGCAAAGTCCAACAGGAAGGCGGGGAGCTTTTCTAGGGATGTTTTTTAAAGCAAAATCAAGAGGGTAGGCAGGTCTAAAGTGAGAAACATGGGAACGCACAAGGTAGGCATGAGGTGGGACAAAACTATGGTCCATCCTAAGACTACAAGCACAGTTACTCAGGTAAAATTGATTAAATCCAGGATCAAATGAGGAAGCAAGTCAACAAGCAGGCAGGAATATAGAACAGGGGCTGTTGTTGGAAGGGGTCGCATTACCAAGGCTTCCTGTCTGTTTCAAGGTGACTGATAGCTATTTAGGATACCAATTCCTAAGGTGTGGCTACACTTGTTTAATCTATTGTTTTGAGGTCTGGCCCACAGCATGAGTGTCTGTCTCTTGCTCAGTTGCAAGGCCTTTGTTCTGTTTTGTCTCCTGGAGGGCCTAGCCCTGTCTGAGCATCTATAATATTTCTATCTAGCTCAGATGCCTACAACACTACCACTACTTGCCTACCACTGCAAACCAGTGACATGAGAGAAGTTTGAGAGATTTCAGTAAGAGAAGAACAAAGGGTTTAGACAAGACAAAACTGATACAACTAATCTCTTCTGGGTGTTCAGCAACTAAAGTCCAGAGATCACAACTAGACAAACAGCGGGGCTCAGAGGACAGCCGATATTGATGTAAGGGAATGAAACTGCC
>NW_004524625.1:9657218-9658663 GCF_000260255.1 Octodon degus | reverse complement strand
AAAAAAAAAAAAAAATAGAATATCGATCCCTGATGAGCATCCCTAGGGAAGTATGTGGCTACTTTTGTTTACTCCTGTGGTCTGGCCCACAGTAGGAGTATCTGTCTCTTCCAAAGTTGCAAGGTCACCTTGTCTTCCATGCTGTCTCCCTGAGGGCCTAACCCTGTCTGAATGCCTATAATATTTTTATCTACTTTAGCTGCCTACAATAATATTTTGACCCTGGCCATCCAAGGGCATCAGAGACCCAGGATATGAGACCTTTTCTACAAGATCCTACAACTCTGGTTAGTTGCTCAGTTTCCTAAGCAGGGAGATTGATAAGCCCCAGAGAGTAGAGATCAGTAAGATGTGCATTGTGCCTAAGGAGGGTCACCAGGACGTGGTCAAGCAAGATTGTGACCCATCCTAACAGCTGACACTGACACAAGAGTGGTGAGATTCTATACATGGTTCCCAGAACAGTGCCTGAAGAGGCTTACACGGCCATGATGGACAGTGAGAGGTCAACTTCAATTAGCACAACTCTCATTTTAACTTGGTCTTAAACACCCCACAGAAAAGTATAATCAGAAAATATAGAAACACTTTTGTCGGGGCCGGGGAGATGGCTCAGCGGAATAAGCACTTGCCTGGCAAGCGCAAGGGCCTGAGTTCAATCCCTGGTTCCGCAAAAAAAAAAAAAAAAAAAAAAAAAAAAAAAACACTTTTGTCATCTGTCTATATGCCCTCCAAGATAACAGCTCTTTACTGCAAAAGACACCATGAAAGAAATTATATAATAATAGACAAGGGCTGGAGAGATGGCTCAGTGGTCTGGAGCACCTACTTAGAACAAGCTTAACAAAGCACAGGGACAGCGGTTCGATCCCCCAGCACCACATGCCAGCCAGCCCTGCCCGCTGGTGGGCTGAGCTGGCCACACACACACACCACACACTCTCTCTCTCTCTTTTTCTCTCTCTCTCTCTAATAAATAAATAAAATTAAAAAAATAATAATAGACAAGCTGTATTCAAAAATCAGAAAACATTAGACATTCTAACAGCACAGAAGAAAATTATGTGTGTCATTATAAGAGCTAAAGGCTGCGCATGCACCCTGATCCCTCTCTGTGGCTGTTCAAGATATCGGATAGCGGCTTGGGGCCATATCAGATTCTAAAATTCTCTAAGCCTTCTCCTTATCCTCTTTATAAAGCTATTTCCGGGTCTTCTTAGTAAAACATTTCTTGGCTATATTCTTTTTTAAATATTTTTTTTTAACATTTATTTAGTGTGTGTATGTGTGTGTGTGTGTGGCCAGCTCAGCCCACCAGGGGGCGGGGCTGGCTGGCATGTGGTGCTGGGGGATCGAACCACGGTCCCTGTGCTCTGCTTAGCTTAGCTTGTTCCAAGTAGGTGCTTTAGACCACTGAGCCAACTCTCCAGCCCCTCTTGGCTATA
>NW_004524625.1:9653477-9654570 GCF_000260255.1 Octodon degus | reverse complement strand
ACAATTCATGAATTTTGTGTTTATGAATAAAGTTTTTTTTAACAAGGAAAAAAAAATAGTCTTGTTAATCTTACTGTGTGGCCCACACTCATGTAATTGTTTATTTGGTCTTGTCTGTGTCACAAAAGCCAGGCCTCAAGATCAGCTACAGCCAGACCTCCCTATTGCCAAAGAGATGAGATATTTTACCCCGCAGTTAATAAAGTCTTATAGACCTCAGTCATCTCAGTAGACACCAGGACCCCTGTCATCACCTACTTGAAAAGTCCTTCCATCTTTCCATGTGTGTTCAGCACATGACCTATTTCCCATTAAATCCGTAACACACACACAGCTCACTGGGCCTTTGCTGTGAGCTCGGCCTTTCTCTTCTTTCCTTCTTTGGCCTCATCAAAAGTCACCATCGCCTCCCCAGATCTAAACCCCAGCATCTGGGGCACCTCCTCCTCTTCCCTGGCTCTCAGTCAAACCTTCACAGCAGCCCCCTAAAGCTGCATCACCGCAGCCCTCCCACCATCAACAGCCAGTCCCCAGTCAAGCTCTGAGGGGACTGGGACCAAATTTCCCTCATTTGATCAATTCCCTTCTTGAAAGTCATAATCTCCCCCACATTTGTCAGAATGACCAAAACTCCAAAAACACCCACATGTCTTTTTCATTAATCTCAGATTTTCCTAAAATTTCAATTCCATTGTCTTTTTTTTTTTTTTTTTCCTGTATTTGGTATAGGGTCTATAGTGGCTCACTACACAGGTGGAACTCATAATGATTCTCTTGTTTTCAGCCTCGCAAGTGCTGGGATTACAGGTGTGCGCCACCACGCCTAGTCTCAATCACTCTCTCGGGGCACCTCCGCAGGCAGGGTCAGCACAGCAGGCCAGAGACGGAACCTGGGCCACTGCGCTCTGCCTAAGCAGGGGCTTTAGTCCACTGAGCTATCAGGCCAGCCCCTCCATTGCCTTTTATCTCAGTAATAAAATATTTTTCTCACTGTGCTTGTGTTTCCCACACAACTAATTAAACTTCCCTCCCCAAGAGAGGGGAAAGGGAAAAATAAAAGAGAGAGAGAGAGAGAGAGAGAGAGAGAGAGAGA
>NW_004524625.1:9646665-9653377 GCF_000260255.1 Octodon degus | reverse complement strand
AGAGAGGGGAAAGGGAAAAATAAAAGAGAGAGAGAGAGAGAGAGAGAGAGAGAGAGAGAGAGACAGAGAGAGAGACAGAGACAGAGACAGAGACAGAGACAGAGACAGAGACAGAGACAGAAGAAAATTATGGAAACAGCAGCACTTTGTAAATGGGAAGGAGGAGGATGGGGAAAAATAAAATAGGTACAAATTCTCTTTAATGAATGTGATCATTACATATATCTAAAGTGCACCAATACAACCTAATTCTTTTTAAAACTGAACTCCCCTCCCCTGCCCAACAACCTTTAGCCCCATTAGTATGGCTGCAAGCTTCTCTCAATGGGTCCAAATCACCCCTATAAAAATCCTTAGTGCTGCTAACCAGTTCCTTGCTGAGCTCCAGTCCTGCCTTAGCAAAGGTTGTAGGCTCCGCATTTCTGAGGCAACAGCAGCCTACCCGGCTGTCCCCATCCTTCCCCAGGTCTGGATTTCCACACCTTCCCGGACTACTCTGTGTCTTATGGGCTCACATACAAGCCACTGCCAACAGACAGGGGCTGGTGTGGACTCCTCCTTGACACAGCCCTCCTCCTCAAGATTTCTTTCACTAGGCTGCCCACTCAGCCCATGTGTAGAGAGGCCACAAGAACCCATGCCCGCTTCCCTTCTTTTTTTTCTTTTTTAATAATAGCTAGAAGACAAGAATGCAAGGTTTGCCTCAGACCTGACTCCCCCAGCCCCCAACCTGCTCACTGGCAGAGCGCTACCCTCACAGGGAACTCAGCTCAGCACCTATGCTGTCCTCAGCAAGCACAGGACATCCAGGTGACAGGATAGGACAAGGCACTGTGCAGGTCCTGGAGACATCTGGAGACACCCGTAAATTTACACTGGACGCTCGAAGGACCTTGCCCACTGAGGTGCAAGACAGCCAGAGAACTCTGCACAGATGTTCATTAAAATCTTCTGGCCGGATGCCCCCTCCCTGCCTGTGAAAGGGACACACCTGTCTTTGTTCACGGCAGAAGGCCCGGTCACTCTGTGCCTGCCTGTACCCAGGCACAATAAATTCACATCATGTTGCCTTTACACAGGCAGCATGTCCGGTCTTCCCATCACTGTTCCCACCTGGACATTAGTTACATGCACAGCTGAATACTTTGGGGAATTCGGAGCCTCAATAGTATCCTTTCTCACTGTAAGGCCCAACTAATGGGTCAGATAAAGGAAGCCTGTCAAGTAGAAATCTCCTCCACAAATGTGCAGAAATAGCCAGAAGCTTAACACAGCCTGGAGGGAAGGGGGTGACTGAAGGAACACCTCGAGAACCACACACACTGAGACTCCAGGCCAGCCAGAGCTGGGACTGAGCCAGCAGCCATTCTGTCAGATGAGGGACTTCCCTTGAAGCTTTGGGGAAGCTTCTCTCGGAGAACTTCCTCAGCAGCTCTAGCCTTAAGCACCCCGCCCCTTTGGTGGTGGTGGTGGTGGTGGTGACGGTGGTGGTGGCGGCAACTGTGAGCTGCGTGCTTCCTCTCAGCCCACTTTGGGTCTTTTCTCCCTGCAGCTGAAGACCAGTGACTTGCTTCCTGGTTTGGTCCCAGCATTGCTCTCTTGGAACTACAGGTCCTCAGAAGTGCATTGTGGGTGACAGGAAGGTGGCCTGCTGGCTCTCCACCGAGCACTTCTTCACCTTTGGCCTCTGGACTCATCAACTAGCATCATCAAGGACTCAGTGTCCAAGGGCCACCTGATAACGTCTGTGTCCCCTGAAGCACAGACCATAGGGAACTAAGCTCTGACATTAGCCATTTCCCTTAACCATTGCTAGTCCACTATCTGCACACGTTACAGGCAGAAGTGCCAGCCCAAATTCTGGGCTTCTCTTCCCGTGGAATTTACAATGCTTTGGATCCTGTGCGAGGGAGGCAAGGCACTGGGGCACATTCTACATCTGCAGTTTTTATCATTCTGCCCACTGAGCCGCCACCATCTTCAGTGCCAGATTCCAGAGAAAGGAGGGAAAGCCTTCTGCATATGAGTTGTGCCTCTCTCCCTCCCTCACACCTTCCACCCACTACTGGGTCTTCCTCTGCCCCCCAGGAAGTAAGTTCCTTATGTCAGTCTCCTCATTCTCTCATTTCAGGCCCTTAGTCTCCTGAAAGAGAAAATAGAAGAGAAAAAGAGACAATAAATTGTGAAAATGCAAGAGTTATTTAAAAATATTATCTGTTACATACATGAAATACTAAATCGTCTGACAAAAAGTATTAAGGCTTGTGTAAATACTAATTGAAGTGCTAGAGGGGTTTAGAAGAGTTCAAATGAAAAGCAACTGTCATTGTCTCGATAGTTTAGGAAGGTGACATAAAGTCTGTGGGCTTCTCAGGCGGGCTTTCACCAGTTCCTATTCCTCAGGCAAGTGGGAGAGCTAGAGCTGCAATCCCAGGAGGAGGAGTGAGGTGAACACCGAGTGACACGTTCACGGGCTTGACTGGACTGAAAGGTGTAGAGGAGAAAACACAAGACGAGGCCAGAGAAGGCGCTGAGGCCCGGTTAATGGTGGAGTCGGCGCCAAGCTAGACGGTGTCCTGATGCTGCCTCTCCCGTCCTCGCAAACGCCCCGCGGGCAGCCAGTTCCTGTCATCACCACTGGGCACGCAGGACTCAGAAGCTCCAAGAGGGTTAGCAGAAGGCCCCACAGCCAGTTCTGCGCAAGGCCTCTGTTTATCAAGTCTGAGTCTTCGTAAAGGTAAGCTTAGAGATCTTCCTGATGGGGAAAGGTTGCCGTCCATCGACGAAACATTTTCTACTTCATACTGTACCACAGTGAAAAAAGGGCCAGCCAGATAGCTCACGGGATTAAAGCTCCTGCTTAGGCAGAGCGCAGCGGCCAGAGTTCAATCCCGGGTGTGCCATGCTAGCTCCACCCCCGGGGTGCCGCGCCTGTAATCCCAGCACTTGGGAGGCTGAGAACAGGAGAATCACTACAAATCCAAACTATGTAGCGAGACCCTGTAGACTCTGTACCAAATACATTAAAAAAAAAGATGTATATTATACCACAGTGATGTATGCATATCGTGTCTCCAGCAGCACAATTTATAATAGCTGAGTCTTGGATGCAGGATGTGCCCACCAACACAAAGAAAATGAGGTATTTATGTACACACCGAGTATCACTGTACCATAGAGAAGGATGAGCTTGAGACATTTGTGGGTAAACACATACATCTTTTATTTTATTTTATTTTATTTTTTCCGGAACTGGGTATTGAACTCAGGCCCTTGTGCTTGCCAGGGAAGCGCTTATTCCACTGAGCCATCTCCCCAGCCCAACACATGCATCTTGCGACCATAATCTTAAGTGAAAAATCAGACACACGAGTTGAAAATATCGCATTGTTTCTCTTGTGTGAAAAGCCCAAAGGTAAATAAGGAGCAAAGGAAGGATAGACATCAGGAAGCAGGAAAACCGTGTTCCAACGGGAGGGCAGCCAGGGAAGAGCTGGGGGAGGGAGGAGGGCAGTAAGGTGCGGGAAAGAAAGCAGACTGTGAGGAAGACATTAGAAACAAAGGGAGACGGGCTGAAGGGAGGAGAAGGGAAGGCTCCTGTATATTGCGTACTAATAAAAAAAAAAAACAATTAAGTTACAAAAAGACAATTTAAGCCCCACCAACGCACATAAACACACACACACACACACACACACACACAGAGTATAAATTTTTTTTCAGTGTGAACCTTCATGTGTGTGTGTTGTACGGATGCATGATACTATCATTATTGTTGAAGCCCAACTGAATTTCCCCCTCAATATCTCCCAGAATGGAGGCAGAAAGCAAGGCCCTTTCCATAAGCCACAGGCTCTGAAAACTTGACCATGTGAGGTAAAGTCATTGTTTTCTGTTTATTTAAATTCTTTATTTGTTTGGTACAGTGTTTTGCTACGCAGCTCAGGCTGGTGGAGATCCTCCTGTCTCAGCCTCCCCAGCACTGGGATCACGGGCGTGCGGCGCCACGCCCGCTTTCAGAGCAAGCTCAGCAGGTCCTGGGTTCTCAGTCCGGCACATCATGCGTTCCGAGAGTCGAACCCTGGACCTTGCACTTGCCAGGCAGGCGCTTAGTCCACCGAGCTGTCTCTCTGCTGTTGTTATCGGCTCCATTCAACTTACTGTGAAATGTCATTAAAAATTGCTTCTTTCAGGATACAGAACCTGGAAACGAGACAGCGCTTCTCAGGGTGGTGAGGGAGTTGGTGGGCGGTCACTGCTGTGCTCCAGGGACGGAAAGGACTGAGCACAGCGACGCACTTGGACCGAGATGAGCGAGGAGCGGGAGAGCCAGCGGGGCACAGCGGCGGGCTGCGCGCCTGCGATCTCCACTCTACCCTTCCCCTCCTCTAGGGTGGGTAAGACTGCGCGGGCGCTCTCCGCACGCTCTTCACTTTGCAGCGGTCCCCGGGCGAGGAGTCCTGAGGTGACACGCTGCAAGCTTCTCTTCGCCTCATTCCAGCGAGGGCCTCCGGGTCAGGGGAAGCGCGCGCGTCCGCTTGCGATCCCGATCAGGCTCCAGCCTGGAGGTGCGGACTTTTTGTCCACATTGCCATCGTTTCCATCTCAGTAACTATTTCTAGTGTTTTCTCCAACACTTCTCTCAGAAAATGGGGCCGAGTTTTCCACTGACTCTATCTTAATGACAATGTGTTCTCTCTTATTTTTTTTGAGCCAATTTATTTGTATTATTCATAGCTACAAGGATAAACCCTCCCGTGCAGGCGCCAGTGGCTAGGAGGCGCTGAGCAAGTGCTCGCAGTGTCGGGATCTCAGCGAACACCCACCGGAAGGACCTGCTCGGCAGAGCCGCAGAAAGGGGCGCCCGCTCGCAGGCGCGGGCGTGGAGCCGCCGCGTACCCCGAGCTCGCTCCAGCTCCGGGATTCTGCAGCGCAGGCTGGTGACTCGCTGTGACGCAGCGCTGCCTCCGCACGCACTTGTTTTCTGTACCAGACTCTCGTGCAAAATGAGCCCCTTTCCAATTCCTGGACCCAAAGGAACTGTGTCTGTTCCCAGGGTCACACAGGCACATCATTGCCGGCTTGAACTTCTACGGGGTTTGTTCCATCGCTACAACGTGAGCTGCTCTCGGCAGACGCCTCTTGCACAGACGGTCCTCGAAGCGCTCCGCTGTGCGCACCTTCGGTTCTGTCTTCGTGCCCAAGGCACTGCCTTCCTAAATTCATACCCTGGGAAGCCTTCTAGAAGTGTCCGCGGGGGAATACAAATGTTTCTCTGAGTTCTTTTTTTTTTTTTTTGGCGGAACCAGGGATTGAACTCAGGCCCTTGCACTAGCCAGGGAAGTGCTTATTCCACTGAGCCATCTCCCCGGCCTTCTCTGAGTTCTAATCACATTGTATATACAGCAATCGCTCTTTACCCTCAGTTCTACAATGTCAGTTGGCTATGGCCAACAACAATAGCATTTATATGAAAACAATATTAAATAGAAATTTCTAAGGGCCGGCCAAATAGTTCAGTGGATTAAAGCAACTGCAGGCAGGCGCAGGGGCTGGGGGTTCGATCCCCGGGCCTGCCGTGCTGGCCCCGCTCCGGGGTGTGCTGGCCTCACTCCCGGGTGCACTGAAACAGCAACTGAGACTGGGCGTGGTGGCGCGCACCTGTAATCCCAGTTCTTGGGAGGCTGTAAACAAGCAAATCACTACAAGTCCAATCTAGTGAGACCCTGAACACCCTGTAGACCCTTTCCTAAAATACAAAAAAAAAAAGTTTCTAGAAATAAACAATTCATAAATTTTAATAGTGTGCCATCCCAGGTAGTGTGATGAAATCTCACACGGTGCCATTTTGTGCCACCTAAGATGTAAATTATCCAGCATATAGCATATATACATACAACCCACCCTCAGTTACTTAGTTGATCTCTGTCATTAGATAGACTGTCCCAGTAGTATGGCTTGTAGTTGGATGTCCCCTCAAAGCCTCCCACAGTCACAGGTAGGCCTTTCTGGCGGTAGCTGGATCCAGGGTATGTAATGCTGGGATCAAGGACAGCTTGCTGGGATTGACTCCTAATATAATGCTAGGAGTAGGCTGCCCAGGGTGGGTACCCTGGATAGGATACAAGGGACAGGAAGAGGCTTGCTGCTTGTCACTGCCTTCTGGTCTCCGTGGACGGTTGCTCCTCTGCAATACCCCTCTGCCCCACCAGGCTCCTGGGAGCCAGCCAGTGAGGGACTGAACCTCTACAAGCCCTGAGCTATGATAAGCCTTTTATTCTTAAACTTTGTATCTTGTCTTAGCAACAAGAACACTAAGACACCGTATCACGGGGTATGCGCTCAAATAGCTCTTGTGTTACTTAATAATGATACGGCCCGTTCAGATACGCCAAAGAGAAGTCATAAAATGCTTCCTTTTAGTGAAAAGGTCAATGTACAATAAGATTTTTTAAAGCAAGAGGTCATGTTTACATACCTCTTACTATAGTGTATTGTTATACAGTTTATTATTGTTTTCATGGGTTGCTTAATGTGTGTTACAAATTAAACTATAACATAGAAGGATCACATAAAATGTATAGAGTTTGGCGCTGTCTCTAGTTTTCAGAATCCATGGGGATCTTAGAACTCCTTTGAGAATAAAGTGGGACTACTACACCATCAGTCTTTAAAATAATCTTCATATTGCATTAGAATTGTTTTTGTTTGG
>NW_004524625.1:9638268-9646425 GCF_000260255.1 Octodon degus | reverse complement strand
CTTAAAGAACTGAGCTAAGGGGCAGTCCCCGTGCATCAGAACTGTTTACGTGTCTATTTCAAGATACATTTAGATGCCGGGGAGACGGCTCGGTGCAATAAGCGCTTCCTGCGCAGGCGCAGCGTCCTGAGTTCAATCCCCGTTTCCGCAAAAAAAAAAAAAAAAGAGACATTTAGATGAGGCTGAGCACGTTCAGGGTGGTGTGGCCTTAGGCCTCAAGAGACATTCAGGTGCCTGAGAGCAGGCGCTGTGTCAGTCAGGACTGCCGGGGAAATGGAAACAATAAAATGCATATAAACAGGGGATCCTTGACTCATGGTGGGGTCACATCCCACCAAACCCGCAGTAAAGTAAAGATGCCATAAGGCAAAATAAATCTAATGCACCCAACCCTACAATCATCCTAGCTTAGCAGCACAGCTTGTTCACGCCTCGTGAGGCTGAGTGGCTGGCTGGGACCTGCAGCTCACTGGGCTACCCTGCTGGCTAGGCCAGCACTGCGCCAGGAACCGCTAGCCTGGCAGGACAGTTTCGACTGAGCTTGTACCACTTTCACACTCCTGTGAAGCTGAAAATGTGTGTGTCTAGCCCTCCCTAGGCCAGAGACTGTCTGTATACACATGTGAATGCTTGTGTGGATTTCAGAACCTGGCTCCCGCAGCTGTGGAGGTGTAGTGAGTCCATCTGGAGACTCCACAAGGGGGCATTCAAATTCAAGGGGGCCTTCCAACAGAATCCCTCTTGCCTGGAGGGTTCAGCCTTTTTTTTTTTGTTTGGGACTTCAACTATTAGATGAGGTTTACCTGTATTGTGGAGGGTGATCTATTTTACTCAACATCCACAGATTTAAATGTAAATCTCATCCAAAAGCAGTCTCACAGAAATATTCAGGTACTGTGGCCCAGCCAAGTTGACACAGAAAATTAACCATAGCAGCTATTTTGTCCCATTTGCCTTTGACAACAGCAAGGAATTAATCCGTGGAGTGTTCATTGAAGGAATTGTGTCCAAGAATAGAGAAACTATACTGGAAACTTGAAACATCTGGTTCAGTGTGCCTCAGACATTTTCTCTTTGTTGATTTCTTACCATAACTAACAAAAAAAAAAAACAAAAATCCTTAAAACACTGACAATGTTCTATGTAGTGACTGACAAAAAAATATAGGCCCTTTGGCAAAACTGTTAAGAAAAACATCCTGAGAAGAAAATAAGAAGTCTCTGTCCAAGAGCCAGAAAGGACACACTACCCCAGTCCTAAGGCTGTGACCTCGTGCTGTTGTTTCTCATGGTTTTTCTTCTTCACTGGAACCCTGAATCGGCAGAGAAGTACACTCCACGGGGACCCATCATCTCCACGAACTAGAGACAGAGAATGCACCCTATGGAGTGCAGGGTGTCCACTAAATTCAGAAAGCCTATTTCTCCCACTTCCTCGGCCCTTGGTCTACCTTATTTCTTCATAAATAATGCTACTAAAGTAATATATGTAGTTGTTCCCCTCCAATAGAATTGACACTTCAAGGTGGGAGCTGGGTCTCATTCCTCTCTGCATCTTTATGACCTAAAATAAGGCCTCAATAAATGCAGTTTGAGTGAAGGCAGAATTCTTCAAACTTGACACGTGGCCCTAAATCTCAGGAAAGAACATAGAGGGTTGAGGGGTACACAAATTATCCTACTATACTTAATAATAGCATGTCCTTGAAAGACCTTCATGGTATCATAACAGAGCGACACAGGAGGGTACTACATCTAATACAGCAATATAGGAAAGCGGCCCTAGAGTTGCTTGGGGGGGTTATTTGAGTTACTACAGTCCTTTTTTAATGGTAGTCGTGAATTCAGCTTCTTCCTTGGGAGTCATTTCTGTGGTTTTGATAGAGACCCATAATTTTCAAGAAGGGCAAAGAATCTGAGCAGCTCTGCCTTCACTCACACTGCATTTACTGAGGCCTCACTCTAGGTCATGAAGATGCAGAGAGGAATGAGACCCAGCTCCCATCTTGAAGTGTCAGTTCTCTTGGAGGGGAGCAACTACACATAAATTATTTTAGTAGCACTGTTTATGAAGAAAGAAAACTGGATACCAACCAAATGTCTTCATCAAAAAAAGAATGGAGCCACATTAATCTGTGGAGCTGTAAAAGGCTCAAGTCAACAATTTCTGACAATTGCCAATTCTGCTGATAACCCACTACTATTATGGACTATTGAACTATATTGGGATATTTTGCTAAATTCAAGTACCTACAATATTTGAACTGGCATCATGTATGAAAAGGTCCTTTAAAGACTTCTCCAAATATAGCTCCTCTAACAGCAATGGAACACCCATCTCTAACAAAACAAAACAAAAAAGGGGATATAAATGACCATTTTGTAGTGAAATATATATATTAGTTAAGATAGATGTACAGCTACTTTCTCTTAGTTCAATGAGAAGATTTGTACTAATAGTGTTTAGACATCATGTCTGCATCTTATACTATGAATAACTCCTACGAAGACATATGCAATGTATTAATTATTGTAAATGTTCTACTAACCTGTTTTGAAACTGTCTCATTGGTATTTCTTTCTCATTAAAATTAATAAAAATAGAAAAATAATTTTCAAGGAGGCTCATAATCCCTAAATTCCAAAAACTAAGTGATTCTATAACTCATTGGGAAGTAAAGCCTGAAATAAACTAACATAAGGCTATTTAATTCTTTATTATTCCACTTAGTGTGACTATTTTCTACATTTTAATATTCATGTGTTTAATTATAAAAAGCCTCCCCAGACATTACTAAGGGGGTGGTCATGTATAATTAATGGAATAGATATACTATATCTTTCATGAAAACATCTATAGACTTTTGGAAACACATTCGGAATCCACAGATGAGGACTGGAGACGAAGATTTGCCTACGTGAACCCTGCAGTTCCACTACATGGAAATAAATAAGCTAGTTATGTCCATCAGAATGTATGCAGCTCATAAGCACAAATGAAAGTAAACCAGGGAAGAAGCGCCCGCCCAATCCATGCTCTGTGAACTTCACATCCCACCGAACTTAACACTACTGCTTAGGAGTGTTATAAGCATATAAGTGTTATAAGGTACACGTGCCTTGTAAGTGGGAACAAAGCAGTCATAAACAGATTGTAAGTGTGGCCCCTCCCTGGGGCGGGCCCCCACAATTGGAAAATGGCAGGGTAGGTGGTGCCTTGGTCATCCACAGGTAGAAATGCTCACTGAAGCTCTGCAAGGCAGGGTCCGCCCGGGGCACAGGAAAGGCCCACTGGGGCATGGACAGGGACTGTGGGCCTGTGACTGGAGCCTTCCTTCCCAGAGGCAGAGCTCTGAAACTGTCAGGCAAGCCTGTCACTTTGGTCTTTGGGTTTTTCTTTCTTTTGCCTGAGATTTAACTTCGGATCTCCCGACTGGACTGAAGTGGACTTGGTACAAACAGGAACTAAAAATAAAGACCACAGTTAAATGGAAAGCTTTAAGAAGAAGGACGCCATCAACACTCTCCACTCAGCAGAAGTCAAGGCGTGGATGATTCGTCTGTAAGTTTGCAACCCTGGCTTTATGGGTGCATCCAACAACTGTGGATATTGCTAATTAAAGGCAAAGCAGCTTGATGTTCAAATCTGTTTCCCTCCCTAAGAGCTAATCGCTATTTCTACTCACTGCCCCCTACTCCATCTCATCTCTAAACACAAAAGCCATCTCAATGAATCTGATCATAATGAACAGAGCTGAGGGTGCAGCTGCAAAATTCTGAAATGTGCTAAGTCTTACAGTCTCATGCCCGTGCCATCAGCAGTAATTAGGGGGGACAAAGACATGATAGAGGACAGCAATGACAAAAAAGACTTGTCACATAGTCCTGGTTATAATTCACTGCAGATTTTCACCCACCCCCCCTCCTCCATTCTTTCCTTACACAGTGTTCTAAAGCACTGTGCTAGGCATGGAAGGGTAGAGCGTTGAGTGCGGTCCTCGCCCTTGAACGAGCTTCCTAGCAGGAAAGGATACAAAGAAGTGAGCCGATGATTAGGAGCAGCGTGATGAGTGCTGCCACAGAGCACGCAAGGAAAGCCGCCTACTGGATAACCCTCCAGCCACCAGATCTATGAAAGGTGACCACTGCTCCCTTGAGAGGTCCGCTCAGAGCACTGAGGGTGCTGCTGACATCCAAGTAAGGCTGGCTGAGGGCAGAAAAGACTCGTCAGAAGATGGTACTGATCTGAGATTCAGACAAGGAGTAGAGCTGGCTCAGTGAAAGAGGGAGATGTTTTGTTCTTCATGAAATAAGATTTATTCGTCAGCTGGAGTCATGTAACCATGAAAAAGTCTTGTCTACTTTCTGTCAGTTCACTCCATCTTCTTTTTTTGTGTGTCCTACAGGCTGAGCCCCATGGAGTTTTATCACCAAGCTACATCCTCACCCCCATATATTTTTATTTTGAGCTAAGTTGCCCAGGCCAGCCTTGAACTTGAGATACTCCTACCTCAGTCTCCTGCATTGGTGGGATTATAGTATGTGTCACCGCACTTCCCTCTTGAGAAAATTTCAGTTATTGAATGAACTCCATTTCAGAAAGGAGAAAATTCAATGGTTGAGGGATACGTAACTACCTAGGGGATGTGGAACGTGAAAGCCTAGGAGAGAACGATCATTTTAAAAATAATAAAAACAGCTCCCATTACCTGAGTGTCAACTCCGAACTCGGCCCTGAACAAGGCAGTTTATAAAATAATATCCTAACAAATCCTTGAAAAGCCCAAAGTGGTATGTTTTGTAGACATCGCCCCTGAGACCAAGAAATGATCTTACCTGCCCAGAGTCACAAAGACAATATGTAGACCTGTACTTTTTTTTTTATTCAAAAGTTTGGTGTTAAGGATACAAAATGAATGAAAAATAGTAAAGCTTTAATAAAGCTTTAAGGAATCAGACCAAGTTCTCCCTGTTTGAAATCTCTCCTAGTACAGTATTTTTTTTTCCTAGTACAGTATTGTAGGCTATTCATCCTCCCAGCTCCCGTGAGCTACTGAAGGGCCCATTCCTCCACCCACGGATGAAGGAGAGTGAAGTAGTAGCCGTCTCTAGGGGCACAGTTTTGAGAAAGAATTCTGGCACTTCCTTACAGGTAGAAATCATCTGTATAACTTCCAAAGAAACGGCTAAGCCACAAATCTGGCTTCAACAAAATAATTGGACGCTATATTATATAATGAATTTTATTATTAGTGAGAACTACACAACAGTTCTCTACTTTCTCTAACATACAATAATAGAAGTGACTTGGTACAAAATTCTAAAGGCAGAAATGACATTGCTATTGAACTGTAATACCTTACCATAAACAACAAAAGTAGACTCTCAGTTTCTCTTTTAAAAAATCCTAAAAACATGTCTAAAGAAACCATTTCTGAACCACAAACCTGAACAGAGAGATATCCTCCTATTGTAGGACTTCTTAGAGAAACAAAATCAATAAAAAAAAAAAATAGAAAAAAGAAGATTAGAAGGAAAAAGGAATTGGCTCATGTGACGGTAGAGCCAGGCAAGTCTGAAATGTGTGGGGCAGACCAATGGGCTGAACACCCCAAGAGAGTCAATGTAGCATTTCTAAGCCTCAACATAGTCGGAAAGAAAAATTCCCTCTTCTTTATTGGATTTCCATCATTTCTTTTCAAGCACTGCCTCTCAACTGAATTATTAAAATAGCCCCCACCCACTCTGCTTGCCTCGAGTGGCATCCTCCTATCCCATTTCAAAGTCACTGAACTCATTTGCATCCTCACCCCCATATATTTTTATTTTGAGCTAAGTTGTCCAGGTCAGCCTTGAACTTAGATACTCCTACCTCAGTCTCCTGCATTGATGGGATTATAGGCATGTGTCACCGCACTTCCCTCTTGAGAAAATTTCAGTTATTGAATGAACTCCATTTCAGAAAGGAAAAAATTCAATTAGGAGAGGCATGCTCACAGGTAACTTGGCTTAAAAGGCCCTCCTGATCTAGCCCTTCCATATCCAGCTCCACCTCCCACCACTTCATTTTTGCAAGTTTGAAACTGACAAGTACTAAAATCATCACTACTAAACATACACGATTTGATGTAGGTATACATTATAGAATGATTCAGTCAAGCTAATTAACATCACCTAATCCATTTATTATTACTTGTGTGTATTTGGTAAGAACATAAAAATACATTCTGGCAATTTTGAAATATATCATGTGTCACTAGTGACCTTGCTGCCCACTCAGTGGGGTCATTAGGGTACATTCCCCTTGCAGGAGGAGTGGCGTGAGCCACTTGGAAAATGCCCACCCTTCCACTGCCACAACCCATATGTTTCTTATTCTCCAGCCATGCCCACCTGTCTCAGTTACTTTTCTCTCATTGCTGGGACAAAATTCCCAAGCTCCCAAAGTTAGAAGGAAAGTTTATTTAACATAGAGCTTGTGTAGATTTCAGTTCCTAATCCAATGGCTCCACCGCAGGGTGGCATAGCAGAAGGGTGACAGTTCATGGCAGTGGAAGACAGCAAAAGTAAGAAGAGCAAAAGGGCAGAGACAAGCCTTTCACTCCCTTGTACTGTGTGCAGGCTACCTGCCCTAGGGCGGGGGTAGCATTCACACCCCAAGCCCCAGCATGAGACAATGAACATGTCACAAACTCTAGATTCAGTGATCTCTGAAAAGCCCACCCTCCCAGGCCACATGAGGCTCTGGGGGACATCCAGCCCCCAACCACAATGCCAGCTTCACACTCACACTTCCTACAGTGTAAACATGTCTTTTCTCTGAGTTCCCAGGGGGCTTAGTTCACACTTCTATCAATCACTGTTCATATGTACATTAAAACATAGTTATTCATGTGGTTATCATCACCTTTATGTATGTGGTCTTATTCAAGAACTGGAGTTTTGTCTTTATTCATCATTTTTACCTTCAGATCAAAAAACATAGCCCACACTAGAGTGCCCGCTACTTTGCAAACATCCAATAAAGACTTTCCTGGGTCTTGCTGGTGAATATATTCTCCCAGGCTTAAGCTTCTTATGGAAAATGATTACCTGTTTGGTTTACCCAATGGATAACATACTGTCTAGCATTTGCAAGACATCTAAGATCTATCTCATAATGAGCATTTTAACCATTATATTTGATCATCTCTCTGTCTCTCTCTCTCTCTGTCAGCTTTTCTTCTACTGAGGTTTTCAATGAGGTAGAGGTTCCTTCAGGCTAACCTTGGTCATCTATTCTTCTATTGTTTTGTGGATTTTTTCCTCCCTTCTTCCACCCATGGTGGGGCCTCAACAATAGTGGGTACACCCAGAAAGATTGGCTATCATAAAGAAATCAACCAACAACAAATGTTGGAGAGGCTGTGGGGACAGGGGAACCTGTGGGAGGCCATTAACTGGTATCCATTTTATAATAGTGTCAGCCGTTTTCTTAAGTTTCTATTCCCCTGCTGAGTTAAGTTTATGGTCCTTCTCACCTTGCCCATTCCCCGTGAATGACGTGCTATGCCCCAGGGGTTGCACCTTCCCCCATTGCCTAGATACCTGCTGACCCCCAAGAGCTGAGACTTCCTCATTGCTATACCCCCTATATATACCCAGCACCTCCCCTGAATAAACGGGACTTGATCAGAATCCTGTCTTGTCCTCATTTCTTGCGTCTCCTGTCCTTTGTCCCCTCTTCAATTCCCTGCTCCTCCCCCAGGTGACTTTCATTGACTGACCCACTGGTTCGGGGCAGGAACCCTTCTCCACTGTTGGTGGGAGTGTAGACAGGTGCAACCATTATGGAAATCAGTGTGGAGACTCCTTAGAAAACCAGGACTGGAAATCCCATTCAAGCCTGCTATCCTCCTACTGGGAATTTTCCCGGAGGAACTGAAAGCGTCATATCATAGTGATATATGCGTACCTGTGTTTATAGCAGCACAATTTGTGATAGCCAGATCTCGGAAACAACCAAGATGCCCGTCACATGTGGAATGGTTGAAGAAGATGTGGTACTTTTATATAATGGAGTACTACTCAGCTATAAAGAATGATAAACTTGAAGCCTTCATATTTAAGTGGATGCCCCTTAAAGATATACTTATTAGTGAAATAAACCAGACCTACA
>NW_004524625.1:9630261-9638128 GCF_000260255.1 Octodon degus | reverse complement strand
GATATGCCAAAATGTTTGATATTTCGACAGATAGGGTAAACCGAACTGCATATATTGCAGGTTAATAATTAGTTTCTCTTCTGGAGGGTTAACAACTTAAGTTAGCAGTTCAAAATTGGAGAAAAGGAAGGGCTGCAAGGTCAGCCAACATTTTGACCCTAGTCTTTCAAGATCAGTGAAGACTCAGGACACAGGAGAACCTGTACTGTAACAACATGTAACTCAGTTGTGCTCCAAATTTTCTGATCAAGAAGATTATAGAGCCACAGAGAAATATGTTCGATCATGCAAAGTGAGCCTGGGGAGAGTCACATGGAGAGAAAAAACATTTTCTCAGGCTTTCACAGAGAGCAAATTGGTCAAGCAATCGCCATGACTCATCCTCATGTCAGACACTGACAAAAGGATCTACAAAGTGCAGTACAGGGCTACAGGATAAATCCTGAGAGTACTTGGCTGACCTTATCAGATACAAAAGTTACATTCCTTGGTATACAGGTCTTGCTATATCTTGGTCTTAACCATCCAGCAGAAAAGTGTAAAAACAAGGTACATAAAATAAATCCATATTAATACAATCAGCTGTAAAAGGCTCAAGTCAATAACTTCTGAGGATAACCCACTAATATTATAGACTGCTAGACAGTGTTAGATTATTTAGTTGAATTCAAACACCTATAGTATTTAGATGCCAATAGAATAGTCACCTCTGACAGGACAAAAAAAAAAAAAGGATACAAAGGAAAGATCATATATACAAAGTAGGATAAATTTACAGCTACTTTCTCTTAATTCAGTGAGAAGAAAAAGGTGTGCTAACAGTGTTTGGACAGAATATCCTGTCTGCTTCTTGTACCATGGATAACCACTAAGAAGATAACAATATACAGTGTATTGATTATCAAAAGTGTCCTATTAATCAGCTGTGAAACTGTCTCATTCATATTTATTTCTCAATAAAAATTATAAAAGAAAACAAAAACCATAGTGGGTACGTGGTAAGCTTGAGATTATACTTGTTGATTAAATAATGAACAAGTTTTATACTTGCACATTCTTTTCTCTGAACCAGAGCTTTCTTGTATCCAAGCTTGTCCTTGACCTTGAGGCTGTGAACTGTGGAAAAATCAGGCTGAGTAAATCCACCCAACTAGGTCAACTTTGCCCAGAAGAGATGGTGTGTGTGTCTCCTGTGATTAATCTGTACCTATCTCGGGAAGACAGGCACCCATACCCTCCACGAGGGTTATATTTCCCCCTGATGACCAGATGAAAGGGAGGGCAAGAAGAACTAGAGGGACAAAGCTACTTCTAAAGAAGAAAGTGCCGTGGCTGTTCCTGGGACTAAAATGCAGCTAGAGGGCCAGCCAAATAGCTCAGTGGATTAAAGCATCTGCAAGCAGGCGCAGGTGCACGGGGTGGGGGTGGGGGGCAGGCCTCTCTGAGCCGGCAATTGAGACTGGGCATGGTGGCACACGCCTGTAATCCCAGCACTTGGGAGGTTGTAAGCAGGAGAATCACTACGAGTCCAATCTAGTAGTGAGACCCTGAACACCCTGTAGACTCTCCCCTAAAATATAGAAAATAAAATAAAATGAAGTCAGAGCTCTGTGGAATGAACTAAGTCAAGAGAAGCTGTAGTTTCATCTAAAGCCAAATTGTAAAGCTCACACTGAACCAGGAAAGTCCCTTATACCTCTTGGGTAAGGGGCACCTTTTGGTTGTTTTTTCTTTTTGTCTTGTTTTTGGTGGTACCAGGAATCGAACTTAAGACCTTGCACTTGCCAGACAAGCACTTATTCCACTGAGCCATCTCCCCAGCCCATCGCAAGAGTTTTGAAAACTTGATTGCTTTCTCCATTCCTTCGCAAATGCTCCCTTCTTCTTATGGCTCTCGTATGGTAGCTAGGACAGTGGAAAGATCCACCTTCTCAGAAAGGGCTGAAAGCCCAGGGTTGATAGAGACCTGGTACCCCTCTGTCCCTACTGTTTAAATGACAGAATTCCTGCAGAGTCTGCCCTGGAAGCTCCCTGGGCTGCTGGTGCTAAATCACCATCCTTTAGAAAAGCAATATTTTGGAGTACATTAATCATTCCCCCTTTTTTTCATGTATTTAGTACAGGGCCTACAGGGTCTCACTAGTGAGCCTCCTATTTTCAGCCTCCCAAGCACCGGGATTACAGGTGCATGCCACCACGCCCAGTCTCAGTCAACATCTCAGCACATCCTGGGGGCGGCACAGCACACCAGGGACTGAACCATGGTCCCTCAGGCGCTTTAATCTGCTGAGCTATCTGGCCAGCCCCCTAAACATTCCCTTTCTGAAAGATAAAATTTTCTTTACTGCTCATGGGCAAGAAGCTCTCCTAGAAGTGGTCTAAGGTGGCTCTTTTCAGCTTTCTGGTCTCCTGAAAGCATTTGTTCCATTCAGGTTCAGCCTGCATCCTAGCATTTCTCCTCCTAATGTACCATGATATTCCAAGATCTTAAAAATCATGTAATTCAATTCAAATTTATATAAAGAGAGAAACTGAGATTCAGACATTTCAGAGCCAGATTCAAGTCGAGATACCTGCTTTACTGATAAAGGGCAGCCAGGCATTCTCACTGTTTCTTTTCTTTCTCTTGTTCTTACTTGCATGATAGCTTTTCCCTCCTTTCACTTTTCGCAGGTGCTCTACCACTGCACCACATCCCCAAGCCAACCCTGCATCTTCCATACTATATCACCCCTTCAAAGATGTTGCCAAGAGCTGAGGATTTCAAGAGCTCCTTCTTCTGTAGTATAGAACTGTGAACAGGTCATTTTCCCTTTCCCCAAAGCACTGTCTCTAGACAAGTGGCCTTGACAACAACAAGGAGCTCACTAGAACTGAAGAAGCCCCTGCTTACCCCAACCTCCTGCACCACAGATCTCTGATGGCTTATCAGTGATGATTAAGTGACCTTGTAGTTTGCCTGAACTTACACAGTTGGCTGGAGGGGGCAATACTACCAAGGTCATGCAGGCCAGCGCTTCCCAACTTAACTGGGTTTACTCTGTTACTTAAGATAGTCTCTTCTGATTTAGTTCAAGACTATTCACTCTTATCCTGTCACATATTAGAAATGCTTAAGGAACCCTTTTAAAATCTAATCCTGTGCTTCATCCAGACATCTTCCAAAAGAAAAGGAGTGAAGCCCCATCAAGCTCAGTCCCCTACCTTTGAGGGGGAGAAGGTGAGCCTAAGGTGCTATGTCCAATCCCTTGAGAGACAGGGCCCAGAGGAGGGCAAGCAGCCTCCAGCTGTGAGCACACAGGCCTCTGCCTCCTGTGATAATCAGCCCAGGCTTCTGTCTCCCAGCAACCGAGGGCCCAGGGAGTCACTGCAGGCTCCTGGCTGCCTCTGGTGCTCACCAATTTATAGTCTCACAAGGACCGCAGGAAAGAATAGGATTAATGAGGCTCAGAAAGGCTAAATGATTTTTCCAGCTACAAAGCGGGCGAGCAAGGCTGAAACCGGAAGCTGAGCACATGTTTTTCCTGGGCATCTTCTCAGCTGCTTAGAAGAGGAGGCTTGGGCTGATCTGTCTTCAGCTATTAATAGACCCACTCTGATCACAGCCAGTGTGTTCACAGGGATGTGCTGGGGTCCGTGGAAAACAAGCCTGGTCCAGGAACGGAGAGGTTGGAGACAAGTGCAGACAAGGAGGGCCCCAAGGACAAACATTTCCAGTTCTGCCTTTTGTTGAAGACTAAATTTAATGAACCAACTCATTTGTAGGCTCTTTTTGCCTCTGGTCATTGATCAATTGCTCTGGAGGAATGGAAATTGTGTTTCATCAGTGGCCACCACCCTGGAGGACATAGGATAAACTCTTGTGCAGGCCTGATGAATATTCACGATGCATCTGTGCTGACTCCTGAGTTTTTCATTCACAAAACACTCTGTATACGTCTTGGTTTTCCCCCTGAACTGTCTCCACTATGTCTGGAGCCCAGGTGGGTGTGAAGGAGCCAAGTGCAAGAAGCCAGACATGGCCCCTGGCCCACATGGAGCATAAACCCCTCCGGTCCTGGGACAGTCATTTTCAGCCCAGCCAGCCCAGGCAGTTCTATTGTTCATTCCCCTTAGATGTATCGGGTGGACATGTGGCAGGAGCCACACACAAAAAGCCATCACTCTAACAACCTCATCCTTCACATAGCACTGTGCCACTGAGCTACATCCCCGGCCCAATGCCAAGTTATTACCATCCACTGTAATAAACTTCCCCAAAGGGCAACCTCTGAGCCCCGTTGTGGCCTATCTGGGATTTCCCTGAGATGTCAGAGGGTACCAGGTAGCACCCATCTCCCCAACGCCCCCTTTCCGCGCCGCACACCTCCACCCTCACCCCACCCCTCCCTGTCTCTGCCAGAACTACAAGGCCTCCTAATCACCCTCCAGACTCTGTGGCCCCCGCCCTCTGCCTCCAACCCTCCTAACATCTGATGGGAGCACTGCCCTCCTGGGGTGCCCAAGCTCCTCGCTGGCCTCTCCAGCTTGACCTTTCCCCACTCCTCAGTCATTGCACAGAGCAACGGGAGCATTCCCAGAGACACATGAACTTAGGGTCCGGACCTCTGCTCACGCTGGTCCCTCAAATTCAGGAGACAGCAGGCTAGCTGTCCACAGGAGTAAACCTGGTTTTCAAAGGTTGGGAGACACTGGCCTGTGTGAGCCCGTGAGGACTGCTGCACAGAAGAGCAGTGTGGAAGATGGTGAGATGCTCCTGATTTCCCAGAGCAGCCTTGTTGTGGCTGGTCTTCCTGATGTGAGCTTGGCTGCTCCCCGCAGAGGAGGAGCTGGCGTCCTTGCTGTCGCCATAGATGGGTTCTGTTTTCTGTGGGGAGCTCTGGTCTTTGCCTTGATTGTCACTTCCTGGCTGCAGTGCAGCTCCCTCCGCCTGCCAGCACAGATCCTCCATCCTGCCACCCCGCACAGACTTTCTGGCTTCTGCCGCTGACCTTTGGGCCTTCCCAGCACAGATCCTTAACAGAGATTTGCATGAGACATTGCTATGGGCCCTCGGCCTTTGGCTGGATGCAGGCAGGAATTTTCATGGGATCAGGCCTCAGCTAGATTCTCAGGTCTCCAGCGTGTGGACAGATCTTTCACACTCTTCTGCATTTGACTTTTTGGGTGGACACTGTAAGATAATCCTACAAATTGATGTGTCCTGCAGTGAATCTAGTGTCTTGCAAACCCTAGCTATAATTCTCAGTTATCGTTTATTATTTCTTCACCAGAGGAACGGCTTGCCTTTCAGGGTGCACTTCAGGGAATCCTTCTTCAAAGGCTCCAAAGTGGGGGAGCTCGTCCCTTCTCCCCAACCTCGTGGTGCTTCATCCATATCTTGAAACTCATAGCCACTCATTACTTGCCTCTTCCCCATCTGTAAACTCTGCTAAGATGACCCTTCTAAGAAGATGATTCAGTCTTTAGACATCTTTGAGTACCCCATGCTTACCACAGCATCTGTTCTAGGCACACAAATGCGTGTTGACCTCCACTGAAAGAGATATTTAAGATTGTCCAAATCGATGGAGAACTCGGAAGCTATTGAAAGGAAATCCACATGCTGTATGTTGGTAAGAAGTACTAAGAGCTAAAGGACACCTACGTAAGAATATTGAAAACTCAAGATGGGCAAGGCAATGATCCAAGATCTTCAGCAGGTTTTTGAAACTAGCAGTTAATTGGTAGGAATCTCACCCTGACTAACTATATATGCTGATACCTGTGAGCTAAGCAACTGCACTGAAGATAGCAATGTGTAATACTAGGGACATGCTTGGAATGCCTGTCATTCTGGTCTTATAAATGCATATAGCTTGTCATGTCATACCAATTACTGCCATACTATCTCTCAAGTAAATATTTGTTTAAAAGAAAAAGGGTAACAAATGAAAATAAGAAACAAGAAAAAAAGAATATTGAAAACTATTAAAGTTTTAGAATGCAAGACAGCAACAGAGCTCAATATTTTCAGTGTGCAAACTCTTTAATTTAGCAGAGATGGCTCACTAGAACAAGTGCTTGCCTGGCAAGCACAAGGGCCTGAGTGCAATCCCCAGTTAAAAAAAAAAAAAAAACTAGCAGCTGTAATTCTAAAAATTGTCTCTGTAGCTACTTTCACATACATGCACTGAGAAATACCTATAAGAACGCTTGGCATAACTTTGTTAATGGCAACACACACACACACACACACACAAAATAGACACACCCTAAATACCCACTAGGAAGAGCACAAAGGAAAATGCCACACCTGTATTACCTCCCACCACTCGCTGCTGCGACAGCTCCCATCTGGACAGCCTGCCAGAGGCTCATGGTAAAGACTTGGTCTTCAGCTCCTCGTGCTACTGGGGAGTGGCAAAACCTTACGAGGTAAAGCCTACTGGAAAGAGTCAGTCACTGAGGTTATGCCCTTGAGGGTGACCTAAGGACCCAAGCGCTCTCTTGTCTCTGTTCTTGCCTCTTGACTCCCATGAACTGAACAGTTTTTCCTGCCAGGCACTCTGCCATAATGCGCACCCTTACACCAGGCCCAACAGCAACAAGGCCAGCCAATTATGGACTGAAATCTCTAAAACTCAAGCTGGAACCTTCTTCTTTTTAAGTTTATTTCCTCGGGTATCTTGCTATAGTAGCACAAAGCTGAATAACAGAGTTACTAAGCAATGAAACAGATCTGGATGCACTATGGTGGTCCATTTCCATTGCCGTGCTGAAATTACTGTGATCAGAGACTTTTCAAGAAAGTAGTTTATTTACCTCACAGGTTGGAAAACTGAAAGTCCAGACAGCATAGTACCAGCTCTGGCTAGGACTCCGTGACAGATAAAATCACAACAGGGACATCTTCAGGAGGGAAGGTCACATGACAACACAGAAGCCTAAGGGCCAAGTGAGAGCCCTCTCTCAGGAGCCAACCATGATCCCACGGGGGCTACCTCGATTCCTGGAGACCTAATGCCCGGGCCTCAGCTCCCATCCTCAGCGTTTCTGCACCTCCTCACATCACCACAGCGGAGCCCGCGCTTCCAACACATGCATGCTCGGGGGCCACATTCAAACGTCAGAACTGCAGCCTTGGGAACCGTGGGGAGATGCTCAAGATACACAACTAAGTGAAAAGGCAAGCTGTGGCCAATGGAGAGGGAGTGCTCGCACACTGACAGTGGCTCTGCTCCGGGCACAGAAGCAGAGAATAATTTCATTCCAATCACTATAACATACTTCCTGGGGTTGTATTTATAACTGTCCAATACATTTATAAAACATGTACGTTTTTTTAAAAAGCAAAAGGCACCCCAGAAACCACAAACACACACACACACACACACACACACACACTGTCCAGCTTCCCTTTTGGATGCTGGGGATGAGCCATCTCAGGCTATCCACAGCCTAGAAAATTGAAAGCCTGCTTTAGTGACGGTGTCAGGAGGGAGGCAGAGTTCTGAGAGCTGCACTTCCCAGCTGCCAGTCAGACCGCTCGCCAGAAGCCAAACAGGCAGAGAAGGGAACAAGTAGGTGGGGAAACGCTAGCATCAAAAGCTGCCTCTGCCTCTCTCTCTCTCCCCCTAAAAGGCTTTGTCAAACTCAAAATTAGAAGGGAAGGGAAAGACAGAACATCAATTAACTGCAGAAGCAGCGCCCCCATCTGCACTTCCAGCGGCAGCCTAGGTCCTGGGCAGGGCACCCGGCAGCACAGAATTCTGCAACATGGTCTGGTCTGTCTGGAGCTCTCTGTGAAAGTCACATTAGGGATGGAACATCTTGAAAAAGAAAAAGAATAGAGATTCTCCGGCAAGCACAAGGGCCTGAATTCAAT
>NW_004524625.1:9628480-9629721 GCF_000260255.1 Octodon degus | reverse complement strand
AAGGGGGGTCCGAGCAGGTTGCCCAGGAAGCTGTTTCTTTCAGGTTATTTTTATAGGACAAAACCATGCGGGGCTAAGGTAGAGACAAAGGGGTCCCGCTTAGGTGGATGCAGGGTGGGACAAAACTATGGTCTACCAATGGGATTACAGGCACCATTGCTCAGGTAAAATTGATTAGGCCCAGGACCAAATGGGGTGGCTAGTCACATAGCAAGTGGGCATGAATGTAAAACGGGACCTTATCTGGTGGCCTTCAGACAATGACTCTTCCTGATTAATGATCAATCCTGGATGCCAGTCTTTAGGGAGGTAGCATTTGTTTGGTCTTAAGGTCTGGTTTACAGCAGAAGCATCCATCCCTCCCACAGTTGTAAGGTGTCAGGCCTCTGTTATCTCCTCCGAGGGCCTGGCCTTGTCTGACTGCCTACAATATTTCTACCTAACTCAGGCTGCCTGCAACATTTGGACAAGTGTCCATCTCGGTTTTAAGTGATGGAAAAGGACACCAGAATCAGACTGTCACCAAGTTTCTCCCCATTATAGAACAGGACATAAGCTTGGTGTCACCAGCATTTCAGAACCTGATATAAAAGTATTGAGCCTGAGAGTCCTCCCTCCCATCCACTGTGTAAGCTCTCCAGGTGAGCTGGGCTAATCTATCTGTGACAGATGAAAATCATCTAAGCATGTATATTATTAGCTGTAATAATGCCATGGAAGTACTACACCAAAGGCTCTGTATGCATTACCTCTCGCCTGAAAACAATCCTCCAGCAAACACTGTTAGCCTGGTTTTACAAGCAAGAGCATACACTGGAGACAGACAACCTGCATTCAAACCACAGCTTTCTGCCATACTCCAGTGACCTTATGCAAATTGCTTAACTTTTCTGAGCCTCAATTTTCTCATCATTAAAATAGGTTGGGGCCGGGGAGATGGCTCAGTGGAATAAGCATTTCCCCGGCAAGCACAAGGGTCTGAGTTCAATCCCCGGTTCCGCAAAAATAAATAAATAAATAAAATAAAATAGGTTGTTCTGAGACTTAGAAGAGTTTTTTTTTTAATCAATTTTATTGAGAAACAAATAGCAATGAGATAGTTTCAAAACAGGTTAGTAGGACAGTTTCAATAATTAATACATTGCATATTGTTGTCTTCGTAGTAGTTATTCATAGTACAAGATGCAGACATGATATCCTGTCCAAACACTATTAGTACAAATCTTTTTTTTTAATTTTTT
>NW_004524625.1:9612457-9626640 GCF_000260255.1 Octodon degus | reverse complement strand
CATACTTAAGGATCAAATTTAATTATTATCCTTAGAGATGTTTGAAAGAATATTATTTTTGAAAAACACAGAAAAAACAAAGGCACTGAAATAAAATTAGATACTGATAACAATGAGATCAAGAAAATATATACCGAGTTGAAAATTTTAAATAGTTTTAAATTACTTTTCCATTAAAGCCAAGCATGGCAGCCCATCCTGTAATCCCAGCACTGGGGAGGCCAAGCCAGGAGGATCCATGCTAGTTTGAGCCCACCCCGGCTATGAAGTGAGTTCAAGACGAGCTGAGTTCCACAGCAAGACCCCACCTCAGGGTGACACATGTGTTTTCCTTAGTCCCAGATACTCTTCAGTTAATACCCCGTCCACCTTCAGCAAGTGGGAGGCTGACAGGCGGAACTCCAGAGCTACTGTGCCTGGAGCGCTCACACAGCGCTTGGCAAAGTCAAAGCAGCCACTATTGGCTTAGTGCTCGCATCCACCAGGAGGACCACGCAGGGCCGGGGAGACAGCTCAGTAGAACAATCGCTTGCCTACAATCCTGAGTCCTATCCCTGGTACCACAAAAACAAACAAACAAAAAAGGCGGACCATGCAGAGCCGGGATATGAACTCGGTTTGAACCCAGAGCTTCTGCAGCGCTATTGTAAGGGTCGAGTCGCCGCGAAGGAAGACCCCAAGAGTCGGTCTCTCATGCAAATCACAAAGGGAAAGCTTTATTATCTACGTATACGTAAGGCGGTCTGCACACGCAGGAGCAGAGTGCGCCTTCCATGTGGCAGGCATAGTTTTTTAAAGGCAAAAACCACAAAATGGGGGAGGGAGCAAGCACATTACAGAAGCAAATCGCATTGGTTAGTGTAGATTGACCTTTACAATAATTGGTGAGTTACAATACCGGATGACCAAATGGAGTAAGTCCGGGGGTAGCTGGGGGGGCCTAACCTTGTGGTGGTCATGTTCCGGGAACATTTTTAAGAAATCGAGGCATTATGACCTGGGTCATCCTGTTGTTATGGCTTTCAATAGTGAGGCCTTGGGTTTTGGGAATGTATGTCTCTTGCAAGAGTTTAAACAAGGGGAGGGCCAAGGGCAACTTCTTGGCTGACTCAATTGTTTTAGTTGTTTTCCAAGTAACAGGACCCCATCCAAGGTTTTCTTATGTCCTCTTTGTTTTAGGAACATGGATTGCTCAAGCTGTAGGGCCGTAAACCAGTGAGTGGGTCCTTTTAATTGAAACACATTTTATCTATTTATTTCTATATGTGATCTTAAAATTATTTGGGCTTTACACTATTGAGGAGACAAACTAAGTGAAGTAGAACCAACTTGTACCCCATTGTTACAGAGCTCACTTACACACATGCCTTGTGACTTAAACAACATCCTCTCTGGCATTTCTTCTAGGGATAACTGCCCTCCGTTCGGTCCTTCAGAAGGGAACACAGCCTCACATGTTCATTTGCAGCAGCAACTACCTGACACATTAAAGTTTCTGTGAAGACCAAACTCGTTCGATTCCTTTGTGTCCTGATTTCATTAACACTTTTAAACTCACTGTTACTAAATTTTCTATTCTTCCACCTGTTCGCATATTTTATCTGGGAGACAGCCTGTCACAGAGTATTGACCTGGAAAATGGGAATGTGAAAACTAAAAAATAAACCAAGCATCTGGACAAAACTAAAAATAATTTCAATCACCTTCCAGAGAAACTGGGGAGGAAACCTGTGGAGTCATCACATTTGGACAAACTGACTTTTTTAAAAGTCTCTTAAAATGTTTATTTTTGTCAGACTAGCTGACAGTTTTCTGTTAAGAAGTTTGGTCTATTATTGTAATAAGCAGTTTCCTCTTCAAAAAATCCATTCAAAATATCCCAATCCTTCAAGTATAGAACTTTAACTAAAAACAAAAAAAAAAAAACTCCTGATATTTCTTTAAAGAAAAAAAAAATCTTAAAAATTCCTTTGATAAAGGATCTACAATCTGAGGTACAGGATCTTAGGATAAATCCTGAGGGGATTTCACTGACCTTCTCAGACCCAAAAGCTACAACTCTTGTTGCAAAGGTCCTGCTTTACCTTGGTCTTAACCATCCAGCAGAAAAGTATAAAAATGAAATGTAAGAAATAAAGCCATGCTGTTATGTTGAGCTGTAGGGGACTCAGGTCAACAATTTCTGACACTGCCAGTCAAGCGGAAGACTCAATACTATTATGGGCTACTGGACTCTTTTAGAATATTTTGCTGAGTTTACACACCTATAATATTTAAATGATGGAACTTAACAAAAAAAAAGGGGGGATACAGAGGAATGTCCATTTTGTATCTGTGTTTTCAAAGTGGTAAGGATAGATATATAGTTACCTTCTCTTAATGAATAGAGCAATTTGTTCTAATGGTGTTTGTAAATAGGATATCATGTCCGCATCTTGTACAGCAATTAGCCACTAGGAAGAATGTATGCAATGTGTTAATTATTGAAACTTTCCTACCAATTTGGTTTGAAACTGTGTCATTGCTATTTGTTTCTCAATAAAATTATGGAAAAAAAAACAGTCACTAAACAACTGAAAAAAAAAATCCTTTGATAAATAGAGGTACTGTCTTCTTGTTCTACTTTGGTGAACACGCATGCCTTCTACACAGCAAGTAGCTCTCCTATATGGGCACACCGAAAGGAGGGCAAGCCACCCCCACGCCGTCCCCGCCCTCCTCGAGCCACACTGCCGCGTTCCTGCTTGATCTCTACAGTTATCAGTACTCCCTGGCCAAAAAAAAAAAAAAAACCCAAGATTTTGGAACGGCAAAAGCAAAAGATGTTTTCAGTCTCGAACCTCCAGATGGACGCTCCTCCGAGTCTGCGTCCCGCAGCCGGCGACCCAACCGCGGCCAGCGCGGCTCCTGCTCCGGGAGTCTGTCGCGCCCCGGTGGCCGCCGGCTGCACAGTGCGGGCGGGACGCTTCCGGGCAGCAGCGTGCAGAGCTGTGCCCGGCCTGCCGTGGCTGAGGACTTAGCACTGCTCTGTCCTCTGGGCCCGAGCCCAGCCCAGGGCAGGGCAGCGCTCTGGCTCTGTGCGACCCTCAGCCACTCACGCGGACTTGCTAGATTCTGCCTGCTCAGCCCTGCAGCTGCTCGCGGCGGTCGGTCGGTGCCGCCTGTGGAGGTCCCTTTCCTTCAATTGCTATCACTTGTGCCAGTAACATCATCTTCTTCGAAGTTCAGTTCCCCCTTCGGAGTTCTGGGTCCACAGGTAAACAGCTCTGGAGCCTTTAACTTGCCCTGGGCGGCACCCCTTGCCTGAGCAGCAGTGAACCCCAGACAGTTCGGGCCGGTCCTGAGCTCGCTCATTAGCCCGGACTGGTCTTGAACTCTCAACGATCCTCCTGCCTCAGCCTTCCGAGAGCCAGGATTTCAGGTGTGCACCAAAGCGCTGCACACCTCACGTCAAGGTCAAGTTTCACAGTACTGGGGCCGGGGAGATGGCTCAGTAGAATAAGCGCTTCCCTGGCAAGCGCAAGAGCCTGAGTTCAGTCCTCCATTCTGAGTTCAATCCCTGGTTCCGCCATGCAGCAACTCGGGGTCTGACTCAGCACTCTGGAGGCAGCCATGCCCCGAGGCAAGCGGGCAGATGTTTCCCATGTGGGGCTCCTTTGCCTGTCAGGGTTCCCAGGGCAGGGATGTCTCTGGGTCTGGCCTGGCTGTGGAACTCCGGGAACTGGCCTGCCAGCCTAGCCCTTGGTGTCCACACAGAAGCTAACATAATTTTCCAAACTTCCTGTCACCCACACTGGGAATGTGATTTAGTTTCTCTAATCGGATGCATTAGTCCACCACGTAAATTCAAATCTGAGCTGTGTGAGAAAGGAGACAGGGCCTGAGGCATTGACTTTCCCAGAGACAGCAGCTGAGCCGCCCCTTCCAGGGGGCGAGCAGGACAGGCCCTTCCTGGCCACGCAGCCTCCGGAGCTGGGCGGGCAGCGGCTCCCCTGGGCCTCCAGCAGCCGTTCCTGGAGCTCTGTCCGGGTTCTGCTCTCTGAAGCCTCCCAGCGACTCTGCGAGCCAAGCCGCACTACTTTCTCATAAACCTCTTTCTGCTCAGCTGGTAGAATGAATGCTCTTATTTACAAGTCGATGCGCGTTGAACTGTAACAGCTCTGGGGTGTCTCTTGGCCCTGCGCTCGCCTTCAGGCGCAGTACACGCTTCAGCGCAGTTCACTCTGCCTGAGCTGCTGTTATGCAGTTTGCAGTACAACGAGGCAACTGATTGAGTAATAAAACAATACATAGATCAGAGATAGACATCTGAGTTTTTTAAGTGGAAGACACCGAGATTACTTGAAGGTTTTACACCAGAGACACTCAGGCTTCAGGATTACCCGGAGGCAAATGCATTTTCTTCCTCTGCCAGTACTGGCCTGTCCCCCGTGACTTCCTACACTAATCTTTCTTACCACCCTCCTTCTTATCAAAACCTTGCCCATCCTCTACAGCTCGGCTAAATGCCACCCGCACTGCCACACCTTCCATCCCTACAGACAGGACTGATGGCTCCACACCCACACAGTAAAGCTTTCCATTTACAGGCTTTAGGGTTCTCCATTTTTGCAATCATTTTTTATGAGCCCTAAGAGTCCAAGGCATGGTCCAAGTTGGACTGTGGTCGAGGACAGCATTTGAATCACAGCTGTTGTGAGGCTGCAACCCGAACCAAGTGGTTGGTTGGCTGAGAGGCTTGGTACCAATTGTTGTAACTCAAAAATGAGGCAGGCTCGAAAAGAAAAGAAGCGCTTTATTTTAGCTGGTACCTAGTGGCAGACACCCCGGCAAAACGCTGAGGTGTGCTGGGGGGATGAGGGGAGTGGGTATTTAAGCTAATAAACTGCAAAGGCTGACGTCAAGGGTTCATCTAGGGGCTACAGTTGAAAAAATTACCTGTTTCTAATAAACAATAACAGGTGGAGTGGTGGGAACAGTTTGTAGCTGGGAACGAGGGCAAGAACAGGACATTGGGCCAGAACTAGATTCAGGTATGCACAAAAGGCAGCATGAGAAAGGCCTAACTGCAGGTTCCCAAGTACAGAACAGGGCACAGTGGAAAGTTACAGCATTTAGAATGGTGCATACAGAACAAGATGGCGGCGCGTATGTCAGGTTATAACAGTTAATAAGATTACAGTGGAAGCATACAGAGTTACAAAACTTGAATCAATTGCACAGGTTATAAGACCAATGAAGCCGTGAAGGGTCCAGATAGGAAAATGGGCCTTCTTCCTCCCACGTTCATCTTCAATAAGCCTTTACAGAGAAAGATGGATAGGGAGGGTCTGGGATATAGTTTCTAAATTCCAACGGAAGGAACTAGAACATCAGGAGGCACAAACCAGGCCTATGAGAGGGAAAGGAGGAGGCTGTGTAGGCGGGTGGCCGAGACAAGGAGCAGGACAGCAGCAGGGCGAGATGGGGTCAAATGCAGGCTTGGGCTGTCAGGTAAAGAGCTAGAGCTCAGGCCACAGAACCAGTCCAGCACCAGGAGCCCCGCGTCCTTATTTCCATATTCCTTCATCACATGTGCTGAGAGATCTGAGAGAGTCACACCATTTCCATTATTCTGTGCACAGCATTAAAAAGTTATAGAGGCTATCCTAAGGGAAGAGGTCTGCAGGGGAGTGACAACTGGTGCTCAACTTGTAACGCCCAGCTGAACTGAACCAGCATGGTGCTGGGTGAGGGAAGCCACCTGAAGGTTGTCACCTACAAAATAAAAAGGAGAACTGGAGAAGAAGAAAAAGGAAGGGGAAAAGGTGGAGGAGGAGTAGAGGGAGAGGAAGGGAACAGGGAGGAGGAGTAGGAAGAAGAGGAGGAGGAGGAGCTGAGCTGTCAGGGAGCTGTTCTCCTGGAGGAGCTCATCAGGCTGGCTTTCCTGATGAGGTCGGTCTGGTGTTCTCATCACTGAAGGGGCTCAGGACCTTGGCATTGCTAGGAATGGCTACAGTTCACTTTGGGCCAGCTGTGGTCCTCACTGTGGTTCACTGTTCAGTGTCCTGGAGAAGCTCGTCCCGTTGGCATTACAATAGGAACTCAGCTTTCCTCACTGGAGGTGCTGGGAGCCTCACTGCTCTGAGGGCGGCTGCGGTACCTTCCGAGGGAGCTCTGGCTCTTGAGTGCTGCTTCCTGGCTCCAGTTCGGATTCCTCAGCCTGCTAGCACAGATCCTCCATCCCGCTGGCACAGACTTCCAAGCTTCTCCCCAGCACAGATCCATGAAGTGGGCCTACATGAGACACTGTCATGGGTGTTGGCCTCCAGCTGGACTCATGGGGGACACTGCCATGGGATCTAGGCCCTCTGGGCAGATTACCTGCACTCTCTTTGTATATGACACTTTAGGTGACTATTACAAATAATCCTATACATTATATGGCCTGTGCTGTTTCCCTTGCAAACTCCAATCTACAATAAGGTCCCAAAGGCCTCCACAAGTGTCTCCAGAAACATGAACAGGACTAAGAGCATGCCTTCTTCATAGCACCTGTCACCTCAGGAGTTGGTATCCTAACTCCACCCCCAGTAGACGCCAGATGCCTCACGGTCCTTGTATCCACATATGGGACCAAAATCAAAGTAGGCCAACCACAGCACTTGTCCCTTGATCATTTGAATTGAGCCAAGAGTGAAATCAAACTCCAAGTGGTCTGTGAGCCTCTTTGCTTGAGGTTTCTGGACTTGGAACCAGAGAAAACGCAGTCGCTGGTGGCTGAAGTCCAGCGGAATCCTTCAGAGGTGTGAGAGCACTCTCAGGCCAACTGGACACTTTCAAGCATTTCCTGCGTGCCAGGAGCCGTGTTGAACCCCCACGCACATGAATTCATTGGGTCCCCACCACAACCCCAGGAGGTACACATGCGACTGCCCTTGCTTGCAGATGAGGAGACTGAGGTGCAGCAAGATTAAGCAATGTCCTCCATGGTACCCAACCATAAGCCACCACAGCCGTCTGGCCCCAGAGCCCACTGTGTGAACCATAGCTCTACCCCTTACAAGCTAGCAGGCAGAAGAGAATGACAGATGGCAAGAGGCCGGTTGGGTCCGAGCCCCTGTGCCCGCCATTCCTGAAGCCCAACTGCATCTGTAACTACACTGCCTGGAGTCACCAGGGCATGCCCCGGCGCGTTGGTTCAGAGGTCAGTCTCTGTTACCAGCAGCTGTACAATGCCTGAGGAGGAGATATCGCCTCCCCAGTGCAGCTGCCGTCCAGTCACCAGCAGGTCCCACTTACTCTCCCTATTTCCACTATGTGGCCAGAATGAGATTTCAATTCCAAATAAATTACATCTTATTAAAAAATATTTTTATTGTATTTCCTCCTATTTTATATATTTTATTAGACCAATCTTACAAAACGTTGGGCTTCAAGGTGGTGTTTTCTTTTTCTTTTTTTTTTTTTTTTTTTTTTTTTTTATCTATCTATCCATTTTTTTGTTTTTTTCGGAACCAGGGATTGAACTCAGGCCCTTGCACTTGCCAGGCAAGCGCTTCTTCTACTGAGCCATCTCCCTGGCCCCCCGAGGTGGCATTTTCATACCTGCACCAACGGGTTTTCATCACACCAGTCCTCACATTACCCTCCCTTCCGCCTTCCCCCTTCATCCTCTTTTCCTTCCCCTTGTTTAATAAGTCTCCCTTCAACTGCCATCTCTCTCTCCCTTTCTGTTCCTTCCTTCCTATCTTTCTTTCCTTTCTTCTTTAGATTCCACACACTGAGAAAAACATGCAGTGTCTGTCCTTCTGAGTCTGCCTTACTTCAGTTTGGCATCATGATCTCCAGGCCCAAACATTTTCCTAAAGATGACAGCATTTTGTTTTTCTTTATAGCTGAATAATACTCCATTGTGTATATAGACACACCACATTTTCCTAATCTGTTGCTCAACTGATGGGCAGCTAGGCTGACTCCATATTTTGGCTACTGTAGCCTGTGCCATAATAAACATGGGTATACAGATATCCTTAGGCAGTGCTGATTTTTATTTATTTATTTAGTTAGTTAGTTAGTTATTTAGTTATTTTTGGCAGAATGGGGGCTTGAACTCAGGCCCTTGCGCTTGCCAGGCAAGCACTTATTCTACTGAGCTAGCTCCCCGGCCCCAGTGCTGACTTCAATTCCTTCAGGTATACACCAAGGACTTCCGTAGCTAGATCTCACGGTAGTTCTATTTTTAAGCTTTTTGGCAACCTGCAGACTGGTTTCCGTAGTGGCTGTGCTACTTTACCTCCCCCGCAGTTCCCCAGTGCGGCCTGCCCAGATGTTTTTCTGTTCCTCATAACCATTCTCATTTGGGTGAGACGGAATTGCAATAGAGTTTTGATTTACATTTCCTTGATGGCTGGAGATGTTGAATGAAATCAGCTTTTTCAAGACATAATTATCCTCCTAGAGACCTTGGAAAAATTCCAAAATGCTCTGTGAAACATACAAGTTCTTCAATCTTGTTTCCACTTCACTCGTGCCCTTCTCAGGGCCCTGCTCCTTCACCGTGTGCTACAACCAGGGGAGGAAAATGAACTCCTGAACCCCCCTGCATGCCTCCCGGCCACCACCTCGGCTCCGTGCTGCTCAGGAGCGGCTCCCAGGCCAGGCCCGGCATTGCCTTGCTTCTGCCTGCTTGCTACGCTGCAGGTTTTTCCTAGTTCCCACTCCAGAGGCAGAAAGAGCTGAAGCCCAGGACCTCAGCCTGCCCGCAAAGGGCTGCTCACCTGGCTCCAGCACACTGCGATGTCTCTTCAGCCCTTCAGCTCACTGGAACCTTGTTACTAACTAAAAAGCCACGTGAGAAAGTGCCTTGCAGAGTGCCTGACACAGTTACTGCTCAGTGAGATTTCCCTCCCTTTTTTCCCTCTCTTTCTCTCCTGGTGACCCTATTGTTAAAGGGCTGTTGTCCTCACCTGCCTCAATAAGAACATCTCAGACAAATTCTCTACGTCGCTTGCCATGTGGCATATCTGAGGGCTATCGAGTCTCTTGTCCTAGTACAAGCATCTGACAGAATGGCCTCATGCCACATCCCCTGCATCCATGTGAGTGCTACTCTGGGGTCCAGGTTTGTGGGTGAAGGTGGGTGTCAAACAGGCCCAGCAATGATGAGAGCAGAGCTCCGAGGCTGACACTCCAGCAGGCCCCAGGGCCTGCCCACAGAGCTCCTTTCTCTGACCCTACATTCACTATAAAAAGAACTAGCTCAAAGCAAGCTGTTCTGGAAGCGCCCCTCCACCTTCACAGCCATTCTATTTGTGTCAGCAGAGGAAAAAGGGTGGGAGCACCCCAGTCTTCTACCTTGGAACCATTACCCCTTAAATGTGATAATTACAGTTTGATCACTTTGTAGGCAAGGGGAAAATGAGTTCCAAGATTCACTCCTCCTCGGTGGAACTCTCTGTGAAGCTGCTTCTGTTCCAGGGCCACAGCCCTCAGACCTTAGAGCCAGATGCAAATGTCTTCCAGTGTCTACCTACCCAAGGAAGAGAAACTCTGCACGTGCTCTTTTGCAACATGCTGCTAAACTTAAAGGCAAACCGAGGTGTGAGCCTGGCTTGCAAAAAGCAGGAGCGCTGGGACCTTCCACGGGCGCCCATCAGTCAAGAGCTGGCCCTTCTGTCGGAAACCATACTGACACTTTGGCATCTCTTCGAGGTAACAATATAAGCTGAGTCCTACGGAGACCTCAAATGCTGAACAGAGCAATATTCAGACTTGGCATCTTGTATGACAAATTGTATTACCGATCTGCTCATTCTGGAAGACTTGAACTTTGCAATGGATGCAAGAAGTTGAGAAAAACAAGCTCAAGCTATGGAATCAACTAATACAAACTACTACAAAAACCAGGTAAGCCTATGCATACATCAAGCCAAGTGTAGCCAGCCACCACAGCAGGGCGGGGGTGGTGTAACCCTTCAGCAGTAGTGGAGCCCTGACCCTTGGTCAAGTACTGTATGTCTACATGCACATTTCCGCCCCGTCTCCTGTCCAGAAGGTCTTCACTGGGCTCCAATTTTGCATTAAGACCCTTCTCTAAGCCCCCACAGGGTCCTTGCTCTGCACATAGGCCTTTAACAGCTACCTTCTAGCTTTGAAAATTCTTATCTTCCCATCTGTAGTCCTTCTAAGCCCTTCTAGGTAAATATTCTTTTGTCCTTGTGCCTGGAACTCCTAATTCATCAGAGATCCACATAAGGCTCGAAGAGGTCCACAGTCCTGCTGGCGTCAGCGTTCTTTCTCCGCAGGGCCTCTAGAGGGAGAAGTACCACTTCCAGATGAAGTGCCACACTCAAGACAGAGGCCTCCCTGCTGGGCTCCTCCTGGTACCTCCCAAGCACCCGCCCTCTACCCTCACCTAGAGAGCTTCAAGTATCGATTCCTCCACTGTGAGTTCTCGTGTAGCAAGGTTTGTACATGCAGCAATAAAAGCTGGGGAACGGCCCTTGTCATCTGCAGGTCTTCCACACACAAACATTATTCCTCTCCTGTGGAGGAGTTCTCCATCACTTCCTATCACATAGTCTCGGGCTGTACAATGTGGCTCTGCCACGTGGCCATCTGTCGGTCAGATTCTGGTGGCCAATCCAAAGGGAGCCAGCCAGAGTCCCTTCCCCGGCCATCTAGAATTGGAACTAAATGACTGCAGACTCAGCTGCCTGCCCTCTTGCACAGGGAGATGTGCAGGCACAGGTGTCACAGCTCAGACATTAGCATCCCATGCACTGAGTATCGGAAAAGAACAGCATAAAGAAATAAAGCAACAGGCACAGAAAGAAGTAGGACAAGAGACAGAGTTCTGCTTCTCGGAAACATCCCAAGCCCCACTTGCGATCTTGCCTGAGACCCTGTGGCAGTACTGCCTTTGATTTCTGACCCATTATCACATACTTGCTATTGCACATTCTCCATCCATGGTTGATTCACTTGCCTATCAAAATCCTGGTAACTGTGATGCCTCTTACTGTGAAAAACTACAACAAAAGCTTGGTTTTGTCATTTCTCACGAAAGCTCAACCACATAGCTAATGACGGCAGCACAGAAGGATCTTGAGAGAGGCCATGTGGCACAAGCGCAAGATGCTCTCTGGGATCACATACTCAAAAGCTTAAAATCTTACCACTAGAATCTCTGTGGCGCTGACCAGTTTCTCCAGCCTTGCAGGCTCCAACCTGTGCATCTGCAAAATGGGATGCTCATTCCCGCTAGGCAGCATCGTCCTGGAGATGAGAGCTGAAACCCTGAAGCACCTGGCACTGTCCTGGGCACCTAGGATTCATGTGATAAGGCACAGCTTCTTCTCTTTGAGTCCCTAGGTCAGGGTTTGCCATAAGGAGGCAACTATAATTGGCAAATCGGGTTAGAAGTTTCTAAGGTAGGAGCTGGGGATATAGCTCAGTAGCACAAGTGCCTGTCTGGCAAGTGCAAAGTCCTGAGTTCGATTCTCAGTACCAAAAAAAAGATTGGAGGTTTTAGGGGCCAGGGAGATGGCTCAGTAGAATAAGTGCTTACCTAGCAAGTGTAAGAGCCTGAGTTCAATCCCCGGTTCCCCCCACCCGCAAAAAAAAATTTCTAAGATAAAGCTGAAAACACAGATGTTACATAACTGAGAAGAGACTTGGTTTCTTTACTACTAATGTGCACATCTCTCTCCAATAGGAGCAAATAAAAAGAAGGAGGCCTTTCCCCCAAGAATCAAATGCGCCAGGCACATGCCAGCACCCAGCCCTCAGGAGACCAACGCAGGAGAACTGCTGCAAGTCTGAGGCCAGCCTGGTGCTGCAAGTCTGAGCAGTGAGTGGGCAACATAGTGAGTGCAAGGCCATCCTGAACTACACAGTGAGACCCTGTCTCCAAAAAGCCAAAAGGAAAAGAAAAAAAATTAAACATGGAACTACCATATTGCCCCTAAATTTCACACCCAGATAAATACCTGAAGAACTGTAAAGAGACCCTCAACCAATATGTATACATACATGTTCACAGCAGCCCAGTTCACAGCAGCCAAAAGGCAGAAGCAGCCCAAATGTCTATCAATCAGCGTCTTGATTGGGCTGGGGAGTTAGCTCAGTGGCATAAGCACCTGCCTGGCAAGCGCAAGGTCACGAGTTCCATCCCCGGTACCGAAAAAAAGGTGGCTTGTTAAGCAAATTGTGAGATAGATAGATAATTATATAAGAAAAGAAAGGAAGGAAATGCTATTACATGCTGCAACACAGATAAAGACCTGAAATATATACTAAGTGAAAGCCATATATAAAATGTCATGTATTATATGGCCCAATTTATATAAAATGTCCAGGATAAACTCATAAAGACAAATTACAGTGGTATTAGCCAGGAGCTATGGGGAAGCGAAAAAAGGGAAAACCTGCTTAGTAGGTAAGGGGTTTTACTTCCGAATGATCAAAATATTTTGGAATTAAAAGCGGTGGTAGTACAATATTGTGAGCATAGTACTAACTGTTATGCGAATTGCTTTGAAATGGTTTATGTGAAATTTACCTCCACGCAAATTTTAAAGAACCAGGCTTGAGAAGGTGTTAATAATTACAGAAATACCTTCTTGATAGCAAGAGCCAAAACTAGAGCACAGGTGCTGAGTAAAATCCATCCAGTCCTCTCCCTCTCCCCTGCGAGTCCACAGGTCCCCAGGGTCCGAGGTCACAGGTGGGAAGGGCAGCAGGGAAGCCAGGAGCCGCCCCCATCGCTATGGGGCCAGCTGCTCGGTGAGCCTGGAGCTCGCTCTTCCGCACACACGCAGGCCGCTTCTCAGGGCTGCCGTGGAACCCAAGGCAGCTCCTTCCAAATGCAGACTTGCATGCAGTTGGCCTGGACAGGTCACTTCATTTCTCCAAATTTGCTTTTATGTCTGCCCACCTTAAGGGTCACTGCGAGCCTGGAAATACCGTCAGGAAGTCTCCTGGCCCCCAGCACAGGCTCTGTGAACTGGTGCTATTACTACAGAGGCAAGCAGTTCTGGCAGGGAAGGAAGGAATAAAAGGAAATGAAACTGGGCGTGGTGGCGCAGGCCTGTGATCCCAGCACTGGGAGGCAGAGGCAAGAGATCTTTCAAGTTCAAGACCAGCCTGAGCTACAAAGTGAGCGCAAGGTCAGTCTGAGCTGCATAGTGAGACTCTGTCTCAAAAAGAAAGAGAGAGGGCCTGGGAGATGGCTCAGCGGAATAAGCACTTCCCCGGCAAGCGCAAGGGCCTGAGTTCAATTCCTGGTTCTGCCAAAAAGAGAGAAAACAGTGGATGTTAGGGATGGAGCAGAGATGTCAGCATCAGTGCAGGAAGCGGCAGTCGTGCTGCCCCTGCCCTGCCCTGAACGCACGACACACAGTACAAGTCGGTCGAGACACAGGTCCTGTGGGAGCAGCTCTAGCTAGACTGCTTCGTCCCGCGCAGCCACTGTCACGTAAAGGAAGTGGACACAGATGAAATCTATTTGCCATCCTTGGATATTTTTTTCTAGAACAAACAAAAAAAGATATGAAACGGCTTTGGGGGTAATGAAAGATCACATTCTCCTGAGGGTACATATGAGTTCAGAATGGATGTCTAGAAACCGGCGGAAATACACAGTGGGGGGAACAGGGCTGGCTTCTTTGCGTAACACGCAGCATCTGTAATTCAGGCTGCCACTCACACTGGAACCCAGGACATGTCACTTTCGCTTTCTTAATCTGTTATCCCGTCTATGAAAGAGAAGCAATGATACTAGCTCATGACATCACTGAGTAACTCAAACAAGCTGTTATAATTAAGACACTCCAAAAAGATCTAAAGCAGCACCTATATATTAAGCAACACCTGTATCCCCCTTTCTGGGGATCAGGGAGACATGTCCTATTTGGGGGGCATGGGAAGGACACCAGCCATGGTGAAGTCCTGGTAAGATTTTCCAGCCTCACTAGAAATTGGGTTCCAAAGTTGAGTTCTCAAAGCCCTGTTTCCCACGCAGGTACCTGGGGGTCCAACTTACAGGACACTGAGGAAGCCTCTCCAGCCTTGAATCAGAGCTACCGTCTGTTAGGTGGGAAACTATCCTGGCCAAGCGAGGAGGACTCTAAGACCACCACGTCCATCTTGCAGAGGGTAACTCAGTGCAGTGCAAGCCCTGACCACTGAGAGAGCAGCCC
>NW_004524625.1:9591245-9611577 GCF_000260255.1 Octodon degus | reverse complement strand
TTAGTAGGTGAAGAAGATTATTCTCAAATTTAAACCATGTTGGGGCCGGGGAGATGGCTCAGTGGAATAAGCACTTCCCTGCCAAGTGCAAGAGCCTGAGTTCAATCCCCGGTTCCACACACACACACACACACACACAAAATTTAAACCATGTACTTTTTCTTTAAATATCAAAGTTGGTTATTGTAATATTATTGTACAAAAATGCGTAATAGAATTGTTATCAAGCAGTCACCTAAGCAAACACTGATTAAATAAAGTTTTGGACTTTCATATAAATACTATTCTTAATAAGAAATCAAGAGTAAAATTGAACCAGAAGTAACATTAACTTGCCTGCTGAGCAAGTGTGTAAGAGAATTAAACAAGTTGGTTCCGTTTCACAGATGAGGGAAAACAGCATATGGAACGCTTGCCAGCCGACCTGGGCGTGCACACGGATAAATACCTAAAGAAGGGCCAGCCAAAGAGCTCAGGAGACTAAAGCGCCTGCTAGGCAGAAGCACTGGCCGGGAGTGGCAGGGCTCCATCCCCGGAACGCCATGCCGGCCCCGCCCCCGGGGCACACTGAGCCGGGATTGAGACAGGGCGTCGTGGCGTAGGCCTGTAATCCCAGTGCTTGGAAGGCTGAACACAGGCGAATCACTGCACATCCAATCTACATAGTAAGACCCTGTAGACCCTGTACTAAAATACAAAAAAAAAAAAAAAAAAGATAGATACCTAAAGAGTTACTAAGTAATTTCCGTTACCAAATAATTGGAATAATGATTTGCAAATCACTAAAGAAGGGCAAATAGTAAGGAGTAGCAGCAACAGTTTCCATTTATTGAAAATTACATTTAAGAACAACACAGTATTTATTGAGTATTTATTACTACATGAGAAGCTGTGGGCTGAATATACCTTTTTTTTTTTCCTTTTTTGGCAGAACCGGGGATTGAACTCAGGCCCTTGCGCTTGCCAGGGAAGCGCTTATTCCACTGAGCCATCTCTCCGGCCCCTGGGCTGAATATAGAAAACCTTACTTTGTTAACTTTTGCGGTCTTACTGGTATAGCCCTAGAGTCTAATAACATTACATGCCATAAGTTTGTTACCTAACAGATGTATATAATCCTTTCTTGGTGAATGAATGAGTCCTGATAGAAGCAAAACCATAAGGCAGGGGGTTTTTGTTTGTTTTTTGTTTTGCATTTAGAACAGGGGATACAGGGTCTACAGAGTCTCACCACATAAATCAAACTCAGTGATTCTCCCCTTTTTCAGCCTCCCAAGAGCTGGGATTACAGGGGTGTGCCACAACACCCAGTCTCAGTCGCTATCTCAGTGCATCGCGGGGGCGGGGCGGCAGGCACACCGGATCGAACCCCTGGCCACTATGCTCTGCCTAAGCAGGCGCTTTAGTCCACGGAGCTATCTGGCCGGCCCTCTAAAGCAGGTTTTTAACTCTGCTGACTAATAAAATTATGATGGTCCAAGGCAGCATATAAATAAATACATGTGGAAAAAGAGGGGAAGAAAAAAAATTAAAAATGTTAAATGAACTAGTGAAAAAAAATTAAAGGGACAAATGCCTAAATTCTATAGGTTGCAATGATGGCCCACTGCATGAATTTCTAGATGTACAATTAAGAATAAAGGAAAAGAAAATACTAAATACTTTGAACAAAGATTCAACTGGGTAACTATCAGGTGAAGAAATTACGTTTTAAGTAATTCTAAAAAAATTCTTAAAAAGTTTCATCTAATTGATAAATAATAAAATTTTTCTATGTGTTTTTATATATAGACTTCCAATAAAGAATCTGACATACAAATAAGTGCAGCGTATCTTTAACATCAGTTTGAGAAATAAAAGAACCGCTCGGAAGTCTTTCCCACATATGCCCCCTAGTGGCAGGAACGCAAATAAAACGAAGGAAGAAGGTTAAAAACCTGTAGGGCCCAGAGGGGTCTGCTTCTTGCTTCATCCATCTGCTTTTAAAAATACACTGGGGTTCCCCCACATCACCTCTTCTGAGACTGCTGATGTCAGAAGTCCCAGGTGCGTCCTCCCTGAAACCACTTGTGGCTACAGCCACAGTACTGGTGGAGCCTGGCTGTCACATGCAACGGCAACAAATCTGGGTTCCTAGGCACCCAGGCACCGGAAGCAAGCACTGATTTCTTGAGAGAATGTGGGCATTTGAGGTGCCTAAGGAAACCGGGTCATGACGGGAGGTGAAACTGGAACCCCATCAAGGTAAGCCTGGGTCACACTGCTTTTCTCGCACCTACTAGTGGCAGATGTCTTAGTTATTTTTCGCATTGCTTAGACAAATACCCAACACCCAAAGTTAAAGGAGAAAGGATTTATTTTGGCCCAGTCTGCAGGTGTTTCAGTCCAAAGTTATCTGACTCCAAGGAGGGTGGCATCACAGAGAACAGACAGTTCAGGCAGGCAGAAGGCAGCAAAGCAGCCCGGCAGCCCAGCAGCAGCAGCAGCAGCAGCAGCAGCAGCAGCAGCAACCCTCTTTCCGTCCTTGTACTCTATGCAGGCTGCCTGCCCGTAAGCCAGGTGGCATTCACACCCAGGGTCGGCCTTCCATTTTCCATACTCAGACTATGCAAAACCAACCAGCAGACTAACTTAAAAATCACACACCCTAATCCCAGCCTCATACCCTTAATCCCAGCATGACACACTCTAGATCCAGCCTCCTCTGAAAAGTGCCACCAGTGACCATCAGGCTTCGGGACAAAACCATGCCAGTAGTTTATCTTAAATTAACTGAAAGAAAATAAGCAATGGCTTCCTATATGTGGTTGCAAAGAATATCTTATGTTTAAATTTGGGGCTCAAACAGTAAAAAATAAAATAAATAACACAAGCAGCCCTTTGCAGTGAAAAAACAAGGACTCACTACGCTTGCCAGCCCACTGACCTCTGAGATATGGGTAAATTAGGCTGCTTCCAGAGTAGTTGTTTCTCATGGCCTGGCCACCTCATAACCCTGGAAAAAGAAGTGATTAATTTGCCTGTGCTAAAAAAATAAAAAATTTTGAGACAGAGTCGCACTATGCAGTTCAGACTGGCCTGCAACTCAGACCCAGGCCAGTCTCGAATTTACAGCAATCTTCCTGCCTCAGCCTCCCAAATGCTGGGATTACAAGCCTATACTAGCAAATAACAAACTTCCTGAAAAGGAACTCAGACTGACTTTTACCCATTTCATCTAGAAAACTTTCAAAATCTTCTATGAGTTTACTTATGAAATTCCTGGGCCTTTCTCCTGCTGTGTTTGTTTGCTCATCCTCTCTCCCCCAATTCTACCCAACCACCATGCAACTCCCTTGTGCCAGTTTACCAGGTTTTCTCAGTGAACTAGACACAGATTTTGAACATTCACTCAACACACATTTCCAAAGGATCGCAAGGGGCCAGGCACTACACCAAGTGCTACAGACAAAGCAACGGTGTTATAACGGGGCTTTGCTGTAAGATGAATTGAGCTCAAGACCTTGAACTGGCCAGGTGGGTGCTGGGCCACTGAGCTATATCCCCAGCCTAGGTGTCTTATAATTTGGATCTTGCATGTTCCTCAAAAGCCTCTGTGTTCAGCAGCGTTTTGGAGGATGACTGGATCCTAGGAGCACTATACTCATCCATGTTTGAGCCACAGAATTCCAAGACGAATGTTCTATCAGAAAGTGGTGTTGGGGGGAAAGGCTGCCACTCCAGCGTGGCTTTGAAGGTGTGCTTCCCTGCCTGGCTTCTCGCTTCCCTCCGCTTCCTGACCACCAGGATGTGAGCACCTCCCCTCTTCCAGACCCTTCCACCACGCCCTTTCTCCCATAGAATCAGCTAGCCAAGGATGAAAATGTGCATCAAAATAAACCTTTGACCTTTAAATTGTGAGTGCTGGGTATTTTGTTCAAGGAACACAAAAGTGGCTGAAGCAGGCGTGGTCTCTACCATCATGGTGGGTGCAAATAATAAGTTCCGGGCATGGGATAATCGGGTTGCCATAGGTGTCCGAGACAATGGCACCAGCTGCATGGCATGAAGGAACAGGCTACAAGCAAAGGGTGCTGAGCTGAGGGCACATCACAGGCAAGCACCATGCATGGGAAGGAACTCAGAGATTAGAACAGTGTGCTTCTCAAGCCGGGCCTGATGGCGCACGCTTGTAATCCCAGCACTCTGGAGGCTGAGGCAGAGGATCACTGCGAGTTTGAGACCAGCCTGGGCTACAAAGTGAGCTCAAGGCCAGCCAGAACTGTGTACGAGACCCTATCTCAAGAAGACAAAAAGAAAAAAAGTGTGGTTCTCACTACAACTCTCCTTTCTGGACTTCAAGCTCTCCCTAACAGAAACATTTAAAAATATGTGCAACCTGTATTACCTCTTGATCATTGTGACAAATGTCTCACTCTCAAATGAACTAAAGAGCTGTTCTCGTCAACATTTACGTAACACATATATTAAGGCTTTGCGTGGAAGGATATGAGTAGCTTTGCTTTATTTTCTCAGTTATAGTACAAGTCCTTGGTAAGCAGAAATCTTTGCAGTCTTTATATATTCTAGAAAAAATCTTTACACATACAAGTCAAAGGATATGGTGGCGCCTGCCTGTATTCCCAGTGCTTAGGAGGCTGAAAACAGGAGGATCAGTACAAGTCTGATCTGTGTAGTGAGAGACACTGTAGACCCTGTACTAGATACATGAAGTAAAAATAAAAAAGAACGTCAAAGCATATATATTTATGTATTTTGCTGTCTCTAAAATTATAGTTCAAACTACTCAATGATTGCATAATATTCCAACTTGGAGCACGTCTCCAAGTTACTGAGTCACTTTGAAATAGTTAGGATATTTCCAATTTTTCACAAGTAACAATAATGACTTTTTGCAGGGGCCTGCCATGCCTGCCCCACCCCTGGGGCGCACTGAGACAGCAATTGAGACTGGGCATGGTGGCACATGCCTGTAATCCCAGCTCTTGGGAAGCTGTAAACAAGATAATCACTATGAGTCCGATCTAGTAGTGAGACCCTGAACACCTCTGTAAACCTTTCCCTAAAATACAGAATAATAATAATAATAATGACTTTTAAAAATCTTAAGTACAGGTGTGATTATTTTAAGTTAGTTTTTAGAAACAAAACTCTGACCGTTCACCTTTTAGCGCTTCATATACATCAATACATTTGCTCTCCCAATAGGTTGCACTACTCACCCTTCCCCCAGGAGTGTGAGTAGCCTATCTGTGTATTTGCTTATATTGACAATTATCATTTTTTAAATCTGTAAAATAAATAAATAAATAAAATAAATCTGTAATAAGCAAAGATGGTACTCCCCTCTGTATCACATTCTCCTCCTCTGCACTGAACTCAGGCCCTTGCACTTGCCAGGGAAGTGCTTATTCCACTGAGCCATCTCCCCGGCCCTTCATCCCAGCTTTTAAAACCACCGTTTATATTTCCTCACATGACTTGTTTTTTAAAGCCCTTCCTGGCAGGAGACAAGTTTCGTTCCCCTTTTAAAATGTCTTAGAGCTTTGGTTGGACACAGGGGCCAATAACTGAAAGGAGACAGCTCAGATGCTTACGTGCCTTTTTGGTAAGCGCAAGGCCCTAGGTTCCATCCCCAGTACAAAAAATAATAATAATAAGTTTGCAGAAACCCAATTGCTTGGAGTTGGAAACCATCCAGGGCTGCAAAGTGAGCTCAAGGCCAGCCTGAGCTGCACAGTGAGATCTTGTCTCAAAATGGCAAAAAAAATTTTCAAAAATCCACAAACCCTCAGTGCTCAATGTTATGGGTCACTCGGCACAGGAACCAGATCAGCCAGATTAAAATTTGAATAGAGCCTTTTATTTACTGAGCTCAGGTCCATCAGCCATTTCTCACGCAAGAGAAGACTGATCGGCAATCGAAGGTAGATAGCAGGGGTATTTATAACAGAAATCACATCCAGTTTGGTAAGCAAATTTGTTATCTAGCACAAAACAACAGAAAACTACATTTATTTGACACAGCTGCACACTGTTTGTAACTAAAGGGTCTCTTACAGTTTAGTGATAAGTGAATATTTTTATAAGATACATCAAAAATTTCCCAGTTAAAGCACAAAATTCTATTAACCCCTTACACGTAAACTGATTAAGTGGATGACCCACAAACTTGACTCCATGTACGTAAAGAACTTAATGAAGTCACTAAAAACCTATCCATTTTGTGTACACCTTAGGATTTATAGTAGACTCCCTGTACACTAAAAACTTTTTCTCTAGGTCCTCCAACGCAGCAGAGGGCGGAGCTCCACGGAGCAGAGCGGCGGGACTGCGCCAGCCAGCGGGCCGCAGCACTTCCGGCCTCCCCACAATGCGCAGCGGCGAGGACTCGCGTCCCAGGTTGCTGTGCGCCGAGCCCGAGCCCTGTCGTCACTGATCCTCTGCGAGGCTGCACAGGCGTTCCTCAGGGAACCTGCTTTGGGCTGTACCTCATCGTTCTCCAGGACCCCACTCCGTGGGGCGATAAAGGCGTGCGTTGGTTGGAAAGGGCAGTGGGAAAAGTGGAGCAGTTCCGAAACGCGCTCGCGAACTATGTCTGACAAGAGGTGGGCTGGCTTGTGTCAGCCCGGGGGACTACATTTCCCAGCATGCTCGAGGTGGCCGAACTACCTTACCCGAAAGGCTGAGCGAGGCGCCTTCCACTTCCGGCTGCCCGTCGGGACGCCGAGAGCATGAGGACTCGATGGGCCTGGCGTCTTCTGTGCTCCGACGCCGGCGGGGGCCTGTGGGCTGCGACTCCGCGCCGGCGTTTCTCACCGGCCCTGCGGAGAGGTGAGGCGAAGCATCGTGCGGCCGGTTCCGAGCACTGTCTGAGGAGACGGTCCCGGTGGGTCGCGAGGCGACGGCGGCGCGCCCTCCTCCCTGCCACGCCCTCCAGGCCTGAGCCCGACCGGCGGGAGCGAGGCCTGGGGCGCGCGCGGCCTTCCTTCCAGGAGCGCGCGCCTCGGGAGGCCTGGACCTGGCTCCCGGCTCCTTCCGAGCCCTTTTCATTCCTCACGGGCCTTCCAGGCCCGGCGTTCGTGTCGTCTCTGGGGCGCCCTGCTTTCTCTGGGGCCGGTTTAGATTGAGACATATGTGCATGCCTGTTGGCAGCCCAGGCAGGGTTTGCATCGCATATTTCAGAGCAGATTGGTTTGCTCTGGTTGTAATCTTCAGCCCTCTGTGACCACATGGCGACCGACCTGTGTCCAGTACCCCTTCCCACAGTTCGCACTGTTCTGCTGCTGCTTTCATTCCATGCACACCAGTTAACAGCCTTAGTGAAGACTACACTTCTTGATCCCTCTTTCTGTAAGACTGCTGTTTAGCTGCCAGGATCACCTACAAGATTACACATTTAAGTGTTCAACACACATGCACATTGTCACGGACTGTACAAAAACATTTTGAACTTTTGGAAAGCATCCAAATTTCAATTTTTCATTGCAAACTTTTAGAGCTGTATTTTGTTTAAATATTCAAATGAAAGCAAAATGGCGGGGCAAGGTGGGGTACACCTGTAATCCCAGTACTTGAAGGCTGAGGCAGGTGGATTGGGGGGAGTTCAAGGCCAGCTTGAACTACAAAGTGAGACCCAGTCTCAAAAAAAAAAGAATTACCAGGCATGGTGGCACCTACAACTCGGGAGGCTGAGACAGGAGAGTCACTGGGAGTTTGAGACCATCCTGGCCTACAAAGTGAACTCAAAGCCAGCCTGAACTGCGTAACAAGACCCTGTCTCAAAAAGACAAAAAAAAAAAAAAAAAGTTTTTAGAGTACATATTCTTGGAAAATACATCACCATAAATACTAGATATTTTACTATTTTAAGATAACTTTGAGCCTCATTAGTCTTGGGAAAACCTTAAGACTCCCCTTATGACTTAGTGTTCCTCTTCACTAAACAAGGTCTGTTATGTGCTCTTGTTTAAACTTGCCCAGGTACATAGTAACCAAGGACCTTTTGACTTCTGGCCCCTGCAAGGGTTTAAGTAAGATTGCTAAGTAATCAACGAGCCCCAATTCCTGTTGGTAAATGAGTAAAGGCATAAGGCAGCAGTGTGATTTTTTTTTTCCCCCTAAGTTTTATGCCCAGTAGCATTATATCCCATACTACTTCTCAAACTTAGAACATCAAAAATAGTGTAAGTGTTCTTAAAAATATAGGCTCTCAAGGTCCAAGTACTGAATTAGTTTATTATTTAACTCACAAATCTTAGTAATTCTGATGCAGGCAGCACAGCACGTGTCAGCTCAGGATAGAAAAGAATATATATTGTGATGCCTCTTCAGACAAAAATAATTCCAGACAAAAATAACCATCCATGTTACTCAGGTGTTTCAGCTCTAAAGTTAGCAGTAATTAATATAAAACTTTCAAGCTAGATTAATGAGACATTATAACATGTTTTCAAAGAGAAAACAGGTCTTTTTCTAGCAAAAAGCAGCATGGTGCAAGATAGGCCAGGGTTCAAATACATGATATAAAATTACAGCCTTTAAGCTGAGTAAGTCTTAAAACTTTGAATTTCTCAATCTAAAGACGCACAAACACATAATAGGTGTAAATTCTTTTTTTTTTTTTTAATGTATTTGGTATAAGATCCTCACTACACAGCTCAGACTTTCAATGATCCTCCTGTTTTCAGCCTCCCCAGTGCTGGGATTACAGGCGTGCAAGTGTGAAAGAATCAAAATATGTAACAAAGCTGTGGGCTTTACAAAAATGTTTAAATATTGAGAGCATTTTCCACCTTAAGTTCCCATAAGTCCGACTGGTTGTGTCAGGACAGTAAGTGTGACACCCAAAGAGGACAGCACAACCCCTTCCATCCTGCCAGAAATCAACCCCTGTAAGGGTTGTCAAGTATGTATCACATGAATGAGAAATAAGTGTTCATGCATGCTAACGTATGCTCACTTTTTGGTGGTGCTGGGGATGGAACCCTACCTCTGAGTGACACCCCCAGCCCTCTCCCCTCTTTTCAGTCCCATGATACATAAAAGGGTGAGACTAGCAAAGGCATCCATGCTCTTGGTGAATTCTGGTCACTGCCTCTGTTGTCTGGATAACTAAAGCACATCGTTATAGCTGGCCATCATGGTACACACTGGTAATCCCAGCACTCACAAAGCTGATGCAGGAGGAATGCTTCAAGTTTGCCACCAGCTTGGGTTACAAAGAGAATTCAAAGCCAGCCTGAACTGCATAACAAAACCCTTCTCAGAAAGACAAATTAATTCATTAAGACATTTATTAAAGAGCTACTCTTAGAGTGGGTGTGGTGGCACGCACCTGTAATCTCAGCTCTTGGGAGGCTGAAAACAGGATCACTATGAGTCCAGTCTGTATAGTGAGACCCTGTACTAAATACATTTTACTAAATACATTTTTTAAAAAAGAGCCACTCTTGCCAGGCACAGTTACTCAAGAGACTGAGATAGTTGGATTACAAAAGTTTGAGGCCAACCTGAAGTGTATAACAAAACCCTGTCTAAAAAAAAAAAAAAAAGCAGGGCTGAGGAGATAGCTTGGTGGTCTGAGTGCCTGCCTGGCAAGCAAGCACAAGGACCTGGGTTTGACTCGTGGTGCCTCAGACCATGCTAGCCCCAAAACTGGATGTGGTGCAGACGTCTGTAATCCCAGTGCTGGGGAGGCTGAGACAGGAGGATCACTATGAGTCCAGTGAGACTCTGTACCAAATTAAAGATTTAAAAATATTAAATAAAAGCTACTTTTGATCCATTCTCAGACAGGCAGATGTCTCTCCTTTATGCTCCCTTATGGCCATGCTTCCATATCCCATCATGAAAAGTCAGACCTGATAATGCACACTTATAATCTCTTCTATTTTAGATGCTGAGGCAGGAGGGCCATTTACTACCAGGACCAGCCTGAGCAACAGTGAGATCTCATTTCAAAAGAAACAAAACCTCTTTATTATAGTATGTATAGTAGCACCTTTCATTCAACAGCAGAACCATCTGGAATCACCAAGCATTAGGGATTCAATGATATGCAAGAGCAGATGCCTCTGCTCTTAATGACTTTGTGGTTAGCTAAAGAATCAAATACTTTAGGCTTGGTGAGACATGGTCAGTTACTACTTATTCTACCATGGTACCATAAAAGTGGCCACAGAGAACCCATAAATGAGCTATGTTCCAAGAAAACTGTCTAGATAGGGTTCTTTTTTTTTTTAACTAAACCTATTTAGAAAAAGAGGTGGTAGCCTAAAGGCGGTAGTTGAAGACACTAGTCAATTAGGGAAGTTAATAAGAGTCACAAATTATAAATCCTGAGGGATGTTGCAAAAGCATATTCCACAGCACAGTAAAGCAGGAACTTGATAAGGATAAGCTGGCCTGAATGCTGAAGGATAAACATGGGCAGAGGACTCTGAGAAAGAAAAACATACAGTACTTGGGGAATTAAAGTCAGCACCAAGGCTGGGGAGATGGCTTAGTAGAATAAGCGCTTCCCTGGCAAGCACAAGGGCCTGAGTTCAATCCCTGGTTCCGCCAAAAAGAAAAAAATCAGAGCACCCTTAAAAACAGGACCAGAGCATAGAGTGGGACAGGAAAGGAGCTGCACCCTGCAGTTGTTGGCAGCATTCAGGTATCTCAGTAGAAAGCTGACCTCTGAGCTAGTCCATGTTACTGAAGGGCGCTGCACTAAAATCCTCCGGAAAGAGGTAACATCTGACACAATTACTTAATTCTGAGCCTCAGCTTTCCTCCCACAGAATTCTAAGAAGAGGTGTGAAAGCAGTAAAACATTATCTTCTGTTACTGATTTTTCTGTAAACACCAAACAAGAATGAACAGGCCTGGTGTGGTGGTGGATGCCTGTAATCTCAGAATCTGGGAGGCTGAAGCAGGAGGATCACTGCAAGTTCAAGGCCAGCCTGTGCTACAGAGTAAATTCCAGGCCAGCCTAAACCGCACAGCAGAATCCTATCTCAAAAAGACAAAAAAAGAATGAACCTCTAATCAGAAATAGAACATAAAAGTACCAAGTCCTTATTCACATAATCATTACTAGAACTCCTGGTGAAATCTGCCTTTTCCTCATCTTTTCCTATCCTACCTTAGGTCTGACCTTGACATACAAAAGCAAATCTTAACCTTTTTAGATGACTTTTTTTTTTTGTATAGGAATTGAACTCAGGACTTCACACTTGCCAGGCAGGTGGTGCTACTGAGCTATTTCTCCAGCCCCTAGGTGATACTGAAGATGAGAAGAATGCTGACATTGTGCTAATACGTGCTTTAAAAGAAATTATTCTACCGTTACAACTGCGTCATCTAATCTCTTTAAATAGACTTTTTATTTTAATAAATTTTTATCTCATTACTTGAATTTACAGTTGATGTCTATATTTTTTTTTAACATCTGTTTCTGTTGACTGCTAGTTTGGAAGCTCAGTGAAGATTTCAGGTCTCTCTAGGTTTGTTATCTTCTCTGTCCACCATGGCATGATATCCCTTATTGTGTTAGCTGAAAAGATAGGAAGAAATCACATTTGCCCTACGAAATACTAGAAACAATGCCCCAAGTTACAGCTGTTCTCTTTTAAATATGTAAATACGTTAAGTGGCACAGAAGAGATGAGTCAGTGATGGAAAGAAAATAAGGGGCTGGGGAAATAGCTCAATGGTATAAGCGCCTGCCCGGAAAGCACAAGGTCCCAAGTTCAATCCCCAGTACTGCAAAAAGGGAAAAAAAAAAGTTTTAGAATCAAAAGAACCTAGGTCCGGATCCTGAATCGGCTGTTGGCTCTATAACCTAAGCAAATCCCTTTACCTTACCTAAGTACCAGGCTTTTTATCAAAAGTGAGTAATACTACCTTGTCGTGTTTAGCATATAAACTGTCTGATTCAGTATCGTGTGTTTGACTAGTAATTATTCTAACTGGAAGTTATTTAATATGTTGTAAAGAATTTGTATACAGGTAAGTTCTCTCCCAAAGCAAGTATCTTATAATGAAAATCATCACGGTATATAGAAAAGTATCATACTATGTAGATTGAAAAAGTAGGAATTGAAGGGATGGCCAGATAGCTCAATGGACTAAAACACCTGCTTAGGCAGAGCTTAGTGCCTGGGGTTTGATCCCAGGAATGCCGTGCCAACCCTGCCCACAGGGCGAGCTGAGATGTGAATTGAAACCGCGTGGTAGCACACTCCTGTAATCCCATCGCTTGGGAGGCTGAAAACGAGAGGATCACTATGAGTCCGATCTGTGTAGTGAGACCCTGTACCAAATACATAAAAAGGAAAAGAAAAAAAAAGTTGGAATTCATTGCAACAAGAAGAGTTATTTAACTGGGTATGGTGGTACATGCCTGTAATCCCAGCACTTGGGAGCCTAAGGCAGGATCTTTTCAAGTTCCAGACTAGCCTAAGCTACAAAGTGAGCTCAAGGCCACCCTCAACAGCATATGGCATAGCAAGACCCTGTCTTGAAAAAGAGGTATTTTTAAGTTAGAACTATTTCCTGGGGCTTTTGTACTAATACTGGTAAATAAGACTTTAAAATCAAATTAATTGACTCAGTAGTAAAAATTGTGATTCAACATTGTGCCAAAGAGTTCTAGGTGCTGAAGGTGCAATAATGAAAAATAAGTCATATGAACACAGAGCTTATGCTGTGGTTCAGAGACACAGCAAAAAGGACAACTTGAGTAGAGCTAACAACTATTGGAAGTAAACCATGTGGACATGTACGAGATGGTAGCGTGGACAGGCACTTTGGGTGGAAACACAGGTGTAAAGCTTCATGGCTGTAGGAGTGAGGTGGTTTCTGCTCTCCAGTAATTAAGAGTTAAGGCAATGGAATCCAAAGCATTTCTTATAAGTCATACTGTAAATTCTGACCAACTTCTAAATAGCGCACACTGTGCTGCTTCTAAATTATAATTAAGACATATTAGTGGACCAGATGAATGGGTCTCACTGTGCCATTTCCATGCATGCATACACAGCGCTTAGATGGGACCTCTCCTCCTTAAGTGGGTGCCTGCCCTCCCCCGCTTCCCTCCCTAGGAGCTCCACCAGGTGGGTTCTGTCAGCATTTCTGAGTAATGAAAGAAGGAATCACAGGACTGTCTGGCTACAATGCTGTATATGGTTAGATTTTTAAATTTTTGTGTAAAAATATGTGTTTATTTCTATTTTTTAAATTTTTTTCTTAATATTCTGTAAGGACTTAAAGTTCAACACATCAATACTTGATGGAAAATACCTGTTCCATGATAGGCCTAAGATGTTTGATACTTAGACAGATAGGGTAAACCAAACTGCATATGTTGCAGGGTAATAATAAACTTCTCTTCTGGAGGGTTAACAACCTAAGTTTGCAGATCAAAAATTGAAGAAAAGGAAGGGCTCCAAGTTCAGCCAACATTTTGGCCCTACCCTTTCAAGGTCAGTGAAGACTCAGGACATAGGAGAACCTGTACTATAACATCATGTAACTCAGTTGTGCCTCAAATTTTCTGGTCAAGGAGATTATGGGGCCACAGAGGAATGTGATCGATAATGTAGAGTGTGCCTAAGGAGAGTCACATGGAGAGAAAACTCTCAGGCTTTCACAGCAAATTGGTCAAGCAGTGGCCGTGACTTATCCACATGGCTGACACTGAAAAAGGATCTACAAAATGTGGTACGGGGCTACAGGATAAATCCTGAGGGGACTTGTCTGACCTTATCAGATACAAAAGTTACATTTCTTGTTATATAGGTCTTGCTTTATCTTGGTCTTAACCATCCAGCAGAAAAGTATAAAAATGAGGTATATAAAGTAAAGCCATATTAATATGCTGAGCTGTAAAAGGCTCTAGTCAACAACTTCTGCGGATAACCCACTACTATTGTGGACTGCTGGACTGTGTTGGGTTGTTTTGCTGAATTTAAGCACCTATAGTATTTAGATGCCAGTAGAATACCCTTCTCTGACAGGACTAAACAAAAAAAGGGGATACAAAGGAAGGACCATTTTGTAGTTGTATATACAGAATAGTTAGGATAGATATACAGCTACTTTCACTTAATTCAATGAGAAGAAAGATTTGTAGTAATAGTGTTTGGACAGGATATCCTGTCTGCTTTTTATACTATGGATAACCACTAAGAAGATAATAATGTACAGTGTATTAATTATTGAAAATGTCCTATTAATCAGCTTTGAAACTCTCATTGCTATTTGTTTCTCAATAAAATAAAAGGAAAGGAAACACTGAGTATTTGCTATGCACAGAATAATATCTGAGACTTTTCAGATAAAAATGGGGCTCCAAGGAGTGAATTTGTGAGATACAGAACTAAGAACTGGAACTGTGTGTAAATGGATGGGAAAAATGCTTTAGAACCCAAAGTATGACACCTCTACTGTTATTTTTTTTTTAATTTTTATTTATTTGTGTGTGTGTGTGTGTGTGTATGTGGCCAGCTTAGCCCACCAGGGGGCGGGGCTAGCTGGCATGTGGTGATGGTGGATTGAACCGCGGTCCCTGTGCTTTGCTAAGCTTGTTCTAAGTAGGTGCTTTAGACCACTGAGCCATCTCACCAGCCCCTCTACTGTTACTACAAGGGATAAAAAAGGCATTTTCTTTTCCTTTCAGATTTCTTGACCTCCACAAGCAAGGAAGGATATGACAGGCGACCAGTGGACATAACTCCTTTAGAACAAAGGAAATTAACTTTTGATACCCATTCACTGGTTCGGGATTTAGAAACTCATGGTAAGAAAAATGAGTACTGTTTCTTGAAAGAAGAAAGTTAATTGCACTCATAATAGTTACCCAGTCAAGACAGTGTTGCTGTTATAAGCAGTTAGGGAGTAAGTATTTTTATTTGAGGGTCTCAGCTTTCCCACCGCTGGCTTTACAGGCATGAGCCACCATGCCAGGTATGGTATGTGGTACTGGGGATCAAACTCAGGTCCTTGTACTTGCCAGGCAGGCACTTAGACTGCCGAGCTATCTCCCCCAAAAACTTGGGGAGTGCCATTCATACAATGGAAATTTTTTAATGTATTTGGTACAGGGTCTCACTACGCAGCTCAGACTTGTAGTGATCCTCCTGTTTTTAGCCTCTCCACTGCGGGGATTATAGGTGTGCGCCACCATGCCCAGCCTTGGTGACCAGCCCAATGTACCTGGGGCCAGGGCCAACGCCAGTGAGGCACGTGGTGACAGGTCAAACCCTGGTCCCTGCATTTGGCTAAACAGGCACTCAATCCCCTGAGCTATCTCACTGGCCCACAATAGGATATGTCTTTAAAACTGGTTTGCTTGGCCTGGCCAGATAGCTCAGCAGAGTAAAGCGCTTGCTTAGGCATATGCAGGGGTTGAGTTTCAATCCTCAGCCGACCTTGCCAGCCATGCCCCCAAGGCATACTGAGATGACTTGACTGAGACTGCATGGCAGCGAATGCCTGTAATCCCAGCACTTGGAAAGCTGAAAACAGGAGAATCACTACAAGTCCAAGTTGTGTAGTGAGACCATGTAGTCCCTGCACTAAATAAAAATTTTAAAAAATGCTTTGCTTAAAGAATATGAGAAATGCTCAAGATATATTAATGAAAAAGCATTATATAAAGATATATGTGCAGAATGATTCCAACTAAGTAAAAAGAAAAACTCATTTCTAAGCTGAACTCCAAGTGAAAGTACAGAGGTTCAAGACTTTGTTTTGTTTTGTTTTGTTTGTATTTTTAGTACAGGGTCTCACTACACAGATTGGACTCGTAGTGATTCTCCTGTGTTCAGCCTCCCAAGAGCTGAGATTACAGGCACGCCCCACAATGCCCTGTCTCAATCGCCGTCTCAGCCTGCCCTGGGGGCAGGGACAGCACGGCACACCAGGGATCGAACCCTGGCTTCTGTGTCTGCCTAAGCAGGCACTTTATTCTGCTGATCTATTTGGCCGGCCTGAGGTTCAATACTTTAAAAAAAAAAAGTAAACACAAAAAGTTCCCAGATATCTAATAATAATTTGTGATATGACAGGAATAGGAATGTTGATTGATAAAATAATGGTAATTGGAGACATATACATGAATGTGATGAAGGCACTGCAAATTAGGGAAACTTTGTCATTAAATATAAGGATTTAAATATAATGATTTAAATATTCCTTAAATATAAATAAGCTGTAATAAATGACTACCCACTGAAAAAAACTTACTGAAATTCCAGATGAATAAAAAACTAAATTAAGAGTTCTTAGGGACCAATAAGAAAAATTTCAACAGTTTTATAGAAAAATATGCAAAGAGCCAGGCATGATGATGCATACCTGTAAGCCCAGCACTCTGGGAGGCTGAAGCAGGAAGGCAGTAAGTTTGCGCCCAACCTAGGCAACTTCCTGACTCTAAGATCACCTTTGAAGCAAGAACAGCGTGTGGGACAGCTCAGCATGAGAGCCCAAGGGTGCAAGCCCCGTTACAGCAACAGCAGAAAATAACAGGAAAACCCAAGTAAGAAGATGTTGCTCTAGGTGTGTGAAGTACATAGTAACCTAGCATTACCTGGCCGCTTTTAATGTTAACTGTCTTTTTCAAACAGTGTAACAGTCAACTGTCCAACAAAGTAGAAAGCTTTTCTAGATACTCTAGTAAGGATGTGTAACATTTTATAGTTTAAAAATGTAAATACTTATATGTGGCCTGCAGGATTTGACAAGGCACAAGCGGAAACAATTGTGTCGGCATTGACCTCTTTATCAAATGCCAGCCTGGACACGATCTACAAGGAGATGGTCACTCAAGCGCAGCAGGTGATGCATTCATGTCTATCACTTCTGACGGACTCATTAGATGTTCTTTTTCAAGGAATGGAGGAGAAATGAAAAGAAAAGGAAGGGAAGACAAGAATGAAAGACCTTTAGTAGGGGCTGGTGAGATGGCTCAGTGGTCTAAAGCACCTACTTAGAACAAGCTTAAGCAAAGCAAAGCACGGGGACCGCGGTTCAATCCCCCAGCACCACATGCCAGCCAGCCCTGCCCCCTGGTGGGCTGAGCTGGCCACGCACGCACGCGCACACACGCACACACATAAATAAATAAATAAATAATTTAAATAAAATAAAGTAAGGAAATCCTTTAAAAAATTTTAAAAAAAAAGACCTTTAGTAAAGTCAGTATCTACAGCAATTTAAAAATTAGAATACTCTTAGTAAGATTACAGTCATAGAACAGAGTTTTGCCATACCTTTCCTTACATGTGTGGGTCATGAGATAGTAGCAGATTGCTAGTGAAGGGAAGATCTCTGCTTGGTTTTTACTTTACTGGATATATCAATTCTTAAAGTCATTGAATACTATTTAACAGATGTCTGTTGTATAACTAAGAATCTGATTTTTTTTCCTATGCTTATTTTTTAATGTTTTAAATGTATTAGGCCAGCCAGATAGCTCAGCAGATTAAAGCACCTGCTTCATCAGAGTGCAGCAGCCAGGGTTCGATTCCCACCTTGCCATGCCGGGCCCCGCCCCTGGGGCATGCTGAGATAGTGATTGAGACTGGGTGTGGTAGCGCATACTGGTAAACCCAGCGCTTGGGAGACTGAAAAAGGAGGATCACTAGGAGTCTGATCTAGGTAGTGAAACCCTAAACACCCTGTACTAAATAGAAAAAAAAAAATACATTTCCTCATAAATACTTCTTTTTTAAGTGATGCAGCTTTTTATTGAAATGTAAGTTTGCCTTTGGTGTGCCTCTGCACAATTAATGTATCTTTGCTGTTATACATGTTGATAATCTGTCAAACCTTGGCTCAGACTTTCTTAGTTTAGAGCAGCACTCAGACCATGTTAGTCTGTTTCCTGTGTCGGATATGATACCACTGAAAGCTGGCAACAACTGCTCACAAGCATAAGCTGGTCCAAAGGAAAGGGATCCCAAGGGCTTTCATTCATTCATTTCTAATTATTTGGCAGAGAGTTCCACACTTAAGGGTTTTCAGAACTAGTAGCTATACTGTCCCTTGTCACCTTTCACACTCTAGCTTCCCAAGTTTCATAGTAGGTCATAGAATTTTGTTTTTGCAGTACTGGGGATCAGACTTGGGACCTTACACTTGCCAGGCAAGTGCTTATGTCACTGAGGTATCTCCCCAGCCCCAGTCATGAATTTTGTTTTTCCAGATAGTGTTTTCTTGAAATTCCAATGGTTTCATTTCCAGATTTCCACAGTTTAACCAGTGTAAGCCAAAAAGATCAAGTTTTTCAAAACTGGCTTTATCTGGAACAGTAAAATACAGGTTTGTCTCCATCTTATGAAACTGTAAAACTAAAATTGTCCTTTGCAGCTGCTACAATGCTAGAGAATTCCTTCTAGATATGCTGGCAGCTTGTAGGATTGCCTGCAAATGTTGAATTTCCCAAGTGCATTTTTAGATTCAGAAAATATTTCAGCTGCCCAGGTTCAAGGTTTTTCATAAATGTACACTTTTCTTTCAAATGTTTTGACATCACAAAACACCCTTTCTGTTTTCCCTACACTTTGTATTGTTTTGTTCACTGTACTAAAGTGTCCCATAAAATTGTGACCCAAAGAAGCCCCCACACAGCACTGTAGATTCTTCCAGGCAGACACCAGTTTCGCCAGCTCCTGTCTTACATCACAGTAGCAGAACACAAATTACTGTCACCCTTGCATGGTTTGCACTGGTGCTTTCATCCTCCATGTGGCGTTCACAGCCTGCCCTTTGTGAGTCTGCAGGCCCTTGCCCTGCACAGAACTTGCTTTCATGGTGTTTCTGTTAAGTGGCAGGCCAGAGGTACGGCGCCTAATTTTAACCTGGTTGGGGAACGCATGGAAAAGGGAGTTACTCTCAGCCAGCATGGCCATTTTGATAAAACCTCCATCAGAGGGGGGTTACATTTTGCCACATGATGAAAACCATATCAACTGTGAGATGGTTTTAGAAAGATAGTAGCAAAAACTAAGACACTGGGGGGCTGGGGAGATGGCTCAGCGGAATAAGTGCTTCCCTGGCAAGCAAGGGCCTGAGTTCAATCCCTGGTTCTGCAAAAAAAAAAAAAAAAACTAAGACACTGGGAAAATTTCCACTCAAGAATCTTTCTTTCATGTTCACCAAGTTCGGCAACACTTTTGCGGTTCTTGTCAAAGTGCCACCTGACACTTGTGTCACACACAGTTCTTTTCACAGAAGACACAGCCCTTTCCATTGTGTTCAACTCCAGATGACTCTGTCCGGACCTCTTGATGATCTTCCAGTGTCCCTGGCATTTCTGATCTTGGTTGACAGTTTTCAGTCTTTTCATTCTGGTTCCATTTTTGTGCATTTTTGGCTGGAGCATCTCATGTCCATTTCTTCCCTGGAGATTTCAGTTTCCTTAGCGTGCTGTCCACTAACACGCACAAGCCCTGAACCACACCGCAAGCGTAAGACCACAGGTGGTTTCATTTCACAATTCCCAAGGGAAACCATTAGCTGTACAGACATTAAAAGTTGCCAGTGTTACTTTAATTGGATTGCTTTCGTAATTCATAGCCCGTTTCAGCAACGTGCAGCTTACCCTTTGCCTCAGCCCCTAAAGTGATGGAAGAGATAGTCTGGGGCTTCAGAGGGCTCAGGGAACTTGTGTCCGTATCCATTTTTCCATGGAGTGGTGGCACGAACTTAGGGGAGAGAGAACTCAGACAAGACTCCACAGGAGAGAAAATAGGACATTATCAAGCTAGGAGACATACAAGTATTTCAACGCACAAAAGAAAAATTAGGATTCCTCACATAAAACTAGAATTTATTGTATAAAATGTCACCACTTTAACTATCAAAAGCTTTTAAAGGGCCGGCCAAATAGCTCAGCGGAGTAAAGCACCTGCTTAGGCAGATGCAGGGGTCGGAGGTTCAATCCCTGGCTTGCCGTACCAGCCCCACCCCTGGGACTCATTGAGATGGGGATTGAGACTGGGCGTGCTGGTGCTCATCTGTAATCCCAGCGCTTGGTAGGCTGAAAACAGGAGAATCAATGTAAGTCCGATCTATATAGTGAAACCCTGTGGACCCTGTAAACCCTGCATTATATTTAAAAAAAGCTTTTAAAGATTATCTCTTAACTAAATATTTTAAAGTTATTCCCTATATTTATCTTTAAATTTGTGTATGCATCATTTTTTGCTTAATCTATTCAGTCATACTAGACAAGTAAATCCTTTAAAAAACTAAAGCAAAACATTTAACTCTCCCAAAGCTCTGACCTAGCCTAAGATAGTGACGTGGACCTCCTAGCCTAAGATAGTGACGTGGACCT
>NW_004524625.1:9571166-9591145 GCF_000260255.1 Octodon degus | reverse complement strand
CCTAGCCTAAGATAGTGACGTGGACCTCCTAGCCTAAGATAGTGACGTGGACCTACTGACATCTTCATCAGTTCACTCTTAGTGTTTTAAGCTTGTCTGCAGGATAGGCAGGGATTAAAACTGTGACTTGAGGACTCTTCATGCTGTCATGACCATTTAACTCTATACTGAATGTAGGTTTAAATGTAGAATATTACTGTTAAACTTTCGGCTTCTTTTTATTACTGGTACATGAGGTTAAATTCCCATTCTATCCTTGAACCTAACTAACTCCATTACCAGTCCCACTTCAAGCTGGGCATGGTGCACATGCCTGTAATCCCAGCATCTGGGAGGCTGAGGCAAGATTGCCATGAGTTCGTGGCCAGACTTGGCTACACAGTGAGTTGAAAGACAGCCTGAATTACAGAGCAAGACCCTGTCTCAAAAAACAAAACAGCCCCACCTCTAGAACAGATGGACAGACCAAGGCGCAAAGATGTGAAGGGTCGCACTAAGGCGCAGCACCCTCAGAAGGCCGAGCTGCCTACTGGATCACTTCAGAAAGGGCCACACTCTGCCCAGTCTCTGGTGGCTCCACAGAAGCTACAAGTTACTGTTAGCCTGCATTCTAATAATCAGAGTTGGAGTAAGTTTGCCTAATGATTCTATCTTTCCATTTAAAGCTTTTGAAGACAGACACCTGTGCTGTATTAAGGCTTTTTGACTCACAAGTGGTAAAGTAAGCATTAAGTTACCCAAAAGGGGGAAGAGGGAACTCTTCATACCAGCACTCTGTAAGGCTGAAACAGAGGATCCCAAATTTAAGCTTATCCTAGAAAACCTAAAAGAAAAAAATAATAATAATAATGCTGAGAATGTAGCTCAGTGACAATGTTCAAGGTTCTGTGTGCAATATCAATACACACATGCACACACACTTTCTGAGAGCCATGGTGCAAGTACAGCCTCTTCAGAGGCTCGACCTCCACAAGAAATCTGTAGTTACATTGGCAGCTCTTCGCTCTGTACGCTCAGGAACAAGAATGTGTAACTTCATGGAATTCTTCATAATGGCACTAGGGACCACACTGATAGCCCCTAGAGGCCATACCTCTGACTTCTCACCTAATTCTCCTAAATACTCCATGCAGAACTGGCTAATGGAATTGAACCCAACTTGATGAATAGGAGAGCTAGGGAAGGCACACAGGACATCTGCTGCACAATTAAAAGCATCTATTATGTTTTGGTAGGATCATTGTTACAGCAAAACTTCTCTGCATCTGAATTTTGGAACAAGGCTGTTCCGCTGCAGCTGTTAGCTTCCCCAGCCCATCAGCAACAATGGCTGATGGGCTTCATGGCTGCTGACTGTAAGCATTGTATATACATTATCTTTTTATCTTTTTTTTTTTTTTTTTTTTTTTTGGTGGAACCAGGGATTGAACTCAGGCCCTTGTGCTTGCCAGGGAAGCGCTTATTCTACAAGCTGTCTCCCCGGCCCCATTATCTCATTCAGTCTTCAAAACAGCTCTGTAAAGTATACATGTTATTGGTTACATTTTACAGATGAGGAGACCAAAGAATTTAAATAACTTATCCAAAGACTCACAGCAAGAGGCAAGATTTAGGTTTCAATCCAGACAGCCTAAGTCCGCAGCTCACACTGCGAACCTCTGCTGTATAAGAATGTCTTGCCCGAAAGTTGTTTCAGGAGAGTGTGCCCTCCCGTCCTTTTGAAGACTGAAAACTTGTTCCAGCCTCTGTCATTTATTATTGTTGAGGAACAGTTCGGGTCTAAGTGAGCATTTTATTTGGAGTCTTTCCAAAAGAACTAGATTGTTATTTCTCTTCTTACAGGAAAATACTTTTTCTTAATTGAATCTCATTTTCATTGTTATATTTCTTAAATGTGTTTCATTTTTTTACTTCACCAAGCAACATTATATTTTATAGTATCTTTTATTTTTCCAAGCAGATTTTATTGGTACATCTGAGTTGTACATAGTGATCAGATTCATCACAGAATTTGTACCTGTACATGATATAACTTGTTTTTCCCCATGATAGTGTCTTGACAGTAATTTTATGAAAATAGTCTACAAATAAAAAGATGGCATTATATAAGTCACAGATTGATTTTTGTTTTCCAGGAAATAACAGTTCAGCAGCTAATGGCTCACTTGGATTCCATCAGGAAAGATATGGTCATCCTAGAAAAAAGTGAATTTGCGAATCTGAGAGCAGAGAATGAGGTGATAGAAGTTTTACTTTATTACTAGTAACTGACCTTACAAATGTGCTACTTGCTGAATTAGTAAGACCAAATAACCGCATGTGGTTATTACTAAAACAGTTAACAAGTACTTAGATTAAAAGTTATAGTTTTACCATGCCTAATTTTTACAGCTTCTTATATACTGCAGAATAAATTTGTAAAAATCACACAAAAGGAAAAAATCTTTGAGCTCTATATGGTATATAAAATTTCTAATTACAAGTCATGCATGGTGGTATATACCTATAATCTCAGCAGTATGGGAGCTAACACAAGAGGATATAAAGTTCACAAAACTTAGGTATTTGGCAAGATCCTATTTCAGAATAAAAAATTAAAGAGAGGGATGCAGCATAGCTCTGTACAGCCCTGGGCTTCGGTCCCCACCATGGCAAAAATATTCTGTAGTTAACCATGCAATGTTTGCAAAGATGAAAGTAATGGGTTTTCCATTGTACTTGAGCCTATACTAATTATCTTTGTCATTTGAGGAAAAATGTGTAATAAAGCCAGAAATTTAAAGTAATACTAGTCACATAAACATAGCTTAATTTTTTTTTTTTCTTTTCCCTGAACCGGGGATTGAACTCAGACCCTTGCACTTACCAGGGAAGTGTTTGGCCTACTGACCCATCTCCCCACCCCATCTTAAATATTTTGAAATTCAGCTTAAATATTTTTAAATTTAGAAAATCACATCATTTTTAAAGAACAGCAACATAGATGCTTTATCTAATTTTTTTCATAAAAATTATTTTCTGAGTTTGATGGCCTATTCTTTTAGCTATTTCCCTATTAGATTGTGTAATAGAAATCCTTAAAGGTCCAAATTGTGCTGATCTTTTAGGTTTTTTAAATAAATGATAATATTTTTTGTTTAAAGTTAATTACATGTGATCTTTCTTATACTTAGAAAATGAAAATTGAATTAGATCAAGTTAAACAACAACTGATGGTAAGTAAAATTTTTCTACTTATTAACTTCAGGCATTTCATATAACATGATCACTTAAAATTTTTTTCTTTTTTTACTAAAGCATGAAACCAGTCGAATCAGAGCTGATAATAAACTGGACATCAACCTTGAAAGGAGCAGAGTAACAGATATGGTAATAAGCTTCCTAAGTGTGCTTTCTCAGTTACTTGCTCCTTTTTGATTCTTTTTAATCATTTTTTTAACCTCCTGCTGCTTTTCATATTCTTTAGTTCACAGACCAAGAAAAACAGCTTATGGAAGCAACCACAGAATTTACCAGAAAGGTGAGATAGCACGTAGAAATTTCTCTCTACACAGCCTTGCATATCAGTTTATATGTTTGAACTGTCAGAAGCTCTGGAGAACCCGTGGCTTCCTTTCAGCTAGGATAGATGGCCAGCACTGCTGGGAAGTCCACCCCACGTGGACGGTTGTCTAGAGCCGTGCTCCTTGGAGTAAGAATGAAGCCTGCCAGACAGCATACTTTTTAAAACTCATTTTACATAGACAGTACTCTTGAAAAGACAAGATTAGCTGTTGGTATATAAATGATTATCTAGATTTGAATATCTTAAATTTTTTAAATCACAATAAATATTTATGTATGTATTACTTGCCAGATACTATAATTAACATGCTTACTTGTATCTGTAATCTCATTTACAACCTTTGTAAAGTCGATTTTTTTCTTTTCAGACAGGGTCTCCTTATGGAGGTCAGGGTGGCCTTGAGCTCACTTTGTAGCCGAGGCTAGTCTAGACCTCAGCCTCCCAAGTACTGGGATCACAGGCATGTGCCACCATGCCTGGCTTAGAGTAGATGCTACTATTCTCTATGGCTTGATGAAACACCAGCCTTCTAAGCCATCCGAGTCTTTTTAAATTAAAAGCCATTTAGCTTTTTAATAGCTTGCTTGGTATTTAACAAAGCCGATCTGGTTTGTCATAGTAAAGGTCCTGTTCTCTTCCTGGCCAGAGAAAGGAGATAAACAGGGAGCCAGCAGACTTTTCCCAGCTGATTTCTTAGCTCCAGCTCCTGCACATTCAGTGTTACCATCCTGTACATCTGCTGGCTGCTTTGCTGAGTTCATATTATAAACTGGGTGATTTTATTTTTCTTTCACAGAATATATCTGAAGCTTAACCATAACTGGTTTTTGGTTTTTTTGTTTTGTTTTGTTTTGCTTTTTGTTTTGTTTTGTTTACCAGGAATCAAACTTAGGACCTTGCACTTGACAGTCAGGCGCTGTGCCACTGAGCTATATCCCCAACCCAGTTATATATTTAGGTCTCAAATTTCTTCTAAGACAATAGGATATACCTGGTCTATGATTACCCTAAGGAATTACTCCCAAATGTGAAAAGTGGTGGAAGAGTGTAATTTGTGGGCTTACAAAATTCATTAAATGTTTTTAATATTATTATACTTTTACTGTTTTTCTCCAGTTAAAGCTTTTGAAATGTGTAGTTGGTCTGTAGCCACACCACCAAGACAGAACATGCCCTATCTCATCTGAAATGTGCAATTAGCACTTAAGGGAGGGAGGCTTTCTGTTGTAAATGTTTTGTTTTGTTTTGTTTTTATGTATTTAGTACAGGGTCTTACTACACAGATTGGACTCGTAGTGATCCTGTTTTCAGCCTCCCAAGTGCTGGAGTTACAGGCGTGAGCCACCATGCCCAGTCTCAATCCCCATTTCAGTGTGCTCCGGAAGCGGGGCCAGAACGGCAAGCCAGGGATTGAACCTAGTCCCTGTGTCTGCCTAAGCAGGTGCTTTAGTCCACTGAGCTATCTGGCTGGCCCTGTAAATGTTTTTGACCATAATACATAGGGAAAAACATTAGTTCTCATATTCCTATTACCTGCAGGATACCCAAACCAAAAGTGTTATTTCAGAGACCAGTAATAAAATCGACACTGAAATTGCTTCCTTAAAAACGCTGATGGAGTCTAACAAACTTGAGACGATTCGTTATCTTGCAGGTAAGACTATCGGAGCAAGGAATTCGGTCATTTAACGTTCAGACTTGTTATTTCCTACCTTTCACAGTAACCCTGCAGGTATGGGAAGAGAAAAGGTTCCTTTACAGTGTCCCTATAGTACTTGGAAAGAGCTCCAGACTCAGACATAAGTTACCAGTCAGCTATGCAACCAGGAAAAAGCATATGGCTGCCAGAAATCTAGAAACTCTTGTACAAAATGATGCAGGAATAAACTAGGTAATCCACAATGAAGAACAAATTCAGTACTGGAGATCAAACTCAGAGCCTCATACAGCTAGGCAAGTGCTCCACCACTGAGAAACATCCCAGCCCTTGTTTTTATTTTGAGACACTTGCAGAGCCAGAGCGCGTGTCTTGAACTTGGGCTCCTCCTGCCTCAGCTTGCTGAGCACCTGGGACTGTGCAGGTCCTGCCACCTAGCAGTGTTCTTCTTACTGCTTAGGACCTCTCTAAGGATTTGAATGAGGTTAGAGAGAAAAGTCACTAAACCTTCGTAAGCAGAGGGAAGTGCAAAATAATCCCTTACCATGAATCAGCTGAGCACAGCTACTACCACAGAATTAGATTTGTCACATGATGATACCTGTGTCACCATGTGACATACAAATTATATGCACCGGACGGGTTAAGGATGCGCCGACAAGCAGCCTTCATGTTTGCTGCACTTTCTCCTCCCTCCTCCATGAACTGGCAACATCGCCGCCTCCTAGCCTCACATTGTTCCACTTCCACCAACTAAGAGCGCCCTCTTTACTCCTAAGTTCCAGTTTGGAAAAGCCCAGGGAAGCAGTCTGAATGGCCTGTCTTGGATCAGACGCCACCAAAATGGCAGTAACTGTAAGATAATGGCAGTTTCCATTCAGTCTTCTTATGCCTGATGTTCCATTATTGGAATAGTGCACAAGCAGTGGAACATAATAAATATTCTGTTTAGATTTTTCTAGATCTCAAATTAACTTCATTCAAAAATTGTAAACTTTCATGTAAATAGGTTAATGGAAGATTTTGTTCTGGGCAGATGCACAGTAACCAAAGCTCACTTTTATGGAATGCTTAAAATGTGCCAAGCAAATGCGGCCTGAGTATTGTACAGTTAGGGTATCTCCTAGACAAGCTGTGAAAGATAAGCAGCAGACATAAAAGCAATTTACGATTTCTCCATGCTTATCTTAGGGACAACAAAGAGACATAAAAGCTAGAAGAGAAACTAAGCACAGAAACAACACCTTTCTAAGGTGCTGTGTCACCTTATAAAGGAAACCAAATAAAGCCAGGCATAGTGGTGCACACCTTTCATCCCAGCACTTTGGAGGCTGAGGCAAGAAGATCTTTGCAAGTTTGAGACTAGCCTGGGCTACAAAGTGAGCTTAAGGCCAGTCTCAATGACATAGCAAGGCCCTGTCTCAACACACATACACAAATAATAAAACACTTCCCTCATAATAAAGAAGTGTCCATTTAGTAGTCTAAAACTCAACTCTAGGGCTGGGGAGATAGCTCAGTAGAATAAGCACTTAAAGGTCCTAAGTTCAATCCCCGGTACCGCAAAAAAAAAAAAAGTAAAAATAAAAATAAAATAAAACTCAACTTTTACGTTAGCAAAGCACATTAATTCTCTGAGTAGCACTGTAGGGCTCAAAATAATGACAAATCAGATTGTGTCCTTCAGGTGTGATAGGTAGCAGGGCTCTGGCTGCAAGTACACTCGAGTCTTGAATCCTGGCTTCACTCCTTGGTACTGATAACTTCGGGCTTGCTGCCCATCTGTCCAGTGGGGGGAGGGGATGCTACCACCAATTCCATTGGGTTTTAATTAAGATAAGCCAGGTGTGGTGGCACACACCTGTGATCCCGGCATTTGGGAGGCTGAGACAGGAAGATTGCCACAATTTGATTCATTCAAGGCCAGCCTAGAATCAATACATAGAAACCCTCGAAAAATTTTAATTTTTAGAACTATCATTAAATGAGGTAATTATGTAATTGCCCACCACACTAACGTGCTACCCCACCATGGTAATCAGTAGGAGATCAAGTAGAACTGTATCCGTATCCAGGGCCTGGAAGACAAGATACTCAGTGTTGCCGGTCTTTCTCAGAACATGCAGCTTCTCCATGTCTTAAGAGGCCTGACCCCATGTCTTAGAATTCAAGAAAGTGCCTTATATTAAACCAGTGTAGTGAAATCAAATAGGGTTAAACCAGCCTTACTCATGATGTGTCAGGTAGCTTTACTTTGCCTGGCTAAGTTCTTGTTTCTCAAGTCATAAAATTTGCCTCTCATTTCAGATTTCTTATTTTAAAAAATGCTTTCATAACTGTTCACACCAGTTGGAAACAAGGAATGCCCTGAAGCTGTCACTCAGATCTTTTCAAATCTGAAGGAACAGATAGATTCTCTGCCTAAAATGATGCAACACAAAGGCCCGGTGATGCACTAGCTAAAAGCCTGATGCTTTTTTTACCTTTTAGTCTATCTCTTTGTTTTTTAAATTTTTTCATTACATTTCCATTTTTTAAATAATTCTAAGAGGATTTTTTAAGAGATGGGGTCTTGCTGTGTTACTACATAATACTTAATGTAAGAGAGTTTTTCGTTTATCATAAGACGAAGTAAAAGCCAGGCATGGTGCACACCTGCAGTCGCAGCTGTTTGGGAGTCAGACACAAGAGACTCACAAGTTCAAGTCTACTTGGCAGCTCGACAAGATGCCCTCTCAGAATTTTTCATGAAAGAGCCAGGGATATAGCTTAGGGCATTTGTCCCCCATGTTCAAGGCCTTGGATTCAGTTCTCAGTATGAACAAGAAAAGAAAAACAAGTTAGTCCAAAACAAGAAAGAAAAAACTCAGCCATTAATAATGTTAATGTTAAAAATGATTTTAAGTACTTTTATATTTTCTGCCATATCTACATTTTAAAATTATTTTTCTTGTGTCTTAAGACACAGCACACTTTTTTGGTTAATCAAATACTACAGGTGTGATTTAATCAGTATAAAATGGAAAGAGCTCTGTTGATAGCTCTACATTTAAGGTGAAGATAATATTCTGTTAGCAAAATGATCACAAGTGCACGTCCTGTAACACTGTTACTTCTCACACAGCCTCAGTGTTCACTTGCCTGGCCATCGCTTTGGGATTTTATAGATTCTGGAAGTACGAATGACACTGCCCCTCTGCCGCTGAGGGCTCCACAGAACACTACAGACCTTCCTCCAACACTGTCAGCTGCTGAAAAGACTGACTACAAAATTATTCAGAGTATATGTGGACTAGAGAAGTGTTCCAAGTGCTTCACCTTGTGTCGTCCAGAACCTGATCTATTTTAGACGAAAGTGTATTCTGTCCCTAAGCTTTTCATGGTGCATGCAAACGGAACCAGAATATTCTTATGTTGAAACAGTTTTATAAATAAAATGTTGATATGTGCTGCAATTTGAAAAGTATTTCCTGCCCTCTGCACTTACAGGGTTTAACTTTCCCGTTAACCACTGCACAGCTAAGTTTTTATAGAAAGTAAAGGACTAGGACAGCGTGATACGGGGTGGGGACAGAGATACCGCCCATGTCCAGGAAAGCCAGTGGGCCCAAGAGGCAAGGCCAGGACCCATACTGGGGTCCCATGAGGTGGCAGCAGGGATGAGATCCTGCCATGTGCAGGGCCACCTGACCCCAGTGCAGCGGACCTCGCCCTATGCCACTGCAGCCAGAAGCTGAGCACATACTGGAGGGCGAAGCCTGAAGCCCCAGGCCGCACGCATTCTGCATGCACAGCTTTCTCCAAGTTTGGCCTTCTGCACTTGGTCCTCATTCTCCCAAGCACGGCAGGGGCCCGGCCTGCTTTCTCTGCCATGATCAGATTTCACTCAGAAAGTGTTTCTCAGCCCAGGCCTCCAAAGGAAAGCCACTTGCTCAGGATGATGGGATGGCATCCTGTGGACAGGAAGGTGGCCTGAAGCTTGCTATGCAGAAGGCTTTGTCAGATGCATTTCAGAAACTGCCCGTTGTGGTCTGGGGATCCTCAGCATCCTGGAACTGCTGCCTACGTGGGAAAGCTCAGTGGTGGAGAATGGACCGGACCCCGGCCACCATCCTAGCAAGAGCTGGATCTTCAGAGGTGATTTCCAACTGCCTCCCCACAACCCCTAGCCCCCAGGGCTGCAGATCTTTCTGTGGCTACTTCCAGAGTCTCTATAGTCTGCGCTTGAGCCACGAATGATGGCACATGCCTGTAATTCCAGCACTCAGAAGGCTGAGGCAGGAGGACTACCATGAGTTTGAGGTCAGCCTGAAATACAGAGCAAGACCATGTCTCAGGAAACAAAAAAGCCTTCTAAGCAAATACAGCTCTCATTCCATAATACCCTGGTGAGAGCTACAACCCCCTGCATGCATCTGGAGGGAACCCGGGCCTCCCTGCTGGGTTCCAGAGGGGGCACTGGCTTCACCTCCAGCTCCTGTCCCTTCCGTTCACTCTGAGCAGTTTAGTTCTCTACAAGAGTGCTTTCTACGGGAGTATATATCATTCATGCTGCAATGAAAGCACGTAACACCTAGGATGGGGTCTATAAAGCTGCTCTGATTACTGCTTGCATTTTTTAAACTTCATATAAAAACCAATTTTTTCCTGCTTCTTAAACCAACTTAAATTAACCCATCTTAAATTTGTTGCATAAAATGAAGCTTTTCTTGACTCAATTTAAATTCAGCAAACATCTTTTGATGTGTACCTAGGAAATCACAGGACATCCAGATTTTTATTTTATTGTTACATATATATATGCAGTTACAAGGAAAGCACAACATAGCATTTTCATCTTAGGTTTTTCAATTCTAATCCAGGTAACAAAGCAAAGCCAGAAAGTACTAAACATTTAAGATTTCACGTCTAAGTAGTACCTTTGAGAGTGATAATTTTTCAAAGCAATCTTGCTTATTTATTATTTGTATATTAGTAAGGGTCTACAGGGTCTCACTACATAGATCGGACTCGTAGTGATCATCCTGTTTTCAGCCTCCCAAACGCTGGGATTACAGGCGCGCGCCACCATGCCCAGTCTCATTTGCCGTCCCAGCACGCCCCGGGGACGGGGTCAGCACAGCACAATGGGGATCAAATCCGGCAGCTGCATCTGCCTAAGCAGGTGCTTTAATCCACTGAGCTATTTGGCCATCCTTAATCCTGCTTCTTTAAAAATAAACAGTTTTTAAAGCTACAAACAGTCCACTCTGATGAGGTAAACTGGTTTGACTAGGGACTTAGGTGATGGGGCTTGAGTGGCCCTTGCATGCCTGCCAGGAACCAGTCTGTCTGCAGAGAACATTGGCTGTGTCTGCGGGGTGCGGCCTGTCCCACCACAACGACACCAGAGACAGGAAGTCTGTCCAACTGTGGAGCTTACTTCTTGAGTTTAGAGCTGGGATTTATTGGACCGCCTCAAAAACTAACAACTGAACACGCACATTTCCAGCATATAAGTAGCTGCTAAATGACATAGATGTTTCCTTCTCCCTGCACAGATTTAGCAAACAGTGTCTGCAGCCAATAGCGGGACTGTGGCACACAACGTATCATTACTTCTAGATTCTATATGCTTTCCACTAAGACATGATTCGTTTTTTAAAAAATCTTTATTTGGTACAGGATCTCACTACACAGCTTGGACTCATGGTGATCCTCCTGTCTCAGCCTCCCCAGTGCTGAGAATACACGCATGTGCCACCACACCTGCCCTGGCTGGCACATTGCACTTAGGGTTCTGGGCCTGGCATAGCATGCAGTACTGGGGATCAAACCCTGTCCTTCCACTTGCCAGGCAGGCACTTAGACCTCCGAGCTATCTCCCCAGCCCTGAGACTTACTTTATTTTGAGGGTAGTTCTTTCTTTTTTTTTTTTTTTTTTGGCGGAACCAGGGATTGAACTCAGGCCCTTGTGCTTGCCAGGCAAGCGCGTATTCCACTGAGCCATCTCCCCGGCCCCTTGACGGTAGTTCTGGAGTATAAATCAGTTGTTTTTAGAAAGTGGAAATACCTAAAGGATGAAGAGATTGTGTTCCAGTGTGCCAAAACGATTCCATACTATAAAAGTTATGTCTTCTCCCTACACTAAAATGTCCGTTCTCCGGAGGCCTTTAGGTGCAAAGCACGTGCTTGTTCAAAGCCTATGGAATAATTCATTATATAAATATCATGTCATCCATATCTATGAATAAGTCTGAGTTGGCCTTAACGCAGACCTTTTAATATTTAAATATTTGATGACGTGCATGTTAAGAATGTTTTATTTATCCTGAGTTCCAGAAAATGTATCTTCTGGGCATTTCTGAATAATGAGGTGCCTCCTAGCGGAGTGCTACTTCCCCTCCACCTTCTTCATGGTCACAAAACACACCCTAATGTGCTCACTTACACTACTTGGTGGCAAACGAGACCAGGCAAGAGTGCATGATGGGCATGAGTCAGTAAAATCGCCTCAACTATACTCATTATGCCAAAACTTAAGAATTTAGCTATTTAGATGTAAAATTTTAAGTTCACTTATTCAAGAAACTGCACATGGCCAGGCCTGGTGGTGCACACCTGTAATCCCAGCACTTGGGAAGCTGAGGTAGGAGGATGACAATTTTGAACCCAGCCGGGGCCACTTAACCATGTCTCAAAATAGAAAATCAAGCAGGCCTGAAATAGAGCAAAGCACCTGGATTCAATGCCTGGCACCACAGATTATCAAATAATAGTTGTCAGGTGTGAACCCAAGCCATCAACCAGACCAGGCATTCGGATGCGAGTAGATTTATTGGGGCATCAAGCAGGCTGGCTGTCTAGCGGACCACGGCAGCCATGAACAAAGAGGGGACAGGAGACTTTATAGGATCTTTTAGGGAGGGTGATCGCGGGCTGGAACAGCTGAGGGAGAGCTAGTCTTGGCAGGCTACCTGGTCTGTGGGGGACCTTTAATGGTAACAAAGGAGAGTTTCGTGGTTGCTTGCCCAGGTCAGAGTCAGGTGGACCTGTGCTGTGGTTTGGGGCTTGGCTCTGCGTGGGACCAAGGGGGACAGAGCAAGGGGCAGCGTGCCTGAGAAACCAAGAAGAGTGTTTAGGGCAGGGTGCCTGGGAAACTCTGAAAAAAAGAAACTGAGGCCATAGTATGGCTGTGGTCACACTCAAACTACTGATTGTCACTTTCAGAAATAACATCTATCACTAAATATCTCACAAAAACAAATACACTAACATCGACCAACCAGCAGTTTCTGGTAGTTGTTCTCTCAGGTAGGTATTATTGCCCTCATTTACAGCTAAAGTAACAAGCTCGACAAAGTTACGTGAGCTAAAGAAATAGTGAAGCTACGCAAGGTTACCTGGGGGAAAATCGGTTACTGGGCAAATTAAGTCACATGGACTTTTGGTGGTTCTGTTTTGCTGAGATAGAGTCTCACTCCGTAATCAGGCTGGCTTGCACTCACTATGTAGCCAAGCTGGCCTCCATGTACAGCAATCCTCCCGTGTCAGCCTCCTGAGTTTGACTGATTAAGGTATATGCCACCATGCCTGCCGAGCTCAGTCCTTAATTCCAAATCTCACACCCCTTCTTAGTAAGCTAGTGGTCTCCAATTTGAGTGCTCTTTCTCAAAGGCTGGACAATCTACCAAGTCCTAAGAACAGAAAGGGGCATACCTCTCTAAAACACTTTTTTCCCTTTTATTTTTTTTTATTAACTTAATATGACAATGACACATGAGATTTTGAAATAAATATAATTTGTGGCTTGTTACAATTATTTTAAGTTTAATTTAGGTGTTATAGCACCCAGAGTACTACTACTTAAACAAGCTATAAACTTACTTCTCCTTTGTAATCTAGTGTAGACGCTCTAAGGACTAGAACTCTAGCTCGGGACGGCAAGGTCCCGACTTCTTACTCCGCTGCGTTCCTGCTTCTGGCGCTGCCCTCACCAATGCGGGCGCCTGAGTCTCGGCAGCACCTTCCAGACGAAGGAAGGGGCCTGCCCCCGACCTCGGACACCATTTTTTCTGCTTCCGTGGCACTGGCCACAACTGTTTCTTAGCTGCGGGCAAGCTGGCGGCTTAGTCTTTAACCTGAGAGCCACAAATGCAGGTAATCCTGCAACTATACCAGAGAGAACAGACATGGCCAGCCAGCCAGGGACCTCTGCCGCAGGATGATGTTTTCACTACAACACACTTCTCTAGTATTTTCTAGCTCACCAGTACAGAAAGAGAACAAAGTGGACAAAAATGACAGGGACAGAGGGACAGACACACAGAGATAGAGCAAGGTGACCTGGAGAAAACCAGAACAACCCTCCCAGACTGATCTCAGGGTTGGAATTAACGTTAGGGTCATCAGTTAGAGGGGGAAAGGTTATGAGCTGTCCTAGAAGGCATGTGTGGAATTCTGGCGGTGGTTACGCAGAATGAAGACAACGTTCAGGGCCTGCAGCACTGTGTAGTCCCAGACACAAGTACCCAATCTTTGTCTATAAAATTTACCTACCCTGGATTGCTGATGAGAGAATGAAGAAATGGCAAAAGACATGACACAGCTCACCCAAAGCACCCAATAATATTACTACAGACTGAAAGACTTGGGAACTCCAGAGACACTCAGCACAGTGAACCTGAGGGTTATCAAAGGATAGCTAAGCTCTTAGCACTTGCTTATAGACTTCCGACCAGCCCAAACTGGTCTCCGCAGCCAAATGTGCTCTGACCAGGTCAAACTAGTCCTGATGACACTAGACCTTAAACAGCCTCTGGCACTCTGGAGAAGTCTGCGTGAGGGTCAGGACGGTGGGCAGGCTGGTGAATTGCCAGAAGGCTGCTGCCGGTGACGTCTGGAGCTAGCAATCACCTGTCCCGAGAGTCACAGAGCTTTGCTAGCTCAGGACGCACAGGGAAATCAGAACTGAATTGAACTGTAAGTTGTTATTCACCAACAAAGAATAATTTTTTTTTTTTTTTTTTTGGTGGGGGGATAAAATCATGTTTTTCTTATTCTGTCAAGTCAGCCTCTTATCGGTTCTTTCTGTAGTGGACACCAACTGGTGGTCAACTTGTCACACCCGGCTGGACTGCCCCAGCGTGGGGCTGGCTGTGGGAGGCCCCGAGGACTGCTGCCAGCGGCAGGAGAGGCAGAACTGGACAGGAAGAGGCGCTGGAGGGTGCTGCTGGCTCTCCTGCGGGAGCGGGTCGCACTGGCTTTCCTAATGACCTCGGCTGTTCCCGTCACTGAAGGCGCTCGAGACCTCGTTGTCCCAGAGGATGGCTACGGTCACTGTGGGGAGCTCTGGTCCTCACCTTGAGCACTGCTTCCGGGGTCCAGAGGGGAAGACGGTGCACCACTCGGGCTCCTGGAGAAGCTTGCCACGTTAGCTTTCCTGATGCGGACTCGGCTGCTCGCTCTGTCGGAGGAGCTCGGAACCTCGCTGTCGCTGAGGATGGCTGTGGTACTCTTGGGGAAGCTCTGGTTCTTCCTTTGAGCGTCACTTCCTGGCTCCAGTGCAGACCCCTCAGCCTGCTAGCGCAGATCCTCCGTCCCACTGGAAAGTGTAGCTTCCACCACTGACCTTCCAGCCTTCCCCGTGCAGACCCATGAAGCCGGCCTGCAGGAGACACTGTCGGGGGCTCTTGGCCTCCAGCTGGGCTGGTGGGCTCTAAGCTTTCAGCTGGACTCATGCAGGACAGTGCTGTGGGATCCAGGCCCTCAGCTGGGTTCTTTGTGTGTGCGCTGTGTGGACAGACTTCCTGCAGTCTTTGTATTTGACTGTGTGACTACTATACAGTAATATGTTCTGTATTAAACTGCTTCCCTTGTAAACCCTGACAACAACACTTTCTTATTCTTTTTGTATTTTTTTAGGGAAAGGTCTCCAGGGTGTTCAGGGTCTTACTACTAGATTGGACTCCTTTTTTTAAATTTTATTTATTTATGTGTGTGTGTGTGTGTGTCCAGCTCAGCCCGCCTGGGTGCGGGGCTGGCTGGCATGTGGTGCTGGGGATTGAACCGCGGTCCCTGTGCTTTGCTAAGCTTGTTCTAAGTAGGTGCTTTAGACCACTGAGCTATCTTCCCAGCCCCGACACTTTCTTATAAAGCTTAAAAGACACAAGAAAGGTTACATTCTGAAGATGATTATTTATTTTTGTACTGGGGATTGAACTCAGGACCTCGTGCTTGCCAGGCAGTCCCTTAAGCCACTGAGCTATCTCCCTGACATGAAGCTGATTATTTAAATGGGAATTTTTAGCGAGCATATTTTTTTAATGAGATTTTTCCTTTTATGTAAAATGGCAGAGTGAAATATTTGGTTGCTATGGTAAAGTTGTTCTTTTCTAAAACTTATCAGTCTACATTTTCTCCAGACTGGACACTTTTCAAAATTAAGTCATCTAAAAAGTAAAAAGAAGAAATTTTGAAGTTTATGTTCACTATTAGAGGTACTCTGGAAATGAAAACATAGTACAATTCTACTATGAGGCCAAAACCAAATTTTTACTACTTTTTTTTTTTTTTTTTGGTGACTAGTCAAGTTCTATATTTAAATAAAAATATATCAAAGACTCTGTTACATTCAAGTAATTATTTTTTTCTCCTTTAACACAGAAAAATAATTATTAAGGCTGGAGGGAAATGTAATGTTGATTATGTGCTGCTTTTTACTGCTTTTCAACATCTAGACCTACATTTCTGAGGCTTTTCTATTGTTGTTTTTGGGGTTTTTTGATACCAGGGATGGAACTCATGACCTTACGTTTGCCAGGCAGGAGCTAGAACTACATTTCTGGGTGAGACTGTAGCAGCTGTACTGTACATGCTTTATGTGAACACTCGAAAGCAGGCACTTGGCCTACACGGCACACGGACAGTGTCGGGAGGGAGAGTGTCCCACGTCACGAAGCGCACCAGGCCACCCACTCTCCTGTTTGGATGCTGGTCTCTGGGACTTGAGCCCAACGCATGCCACCGGATTTGTCCTTCTGGAGGGCATTTACTTTCTGCAACTGGGTTTGAAAAATGTAAGATAAAGACGGCAAGATCTAATTGAACACACAGAGATAACCATATTCCCCCACTTTCAGAGATTTATACACATTTAATTTTTAAAATGAAAGAAAAATCAAACAGATTTAGTTAAAGTCACTTCCCTGGTTAGCACCTTCTCACAAGCGCCCCCCGGAAGATGTCTTTTTCCTCCCTGGCCTCTTCTCTCTGAAGGACTCACCTGAGTCATCTTCCTATAAACAATGAAAAACAGGGCCAAATAAAATTTTCATGCTGAACACACACTTTCATCTTTCTGCACTGTCTGTTCAAAACAACCATGCCAAGTATTTTCGGTTCTGATTAAATTTAATCTTGGGATTTTATATAAATTCCCAAATCTGAGTGTGAAAAGCTTCATGCTGCCCCGAGTCGTAAGTCATTAAGTCAGGAGGCTCCTTGAGAAATCATGCAGTCCTAGCTCTGCCCAGCACATCCCCAAACACCGTACTGTCTGTGTACTCTCTGTGCTTCTGTCGTAGGCTAGTGTGTCACAATACACTGCTGGCTGAAAGGCAAGAGTGTTTCAAAGCAGCTATTAAAAGGCCAGTACATACTGGTGTCTGCAAAGTAAAAAGAAACCAGGAAGCTTTGGTTACAGATTAAACGGGGTGAGCTAGGTCTAGAACACAGATCATCCCTAGAGACCAACGAAAACCCTTTCTGGAAAGAAAATAGGAGGCCCATCTGCCTCTCAGGCTGTGCTTGCGGCATGTCCATCACGGGCACATCTCACGGGCAGCGGGCGCGAGGTGCAGGCTGCCCCACACCCCCAGCACTTCCTGCTTGAAACTCATGCACCTCTTGGGGGTTCCTGCTGTCATTTTTGCTGTCATCAGTACTTGTTTTTGCATTTCTCATTACCCATTTATTTTAAGCTTCTTTCAACATTTTTATCCTTTTATCTATGTATTCTCTAAAGTAAAATTCTGATTTTCCAAATTCATAATCCTTGTTAAACAAAGAGCCAAGACTACAGAGACAAACGCCAGAGACTGCATCCTGATGCTGATATTCAGGCCGTGCGATGGCAGACAAGTGACTAGACCCCTCTGGGCTGGGGCTGCTCCACATGCTAGAGGGGAGGAGCTCAACCGCACAGAGAAGGTGACCGGAGAGCGCCCAGCAGTGGCCGAGCATGAAACAAAAGCTGGCGTTACCCATGAGCCGAGCTTCTGCGCTGGCCCCTTTGGGCTCTTAAAACTGCTCTTTGGAGGAGGTGACACTCTATACAATGGATTCTATTCAAACTACTTTATGTAAGTTCTTCAGAACATTAAAATATTCATACCCTCCAGGTGTCTTAGAATTTTTATTACTCTGCTAATAAAAAAGTGTTACAGTGCATGAGGTCCAGGGTTTAATGCCCAACACTGCAAAAATACATTGTCCTTACGTGGTACAATAAGGACACCAGTGCTCAGGCCCCGCTGGCAGGCCCCGCTACTGTTCTCACCCACTAAGTGCACCGGTGGAAACGGGCAGTCGCAGCGTACACAGTCGTCATGTCTGCATGAATCTGTTCCCTAACCCCAGCGCTGGCTCAAGAAAGTATAAGGCATCTCCAGTTTATAACTGAAGCACAAGGAGCTCAAAAGGGTCACAGCCACGATTCAAATGGGAATAGCTCCAAGCCAAGGCCTGAATGCTTACTAGTTTTACAAACTGCTTCTTCAGAACAGCAACTGTATTAAGGATACCAACCGAGGCCACTGAGTTAGGGACTTGAATTTTCTCTGTCGTCTCTCTGAGGCGGTCCACCTCTGCTCGATATTCATCTAGCTGACATTCTAATTTTTCTCTACGCAGTCGTTCATACTCTAGCTGGCCTTGCAGCCCTTTGATGATCCTGTCAAAAAACAATTTTTGCAATCAATTTCCAATGTCAATAATTTATTTTGGTAACAGTAGAAAGTACTGTATCCATGTGTTATGTGTAAGGCAAATAAAATGAAGAAATCACTTAGTTAACAACTATATCTTAAAGGTTTACTATGAACCAGCAATGGATCCAGGTGCTAGGGATAGTGACAAATGGCCAAACCTTAGGAATGAAGGAAGGCCAACAGCAAAATGTAATAGAGTATGCTGGAAGGTGGCAAAGCCTAAGGGAGAAAAAAAGCGGAAGAGAGTAGCATAAAGTGCTCCAGATGAGGTGACACTTCATACGTAGGGACCAGGGAAAGCCTCCCTGAGCAGAGGGCCTGGAGCAGAGGCTGGCATGAAAAGAAAGAGATGAGCATTTAGATACAGAATGGCAGCAAGCAAAGTGCAAAGGCCCTAAGACTTGAGAGTGGCTGGGAAAGCGCCCAGGGCCATGTGGCTGGGTTAGTTTAACCCTTCAGAGGCTGTGACTGATCTCAGATACAATTCTGGCCCACAGCCTCCACAGGGTCAGACTCAGAAGAGGGATGCCAGTCAGCAGGAGGAGAACCAGAGCACAGAGGGTTTGTAGGCCACTATAAGGATTTACAGTCTCTGAGTAAGATAGGAAGCCAAGGGAGGGGCTCAACAGAGAAACAGCCATAGTCTCACTTGCATTTTAATACGATTATCCTACAGGCTGCATTGAGAGCAGCCTGCATGGGAGGGGGTAGCATCCAGGCACAAGGACAGGGAGCTGGGACACTATCAGGAGAATGTTAAATAATCCAAGTGGAGTTTGGTGACATATACTGTTATCGCAGCATTCTGGGAAACTGAGGCAGGAAGACATGTTCAAGACAAGCCTAGGAAAATTAGTGATGTAGCAAGACCCTGTCTCCAGCTGGTTATGATGGTGCACTCCTGTAATCCCAGCACTCAGAAGGCTGAAACAGGAGGATCCTTGCAAGTTCAGTACCAGCCTGGGCTACAAAGTGAGCTCAAGGCCAGCCTAAACTGCATCATGAGATTCTGCCTCAAAAAGACAAATAAAAAATAATTATATAAAAAAAAGACCCAGTCTCAAAAAAAAAAAAAAAAATAGTTGGGCTATGGATATAGCTCAGTGGCACGGCACTGGCTTGCCAAGTGTGAAGTCCCAAGTTTGATGCCTGGTACAAAAAAAAAAAAAAGTAAGAATAATAATAATAATTTCAAAGGCTTAGGATGTTGCTGATTAAAAATTTTTCACACAGTATTTAGAGAGTCAACTTAATACAAATCCCTACAATGTTAAGGGTGTTACTTTTCAGACTCCAGCTGCTCCTTCTTCCGCTGCACATCCTCTTCCGTTATCCCGCCCAGGTGTTTGTAGTTGCTCTCTGCAATGTCCAGGAGGTGCCGCAACTCCACAATCTTCTTATAAGCTCGCACTGCAAGGCAGCAAGATCCTAACTTACTCAGTGTGTTCGCAGGCTGCTCATCTTTCCAGACGCATCCTCCCTCCAGAGCCGCTGTCTGCGGTGTGGACAGGGAGCTGGGGCGTGGCCTGCACAGTACACAGAGGTGACCTTGGCAGCAGAGTGCTGGACGCACAGCATGGTACACTCCAGTGGTGATTCTCCCCCAGTGACGGGGGCAGGTCGCAGCCCACTGTGACTGTTAACGCTGTGCACACTGTTTAAAGAAATCCAGCAGCATACGAGGACTGCTGCTGTTACAGGACCACTGATGGGCCACTGTACGTCAGAAGATTTGAACACAATGAAATATGCCTAACTAAAATAAACCAGAACTGGGGCCAGGGAGATG
>NW_004524625.1:9569696-9571056 GCF_000260255.1 Octodon degus | reverse complement strand
AATAAAAATAAAATAAATAAATAAAATAAAATAAAATAAACCAGAACTAATCCTACCCCAAATTTTGTGATGAGTCACTTGCAACACCTATGCAAAAAACAAAAAATAAAAATAAACCTATGCGGGGCCAGGGAGATGGCTCAGTGGAATAAGCGCTTCCCTGGCAAGCGCAAGGACCCGAGTTCAATCCCCGGTTCTGCCAAAAAAAAAAAAAAAGAACAAAAATAAACCTATGCACTCTTAATGAATAGAGGGCTTTGTTCTAATGGTGTCTGTAAAAAGGATATCAAGTCCTCATCTTGAACAAAAACTAACCACTAGGAAGAACGTATGCAATGTGTTAATTATTGAAACTGTTCTACCAATTTGGTTTGACACTGTCTCATTGCTATTTGTATCTCAATAAAATTATGGAAAAAAAATAAACCTATGCAAAGGTATACTGGGAGGAGGAAGAATGTTGAAAGCTTGCACGAGCTATTCTCTGTCAAAATCGTTTCTCCATTCTTCATGGCTGTGGTTCTCAACCTAGCTACCTTCCCCACTCATGGACAACTAGCAATGTCCAGAGAGGGACTTTTTGCTTTTCATGACTTGGGAGTGGAGAGGGAAAGCGCGGTGAAGTGGAGTCCAGTCAGCAGAAGCGCGAGATACTCCCAAATATAACACACAGCACCCCTGCGCACAAAACAAGATAATTTTTCTGGGCCAAAAAGTCAGGAGTACAGAGGCTAAGCAGTTCTGCTTTACAGGCCCAGGTGAGCAAACTACAGCCTCTTCTTCCTAACACACACCATTCTGATTTATCTATCAAGAGATTAAAGCTACAAATTCCATGCTACACCTGCCAGAATTAGCTGAGATTAGAAACTGTGCACGCGTGAGCCCAGCTCAGGCCCGCAATTTCAGGCATCTATCATTAACAAAATCTCCTCCGATAATCCCGAGGGGCAAACAGTGCCTGGAGCCTCAGAACTGCTAAAAGCCAGAGAAGAAAAAAGTGAAAGAGCTGTAGCTGCTTAGCCTGCATATTTCTCCTCAACACTTGAAAGGGTATGTTCCAAAGACCTGTCCTGTGGGGTTCTCAGAGGTAAAAGCTAGTATGAATGGGGATCAGCTGAGTTCAGGAGGACAGATTTCAACACAATAAAAATAACTATCATGTGTTTATAAAATGTCTGATGTGAGACACTAAACACTGCACATGTAAGTCCTTATAGAAACTGTCAAAAAGGCAATGAGCCTGGGGAGAGTCACATGGAGAGAAAAAACATTCTCTCAAGCTTTCACAGAGAGCAAATTAGTCAAGCAATGGCCGTGACTCATCCTCAGGTCAGACACTGACAAAAGGATGTACAAA
>NW_004524625.1:9567512-9569091 GCF_000260255.1 Octodon degus | reverse complement strand
AGCTGGCAGGCGCCGGCAACTGAGAACAAGCAGTCAAACCTGAAATGCTTACGGCCGCCATGCCGCCATAGCCCTAACCCTGATCCACTGAAAGTGCCCTGGAATGAAGCTCATTGCCAGGAATACCCAGAGGGACATCAGCCAGTCCCTGCAGGTGCTATGACAAAGCACTGGAGTCCCCAGAAGGTGTCACCTAGTTCTTGATCTTTCCCTGCAATGGCAGGGATAACAACACCGCACATGACTTGGTGTCACCACGCTTTCACTGAGCACGGGCTCCCCAGCTGGGCACAGGCAGTCCTCACCGCACACGAAAGGTGCTAGGACCCCACTGTGTGGAGCCCAGCACAGAGAAGAGCTAGCCTGTCTCTGCTCCCTTCCAAGACATCCTTTTGAAAGTTCTGGGTTCCCTGACAGTAATCTCTCCACAAATATCTCCTCAAATGATTTCAGAATAAACCCTACAAGGTAACAGCTCACTTTCTGTAATTCTAAGTCCTTCAGTCTCAAAGAACCTCCAAGAACTCAAAGCACAAGCACTAAATAAAAGACAAGGGCTGGCAAGATAGCTCAGCAGACTAAGTCCTTGCTTAGGTAAGCTCAGGGGCCAGGGTTCAATCTTGGCACCAAACGCCACGCCAACCCTGCCCCCAGGCGCGCTGAACCAGCGATGGAGTCTAGGCGTCGTGGTGCATGCCTGTAATCCCAGCACTAAGGAGGCTGAAAACAAGAGGATCACTAAGAGTCTGACCTGCACAGTGAGACCCTGCACAAAAAAACAAAAACAAAACAAAACAAAACAAAACAAAAAAACCTGGACTTTGTAAAACTTTATAGCATGGCACTGCCTTGAATCAACCAAGAACCCTCCTGAGCAGCCCTTCCCACCCCAGTGCTCTCTCTACTCAGCATATAGCTTGTGTTTTTAAAACTAAACTGAATCACATCATCTGCCAAGCAACACCACCAAGGTTTCTACTTACAGAACCAGCTGAAGCCCTTCAGCACCTTTCTGGCCTGAAGGGACCCCGCCCACCGCCCTCAGGACCCATCACCCCCTTCTCAGGCTTCCCCGGCCACCATGGCCTTGCTCTGAGCCAACTCACAGCCTTCCGGACACTGCTCCCTCGTCTGCAGCGCTCTTCCGGGGCTTTCACACAGCTCACCCTTACCCTTCGGGTCTCATCTGGTGTCACATTCCCCAGCGGCCTAATGGCCATCTGCAGCACCACCTTACTTCCTTTTCTCTATACATCAACCTTTATCTATTGGTTACTATTCTCCTGTCCGATGGACTACACCACCAGAACCTAAGGCCCGTGTACTGTTCACCACCACAGTGTGTGGCCCACACTCATCAGTAGGTATTTGCTGCCATCGTTATCTCTAAAGAGTTTTCCCCTGGTGGCACACGCCTGTAATCCCACCACTTGGGAGGTTGGGACAGGAGAATCTACGAGTTCAAGACCAGCCTGGGGATACAAAAAAAGTGAGCAAGAGGCAGCCCGAACTGCACAGCAAACCCTATCTCCAAAGGAAAAGTTTTTCCCAGTAAGCTATGGAAACCTCTGAGTTGCCT
>NW_004524625.1:9566031-9567027 GCF_000260255.1 Octodon degus | reverse complement strand
CTGCGCCTTGGGCCTGCACCATATCCAACCAATCCCAGGACCTCCTGCACCCACCGCTCCAAGTCCAGGCCCACCGCGTGAGAGAGGCCTTTCCCTGCATTCTCCGGACCTCCCCCCGCCCAGCCAGAGCCAGCACAGCCCATCCTGTGAGTGAGAACTTCCACCGTGCTTTTGGGAGTCCTGCAGACCCACCAAAGCACAGCTCCTGTGAGTGTGTGGGAGAGCTTCTGCGCTCTCTTGCCCCCACTCTTCAAACCCCTCCAGACCCAGCCCAGACCTGGCATATAGGCTTGGGGTAAAACCCTGCAGCTAAAGCCCCTGCAGTGAGACTAGGGTCAAAACCACACAGCTGATCCAGGAACAGATCATCTTACCCTCTACAGGGGTACAGCAGGCTCACCTCCAAAGGCAACAACAATAAGGAGCTGAGCACAGTAGCCACACCAAAGCCAGGCACAACTGCATGAACTAGAACTTGGTATATCAGTACCCAAAATTCATTAAGTGATAAGGATATAATAGCACAAAAGCTCAACAGCAAAGGTCAGAGGTCAGTGTTATACAAAATGATAAAGACAAGGAGCAAAATGCAATCTCAGGTCTTAAGCCCACCCATAACAAGTGCAGAGGAGACTAGCTCAGCTGAAATAAATGAATCAATAGCGTTGGAAGTAAATAAACAACAGCAGAAAGATATAGAGGAACTCAGAGCAGAATTAATCTCTGGAACAAAAAAAAAAAAAAAAAGGAAAACTCTGAATTCATAGCATCTGTACTTAAGAATCAAACGCAGAAACATATGGAGGAAACACAATGCCCACCAGGAACAAATGCAGTGGATACTAGCTTAGCTGAAATATATGAATTAGCAGTGTCGGAAGTAAATAAGCAACTACAGAAAGGTTTAAAGGAACTCAAAGCAGAATTAGTGTCTGAAATGAGAAAAGAAATCACTGAATTCATAGCACCTGAATTAAAGAATCAAATACAGAAACA
>NW_004524625.1:9553432-9555151 GCF_000260255.1 Octodon degus | reverse complement strand
CTCCTATTCAATATAGTTTTGGAATCACTAGCTAGAGCCATTAAACAAGACAGAGAAATAAAAGGAATAAGAATAGGTAAAGAAGAAGTTAAGTTATCATTATTTGCAGATGACATGATACTTTACTTGGAAGACCCAAAAGAATCCACCAAGAAGCTACTAGAATTGACGGACAAATTCAGCAGCATAGCAGGATACAAAGTCAATACCCAAAAGTCAATGGCATTCCGCTACACAGATAACACACTGAGAGGGAAATTAGAGAACCAATACCTTTTACAATAGCCTGGCGAAAAATGAAATACCTTGGAATTCATCTAACTAAAGAAATGAAAGATCTTTTCACAGAAAATTACAGTACTCTGAAAAGAGAGATCGTAGAGGATTTCAAAAAAATGGAAAGATATTCCATGCTCCTGGATAGGAAGAACCAACATCATGAAGATGATCATACTCCCAAAATTGCTGCATAGATTTAATGCAATCCCTATCAGACTAACACCAACATACCTCCCAGACCTAGAGAAATTGTTCCTAAAATTTATTTGGAACCAAAAAAGACCTAGAATAGCAAAGGCAATCCTGCCCAACAAAGACAAAGCAGGAAGTATTACAATTCCTGACTTTAAATTATACTACAAAGCTACTGTAATAAAATCAGCATGGTACTGGCAACAAAATAGACCTGAGGATCAGTGGAATAGATTAGTAGATGCAGAGGCCTCTAGAAACACACTCAGCCACCTGATCTTCCACAAAGGGGCCAAGCACACTTACTGGAAGAAAGATAGTCTCTAACAAATGGTGCTGGAAAATTTGGCTCTCTGCATGCCAAAAACTAAAATTTGACCCAGGTCTATCACCATGCACTAAACTAAAGTCAAAATGGATTAAAGAGCTGAACATTAAAACAGAAACACTAAATCTCCTAGAAGAGAAAGTAGGAGGATCTCTTGAAGACATGGGGTAGGCAAAGAGTTCATGAACAAAAATCAAATCGCACGGGAAATACTTGAAAGAATTAACAACTGGGACCACCTCTTATGGAGAAGTTTTGCACGTCAAATGAAATTACCAACAAAGTGAAAAAACAACCCACAAACTTCGAAAAAATCTTAACTAATAAGCACTCAGACAAAGGTCTGCTCTCTACAGTTTATAAAGAACTAAAGAACATTAGGAGCCCTAAATTTAAAGACCCAATCCAGAAATGGGCATCCGAGATGAACACACACTTCTCAGAGGACAAAATTAAAGAAGCAAATAAATACATGAAAAAATGTTCCTCATCACTAGCCATCCATGAAATGCAAACTAAAACAAAACTGAGATACCATCTCACGCCAGAAAGAATGGCTATGATAAAGAAATCAACCAACAACAAATGTTGGAGAGGCTGTGGGGAAAAGGGAACCCTTCTCCATTGCTGGTGGGAGTGTAGACTGGTGCAACCATTATGGAAATCAGCGTGGAGACTCTTCAAAAAACCAGGACTGGAAATCCCATTCAAGCCTACTATTCCCCTACTGGGAATTTTCCCGGAGGAACTGAAAGCGTCATATCATAGTGATATATGCGTACCTATTTTTATAGCAGCACAATTTGTGATAGCCAGATCTTGGAAACAACCAAGATGCCCGTCACATGTGGAATGGTTAAAAAAGATGTAGTACTTTTATACAATGGAGTATTAATCAGCTATAAAGAGTGATAAACTCG
>NW_004524625.1:9547532-9549859 GCF_000260255.1 Octodon degus | reverse complement strand
CACACACACACACACACACACACACACACACTAAATAAATAAATGTTTAAAAAAAAAAGTTATTTACAAAATAAAGTCCAATTCAAATACTTGTCACATGCTACCAGATCATGAAGAAACTCAACATTAATACAAATAGAGCAGAATGGAAATTTTAGGCACAAGATTAAATATATGCTTTCGCTTTTTTTTTTTTCCAGTCAGGATCCCAACTATGTAATCCAGGCTGACTTCAAACTCATAGAGACCCTCCTGCCTCAGCCTGTCCAGTGCTGGGATTACAGGTGTGCACCACCACACCTAGCTTTTATTTTCTTCTTTTTTTTTAAGGAAGACTAAAAAGCACAATTCCTAGAGTCTCAATAAAATAGGAAAATCTGACACTTATTATAGAATTCTATACGGAAAGGAGGAAAAGAGATGGATCTTAACATGTTGAAATCTAATAATGCTCACTGATCATTTTTGTGAAATTAATAACATTTTCTTAGCAGTCTAAACAAGAAAATTTGGCTATAAATTTTTCATGTCACTGTGAATAGGCATTTTTTAAATGTTACTCTAAGAAACTTCCTCGCAGTGCCCTTCACATCTGCCCTGAGAGGCTGCTGAAGACACTTCCTAGCGGCGTTGCACTTCTTCACTAGCATAAGCTCAACTGGAATCTCCCCGAGATGCAACAACGTGCAAGTGTCTGACACAATAAAAAGCAGGCGCTGGGGACTTGGCTCAGCAGCAGAACACCTGCCTCACAAGCTGAAGCTCTGGGTTCGGTCCTCGGTACCGAAAGCAAAAAATAGGGGCCGGCAAGATAGCTCAGCGGACTAAGCGTTTGCTTAGGTAAGCGCAGGGACTGGGGTTCGATTCCCTGCATCACAGGCTGTGCCATCCCCACCCCTGGGCACACTGAGCTGGCTACCAAGTCTGGGCATGGTGGCGCATGCCTGTAATTCCAGCAATGGGGAGGCTGAAAACAAGAGGATTACTACAAGTCTGAGCTGCAGAATGAGACTGATTGTTAGATTCTGGATATTTAACGTGCAGTAAATTACTAATAAAAAAAAAACTTGTGATGTCAAAAACAAAAATAAACCTCCCCTAAAAATATTCAACCAAAAAAACAACAAAATAAAAAAGCATATGATACTTGAGTTGAAAATAAGGCATTCCATATATCATGTAAGATAAACTGCTACCCACTAGGGCATCAGAAAGATTCATGTTCTCATGTGATTGCACTTTTGAAGGTAAATAGCTCAGCAGAGTTTTATCAGAACTGAAAATACATTTGGTACACGCCTGTCACGCCACACTTGGGAAGACAAGGCAGAAGGCCTGCTGCTGCAAGTCTGAGGCCAGCCCAGGCTACACAGTGAATTCAAGGCCAAACAGGACTACGTAGCAAGACCCTGTCTCAAAAAAAATACACACCTAACTACATACATATATTAAAAACAATGAAAATGAAGCGGGAATATTATGACTCACCATTATGCATTGGAGTTGATCCATTATCATCACGCTCATTCAAATTGATTACACCATCTTCTAATAATTTCTTAAGCATTCCCAAATCACCATTATAGGCAGCCACATGACCTGGAAATGCTAAAGCTATAAATAAGAAAATTCAGCATTTCAGTAAATATATGATTTTCTTCTTTTCCTGCCATAAACTCACACATTTTTCATTTTAATAAATTATATCCTTATACAGCTACTCTTTTAACATATGTATCAGATAAAAACAAATTATTAGAATCAAGAATTTATAGCATAGGCCAGCCAGATAGCTCAGCGGACTACAGCACCTGCTTAGGTAGGCGCAGGGATGAGGGTTTGATCCCTAGTATGCAGTGCTGGCTCCACCCCTAGGGTGCGCTGAGATGGCGATTAAGACTGGGCGTGGTGGTGCGCACCTGTAATCCCAGCACTTGGAAGGCTGAACACAAGGAGGATCAGTACAAGTCCAATCTGTGTAGTGAGACCCTATAGACCCTGGAGTAAATATGTATTAAAAAAAAAAAAAAAAAAAAAAAATTTATAGAGTAGCCAAGTGTGGTGGCAAACACCTATGATCCCAGCACTCAGGAGGCTGAGGCAGAAAGATCACTGCAAGTGCAAGACTGGCTTGGGCTACAAAGTGAGCTCAAGGCCAGCCTAAGCTGCATAGCGAGAGCCTGTTTCAAAATTATTATTAATAATAATAATAATAATTTATAGAAATTCAAGTCAGGCATGGTGGCACACAACTGTCTGTAGTCCCAGCACTTGGAAGGCTGAAGCAGGATTGCCATGAGTTCAAGGTCAGCCTGTGCTACATAGTA
>NW_004524625.1:9540781-9547432 GCF_000260255.1 Octodon degus | reverse complement strand
TTTTTTTTTTTTTTGCGGAACCAGGGATGGAACTCAGACCCTTGCGCTTGCCAGGGAAGCGCTTATTCCACTGAACCATCTCCCCAGCCCCTATTAATCAGCTTTGAAAATGTCTCATTCATATTTGTTTCTCAATAAAATTAAAATTTAAAAAAAAATGAGGGAAGGAAAGGTTTATTTAGCTCACAGTTACTGGAGGTTTCAGCCCATACTTAGCTGGGTCCAAGGCAGAGCAGCACATAGCAGAAAGCAGCCTTTCATGGCAGAGGCAAAGAGCAAGAGCACAGGGAGAGGTAGCAACAGCTCAAGCAGCTAACTTCTCTTCCCACCTTACATTGTAATGCAAATCACCTACACCAGGGCAGATGCAGTATCCACACCCACAGTAATCAATCACAAACTCCAGAAGCTGCCCCAAGACTGCTTGAGGCTTTAGGGGGACAACTATACACAAACCACAACAGGGTCACGTGTGCATTCCCAGCAAAGGCATGCCCTGGCCAGCTCTGCCTCATTGCCACCGTTTCCCCACAGATGGAAGCAGATAGCCAAGGACATGAAGGGGCACAGTTACAGACTGGCCAGGCATGGCCTGGCACCCTCACAGATCTGTGTGACCCTGAGAGCTCGTCGTGGTGCTGCACGAGCACGTTCTGTGACTGTGACAAGGCGTAAGATGAGGACCCTGAAGCCTACAGGGCCTGCTCCCGACCTCCCTGCGGACCTCCACCGCTTCACTGAGAACGCAGCTGCTGTTCCAAAGCATCTCAAGAGGAACAGAAAAGACACGCACACCAAGCGTGGTCTGCTTCTCATCTAGAGCCGGACTCGCCAATTGGCTCGATACTCCAGGACCCAGCGGGTTCCCCCAACCCGAACTGGAGACAGGAGTCCTCCACAACCGCTGCTCTGGGGGCACAAATTTGTCTTTGTGCTAAAGCAACAAAATCATGACTTAACTAAAAATAAACAAACACATACACACAACGCAGTGCAATGCAATCAGAGGCTGCACACTTACTTCGGGCTTCGGTCTTGTCTGCCTCGCTCAGGCATACGTCTTCCTTGGCATCGGTGCTCCCCTCAACTCCATGCCTCATAAAAAACTCCGCATCATGTTCGTCAGTTTCATTCTCAACACCCATATCATATTTCTGCACCCCTTCTAATAGTTTTACTGCTGCCAATTGGGCAAATCTGTAGAAAAGAATCACATCTTAACGATATCCATAATTTTCAAATTTAACCTGCAGCTTGTTCTTGGACAATTCTACCCTGCTCTTCCCTGAATCCACCTATGGTCAAGAAGCAGATCTGTACCTAAGGGTGAGTGACAATTTAGCATACATGTGGCTCTGCAGGAAACTTAACCTGTTACTGGACAAAAAGACCAATATTCATTTAAAACCTGATTTCATTTTTACTGACAAAAAAAAAATTCACTGCAAGAGGAGATCCAAAATCAAAGAGTATCCGGAAGAGAACCCAGGGCCACTCCATTTGATTCTTTTTTACTCTCCTTGTTAGCCCACTAGAGATGGTTGAGTAAGTTCTGGGTCCAGGTATTCACAGGGCTAACTGCAGTATGAGTCTCCTTAACCTCCATCCTGCTTTAACCCAAGGCACTTGTAAAAACTATTTTTCATTAGAAAAATGAAAATGAAAATCTTGATGTGGTACCATGGCATTACTCCTCGCATTATGAAATTAAAAAAAAGCTGACAATACCAAATGCTGCTGAGAAGGACACAGAAATTCTTATCCATTGCTCTTCGGAATGCAAATTGGCAAGGCCACATTGGAAGGTACTTTGCCGGTCTTTATAAAGTTAAAATATACACTGAGCATGGGTTTACGCCGAAGTATTTGTCCATGGAATTGAAAACATGGTTTTCAGCCGATGGTGCAGGGAGCTTACGGCTACATGGTTCAACACAGCGAGCACACTGCACAAGGGTGCAGCCAGCAGTGCGGGCTGTGCCACTCAGCCTGGCTGTGCAGCGTGTTAATTCATCTAAATCTGTGTTAAGGACAGTTATAATATTCAGACAGTGAGATCACCTATCAACGCATCCCAGAACGCACGGCAACACTCAGCAACACCCGACTCTACGCATTGTACGATTTGGCTTTATAAAATTCTAGAAAATGAAAAATAATCTATGGAGATAAAAAGCAGATGAGCATTTGCTTGGGGAAATGACAGGGGGAAGGAGAGAGGTTATAAAGTGGCAGCTGAAGATGTTCAGAGGCAGTATGTTCACTATCTTTGATCACAGTAATGACTTCATGGGGTTCTACATTTAAACTTATCACTCTGCACTGTACAAATGTATGCCTATCTTGATAAAGCAGGTTTTTTTTTTTAAACTTAAGCTAGGTGGCCAGTGAGATACCTCAGTGGTCTAAGGCGCCTGCTTAGGCAAGTTTAGGCAGGCACATGGGATCGCGGTCGGATGGGCACCACGTGCAGCGCCAGCCCTGCCCCCGGCAGGCTGAGCTGCCCCACCCCCTCAAAAAAAGCTTTAAGCTAAATGAGTCGACAATGCTTCCAGGCATGTGGCACAACAAAACCCCACTCAAAGCATCAATGAAATTCCACAGGTGGCATTTCAAGGAATAGGAGCTCATGAACACACCCCACCCAGCAAGTCAGAGAATTAGGGCACCCGCCAGCAGATGCGGCTTCCCACACTTGCGCTTTAGGGTCAAGCAGTCCTGAAACTCAAATGCCCAAGAATTACTTTAAATGTTCAGCGTATTACTTAAAAAATACTTTTCTTCCCTGAGTTCCTTCTGAAGTCTGCCCCTCTAAAGCCTCCTTCATAACCCTAGCTTCCCTTGTGTTAATGTCACCCCACCTGTGCCCTCTTCTCCCTGCACAGCCTGTGGATAACGCTTGCTTGCGTTATCTTCCATTCTTAGGGACCTTATGCATTCCATGTCATAAGACACAACTAGGACACAACCATTACAATGACTAAGAACTTGGGTTTGTGTATTTGTCTCCCCATAAGATAATGAGCTCCCGGATGCCCAATCTGAATGCTAATCACAGAGCCAGGACCTGGGTAAGTAGATAGGAAGCTGAAGGAAAAGATGAAGGAAACAGATGTGGATTAAATATCTCTTGAAGCCCTGACCTGAATAAGCTGGTGGTGCTACATTTCATTTGAAAGTAAATCACAAAATATGAATATTTGAAAACCCTTAGGATTTGTGATCAATACTGACAATTCCTTTTGATCACAGTGCTCCAAGCATTTGAGAGAACAGTTCATGGTCACCACATTCCATCATTCCAGAAAAGGCAGCCTTCCCCAGCCCACTCCCCTACACATTAGTCACTGTGACAACTTCTTCTCCTTGCTAAGTGGCCCTACCCACCCCAAAGGGGACAAATTCCTCTTTCCAGTTGAGAATCACTCTTTTGGAGCGAAGAGTTGATACACTGCCAGACGCCTGTTCAGCTTGAAGATTATGACTGCACTGGCTGTAACTGAGTCCTCTAAGATTCCACTAATTTCTAGGAAATCTTGGTGCGGGGCAGGACCTGCAGGACTCGATAAACAAAAGGAACAAAGCAGGTGTGTGTACCTCTTAGCCACGTCACTGGGTCTCTCCCCTGCTTTGTTGGTAATATTATTGTCCGCGCCCATGTTAATCAGCCACTGCAAGCACTCCATGTGGCCCTGCCCAGCAGCTGTTAAGAAAAGGGGCAAGAGACAGAAAATACACGTAGAAGACAGTCACTGTTAATGACCACCTTCTAAAACTCGGGATACTACAACTACAAGTGTGGTAGGAACTGTTCCTTGCAGCAACAAAGATAGGTTGGACAAATGTCATTTTCTTATTTCCTCTATTCATTCTTCAGACATCTAATGAAGTATCTGCTTTTTAAGTAATTGAGTTTACTGGCAAGTTTTAGGTACACATAATGATCAGACTCACCATAGGACGCTTGTACGTGTACATGATATATCTGGATTCTTTTTTCCTGCAAGCTCCTCCCCTCCCATCAGCTCCTCTGCCCCTCATTTACTGAGGCTTTGTTTCCATTTTTTCCTTCTCGTTTCTTTTTCTATTCCCTCCCCTTCCTATTTCCCTTCCCCTCCCCAGTTCTTTCCAAATGAACAATTTCTTCCTGTTTTACAGTATCTATTTTATACACATTGATACTTATTTACACTTTCAGTTTCTCATACCAGGGAAATGATGCGATATTCACATCTGTCAGTCCAATTTAGGCCAGATCCACATGCCATCCAAGGTCTTTCTTCAGCACCGTGATGTGCACATGTGCAAAAGTGAATGCACATTCGATACATACATCTGCAGGACTCTGACTCGGGCACATGTGTAGGGAACGGTAGGGCAGAGGGCTCTTGAGCTTTCTTAAAAATTAATAAGACAGCTTTGACCTGTGCAGCCAGACTCAAAGGCAAAGCAGCTAAAACAAAATGGAAGCCCTGTGTTCAATACCCTGAACAGGCAAGAAAGAAAGGCAGGAAGAAAGAGAAAGGAAAGAGAAACAGAGGGGGAAAAAAGGCAAAAAGTAAAGCAACAGAAAGGCAGGCAGGCAGACACAGACATAGGGGAGGAACTCAAGGCCTGGAAATTTCCAGGTAGTACGATTTGCACAAGAAGCACCAGCTTTCCCTGTACTTGATCCTTAAACCAAAGCTACCTTTCCTAAAGACTCCCACCAATAACCTTAGCCTCCATGAAAAGTCAAGAAAAGGTCCCAAAGCCAGAAAAGAGAGAGAGAGAGAGAGAGAGAGAGAGAGAGAGAGAGAGAGAACGAACAAAAGGTCCCAAAGCTAGAAAAAAAAAATCTAAGATTAGGGTGGGAAACAAGCAAGGGAGCCAAGCTGGCTCCAAGACCCTCCGTGGGATGTGGCTCTCAATACAGAGGAGCTGTAGACAAGACTCAGTGACTCAGTTCACCTCCACATTCTCCCTACGCAGTCAGAATAGCTTTCGTGGCCTCTCTTGCTCCCTCCCCATATCCTAATAAAATGCCTTTTATTTTAAACTGCTTCTCTACTTCTCTCCTGACTGCCAGGAGCTGCCCGCTCCAGCAGTGCAGGGGCTCTTGCCGACCCCCAGACCTTGCAGTGTGGCGCCCAGCCCACCATGGGCCTTACACTTAAACTCAAACCATACAGGTTCCAAGTCTCACTTAATGACATAAACTACACTCATGTAGATCTTATATTTGCTTTACACTGTGGATTAAACCAAAGTTTAATAAACAAGACGAAAAAACAATTGGAGAAAATAATATATGATTTGTGGATTGTAAGAAGTTATTTACGGCGTTCTGGGAACGCCCAGATCAAGTCCTGGCCCAGACCGGGCGAGTGTGTGGGAGAGCTGCCTCTCCCCGCTACTCCACCTTGTCCCCTCCAGACTCACCTAAGGCCTGGAATACAGGCCTGGGGTGAAACCCTGCAACTGCAATCCCTGCAGAGAGTGTAGGGGACAGAACCACCCAGCTAGTCCAGGAGCACAGCATCTTGCTAGGGGGGCACAACAGGTTCACCAAGGGCAGTAGCAAAAAGGAGCTGAGCACAGCATCCAGACCCAAGCCAGGCACAGCTAGATAAATCCAAACTTTGTAGATCTGCACCTGAACTTCAGTAGGTGCTAAAGTTATAACTGCACCAAAGACCTACAATAAAGGTCAGAAGACAGTGCTACACAAAATGACAATGAGAAGGAGCAAAATGCAATCTCAGAACCCAAGTCCACCCATAACAAGTGCAGAGGACACTAACACAGAACAAACTGGGAATCACACAGCTGAAATCAATGAATCAATGGCTTCTAAAATAAAGAAACAGCTGCAGAAAGGTATAGAGGAACTCAGAATGGAAATGAAAAAAGAAATCCCTGAATGAATAATATCTGCAGTAAAGAATCAAATGCAGAAACATATGGAGGAAACCCAATGCCCACCCACAACAAGTGCAGATGACAGTAGCTCAGCTCTGTCTTATTTACTAAATAAGCAACAGCAGAAAGTCATAGAACTCACAGCAGATTTCTTTTCTACTAGCTCAGCTCAAATGTAGGAATTAATAGTGTTGATAATAAATAAGAAACAGCAGAAAGTTATAGAAGAACTCAGAGCAGAAATTTCTGAAATAAGAAAAGAATTCTCGGAACTCACAGCATCTGAAGTAAAGAATTAACTACAGAAACAGAGAGGAAACCCAATCTGAAAAAAAACACTGCAGAAAAGAATTAATAACTGCTTCTAAAGAAGACATTGATAAAAAAAAATAGAGGAGATTAGAAAAACGACAGATTCCTTGAATGAGCAATACAGGAAAGAAATACACCACATGAAGAAGAGTCAAAGAAATAAAGAGGAATTTCAAATCTCAATCAAAAGCTTGAAAAACCATTTCAGTGATGGGGCCAGGGAGATGGCTCAGTGGAATAAGCACTTCTCTGGCAAGTGCAAGGGCCTGAGTTCAATCCCTGGTTCCGAAAGAAAAAAAAAAAAAAAGTTTAAAACCATTTCAGTGAAAGTGAAGACAGAGTTTCAGATCTTGAAGACGCTGGTGCAGCTAGTGAAAAGGTAAGAAAGGATCTCTTAAAAACAACGAGGATGCAGGAAAAATAATCCATCACCTGCAA
>NW_004524625.1:9528852-9532465 GCF_000260255.1 Octodon degus | reverse complement strand
TATTTAAAATGTACAATAAGCCCAATTAAACAAAGAAATTTAAATTACTAAGAAAAATTACAGACTGCATTTTTCTTTTGTATGCTTTTTGTTTTATTCTCATTTTTATCTTTTACTTTTTAAAGAATGAAATTTTTAAAAGAGAGAAAAATAAGGGTTGGCAAGATAGCTCAGCAGACTAAGTGCCTGCTTAGGCAAGTGCAGGGACTGGGGTTCGAACCCCGGCAGCACATGCCGTGCTGGCCCTGCCCCCAGGTGTGCTGAATCAGCTACCAAGTCTGGGTGTGGTGGCACACACCTGTAATCCCAGCACTGAGGAGCTGAAAACAGGAGGGTCACTAAGAGTTCAAGCTACATAGTGAGACCCTGTACCAAATACATAAGTTAAAACAAAATAAAAGAGAAGAATATAGGTAAATAGACAATTTTATATATCCTTTTATATATAATGGAATGATAAATCCAAAATAAGGGCTGGCCACATAGCTCACTCCCTGGGCCTGCCAGGCCGGCCCTGCTCGTGGGGCACACTGAGACTGCAATTGAGAGTGGGCGTGGTGGCACACACCTGTAATCCCAGCTCTTGGGAGGCTGTAAACAGGTGGGTCACTACTACAAGTCCGATCTAGCAGTGAGACCCCAACACCCTAAAAATAAATTAAAAAAAAAAAAAACCCTACTGGTGAGAAATAAAATAAAATTAATGGTATTACAGAGATCTAGAAGAGTTCGATTTTAGTACTTTATTCTTAAGTCTATAATTTTAACGATGTTCCACGTGTTAATATATACTAACTTTTCTTAAAAATGTTTCATATTAAAGAATCTGGAAGAATATGTTGACAACAATATGTAACAAATTTCAATGGCACATCTGTCCTAGAAGTTCTTTCTATTCCTACCACCCTGATTCTCCTTACTACACTAGCAGCATCACGACCTTACATGTGAATCTATCTCAACTTCATGACTTACTTTCCTGATCTTCCAGGCCATTTCCTTCCCACACAGCTCCTTGGATGAACCGTAGGATGTTCTGCTTGCAGAACCTCTGCGCCAGGTCCACGGCATTCTCTCCGTTGTCATTAAAGGCTTTCAAAGCATGCGTGCTGGGGCTCATTCTGCTGAGCAGGAACTTGAAGCAATGCAGGTGGCCTTCCATGGCTGCCAAGTGAACTGCAGGTAAGAGAGAAAAAGAGCTGAGCGTTAAAATTAATGAACTACCTTGAAACACAGCATATCAGCTCTATTCCTCACGGGGAAGGGACCACCCCCCGTGACAGAGCTTCCCCCACAAGGCACATGGACGTGCTCCCAGCTCCTGTCCCTGCCACCAGCCTCCTGTCACACCACAGCAGGAGCCTACTTCTTAAATGACTACATCTGCCATGACCTTACAGAAACCAGGTAACTATCATGTAAAAACAGGGCTCCAGAAATTATATTAGAAGCACCTATTTTTATTTATTTCTTTATTTTTGATTTGGAGTCAGGATCTTGCTAGGTCACCAAAATTACCTAGGATGGGCTTCAGTTTTTCCTCCTCTTCCCTCAATCTCACAAGAGCACAACAAGCATACACCCTCATGTCCAGCTACCAAAAGTCTCTTAAAGGAATGAAAGGCTGAGGCAAGCACGGTGGCACAGGCTTATTGTAACCCCAGCCTTGAGGGGGCTGAGGCAGGCGGCTCACCAGAGGCCAGTTTAAACTGCATAGTGAGACCATCTCAAAAGTGGGGGTGGAGGGGAGAGTCAGAAAATGGAAAAATATTTGCATGAAAAGTTATTTGCAACACATATAACTGACAAAATTCAAAAAGTATGTGATGCCTACTGCAATTCAGTAAGACAAAAAACCCAAAAGAAAATAATCAAGTGGCCATTAAACATATTATGTTCAGTATTTTTAGCCACTGAAGTATCTGTAAATTGAAGTACAACAAGCTATTTCACTCTATAGTCATCAGAATAACTAAAAGTTTAAAAAATAATAAACAAGAAAGGGGAGCAACTAAAAACCCATTAAACATTGCTAATGGGTATGTGCATTGGTACAACCAGACTGGAAAAGCAAAATAAGGTAGATAGAAAAAATACAGGTATATTATTTTATAGACTGCTAAAGTGAAAAGAAAATAATTTTTATATTGGAAATTAGTGATTAGCTTTAGAGGGCAGAAGTAACTGAAAAAAGGTCATGAGGGAGAAATCAGGGCGTTAGTGAGATTCAATGCTTCACCTGAACAGCAACCACAGAAAAGAAAAAGTGTTCACCAAAGGAAACTAACTGGGCTTTTCACCTGGGCTGGACACTTCACCATGTGCGAATTACACCTCAATTTAAAGCTTGTTTTTATAAACTGAACAAAGTGAAAAATAAAAACAAAAAGGAGGAGGGTGACATAAAATCACTTCCAGAGACACACACTAAAATAAAGAGTTCATATCAAAAACTCTTCACTAAGGGCACATGCAAACACACACTTCAGACAGAAGCTCACCCACCCCACGTGGCAGTGTGAAGGTGGGGCTGGGGGCGGCTGGGGAGCCCAGGTGACGCTGGGAGCCAGGGCTTCCGAGAGCAGCCCGTCACGCTGCTGTCCCCGCGAGCCTCTGAAGACTTCAGAAGCCGTCCCAGGGCCTTCCCTCGCCCACCTCCGAGCTCACAGCGCTTCTGGCGGCTAGCTTCCCACCGGGCAGCTAACTGCGGCTCACACAACTGTGGTAGCACATTCCTCAAATACACTATGGTCTTCTTTTGTTATTATTTTTAAAATCTTGGAAATTCTCTGTGCAGAAGGAGGATATAAAGTGAAAAAATAAGAATCCAAGACAGCAGATGAAAGAACAGTTGCCCACGAGAGCCGCTGCCCGCTGAACTTCGCCATTTTCCCTTTCTTTGGCTGACAGTACCAGGGGAAGAGAAGCAGTCCCGAGAGTACAGAGCATCGGCACGATACAAAAACGTTCACGTCAACACTTTACTATTCAAGTTTCGCAAAACATCTACTAAAATGAGGACAATTTAAATATATTAAATATAATCGAACAGTGAAAACACAGTAAGGAGGAAGTAGCGCTTCTGTGGCACACCTGGAAGATTGCCGCCGCTGTCCACGTCTTCAGTGCCACACCCCCACTTCACGAGCAGCTGCAGGCAGCCCAGCCGCCCGTGGAAAGCCGCGCAGTGCACAGGCTTCCAGTCCCTCTTGTCGGCCACGCTGGGGTCCTAGAGGCGACAGCCACAACGATTCATGTCCTCCCATTTTGCAGGGAAAACACAGTCTAGTGGCTTAATGCTACAAGTGAAAAGTAGAGGCTCTTCTCAAAATTCTAGAACAAGTACTAAATATAACAGAAAAGTTTACTCAAGCCACTGATTTGAACATGAGATAGTAAGTTATTGGCAAGATTTTACAAAATTCTTATTTTGAGACAGCGTCTTGCTATGTACTTCAGACCAGCATTGAATTCACGTTGTAGTCCAGGCTAGCCTCTAACTCATGGCGATCCTCCTGCCTCAGTGTGCGGAGTCGTAGGATAACAGGCGTGTGCCACCATGTCTAGCTAAGATATTCGTTTAAAAAAGAATGTAATTAAAAAAAAAAAAAAA
>NW_004524625.1:9525691-9528227 GCF_000260255.1 Octodon degus | reverse complement strand
AAAAAAAAAAAAGAAATTTAGGGGTCTGGGATATAGCTCAGTGGCCTATGCATCTGCCTGGCAAGCACAAGGTCCTGAGTTCATTCCCAGTATCACAAAAAAATGTTTTAATTTTAAAGATTAAAAAAATAAAAAGAAATTTTAAACTGGTTATTTACCAGTCACAACTTCCTGACGGGCATACGGTGGTAGCACATGCCTGCAATTCCAGCACTCTAGAAGCTGAGGAAGGAGGATCGCTGCGAGGTCAAGGCCAGACTGAGCTACATAGCAAGATCATATCTCTAAAAGAAATCCTGACCAGTAAAATGACAAAGACTGATTTATTAAATGATCAAATCATACAACTGAGAAAATACTTAGTGACAAAATATTTAATATGCTTTTCAGTTTTGTCTAACTGTAGAAACATCAACTCTAATCATAATGTGCTTATTTCTCTACAAGTTATTGTTACAAAAGTAATTTCCTGGGCCTGTGAGATAGCTCAGCCGACTAAGCACCTGCTTAGGAAAGCGCAGGGATTACAGATAGATCCGCAGCACCACACGCTACACCGGCCCACATCGTAAGACCCTGTACCAAATACATTAAAAAATAAAAAATAAAAAAAAGAAACACATAAGCAGAATTTTATAAGGATTTACAACGACCTGGTTAAAATGTTCTAATTTTAAAAAGATTAGAAATCCTCCCAGTTAAACTATGACCTGATATGCATTCATGTGTATACATACACAAAATAAAAGCCTGAAATACTTCATATTTCTAAGCCACTTAGGGGGTGAGATTTATCTGAATAATTCATCCCATGTTACAAGCTAAAAGGAAAAATTAAACTGTGTTCCCAAAGTCGTTCAAGAGTCAAGAAGAGATCACCAGACTGCCAACCACTTAGCTACTCCCATCCGCATCTATTTGTTACATGTGAGCATAAGTTGGCAGGCTTCCCTCACCACACCACTCCGGAGCATGACTTGCAAGGTGAAAGAATGACCGTGAGTCGCAGCAAGGTGTAGAGGGGTGCACCCACGGTGATCCTGTGTTGCCAGATCTGCTCCATTCATGATAAGAGCCTAAAACCAGAGAAATGGAAAGGCACTTATATGAGGACAAAGTTACAATATGAATACAGGAAGGTAAACATTTATTAACCTGTAGCTAAATATTATTTATGTCCCTACACAGTGCTACATGAGGCAGTCTTAGCTAATCCTTTTTGAGACAGTCTCACTATGTAGCTCAGGCTGGCCTTGAACCCATTATGTAGCATAGATTGGCCTCCAACTCACAGAGATCCTCCTGCCTCAGCCTCCCAAGTGCTGGGATTACAGGTATGTCCCACCATGCCCAGCTAGTGAATCCTAATAAAATGTGTGATATGCTGTTTTACATGTTCTAAAAGGAGGTTTGTGGCACTGATTTTTTTTTAATATTTATTTATGTTTATTTATTACATTTATTTATTGTGTGTGTGTGTGTGTGTGTGGCCAGCTCAGCTCACCAGGGGGCGGGGCTGGCTGGCATGTGGTGCTGGAGGATTGAACCGTGGTCCCTGATGCTTTGCCAAGCTTGTTTCAAGTAGGTGCTTTAGACCACTGAGCCATCTCTCCAGCCCCTGTGGCACTGATTTTACATTCTGATTTAAGTGTAAATATTTAATTTCTAAGGCACAGTTTTCAAAACAGAGATTAATGACCACTAAGTTAAATAATTTAATGCTAAGCTAATAAAAGAAACATAAATTTTTATTTTTACTTTTTTTTTTTTTTTTTTTGGCAGAGCCAGGGATTGAACTCAGGCCCTTGTGCTTGCCAGGGAAGCGTTTATTCCACTGAACCATCTCCCCGGCCCCCAATTTTTACTATTTCAAAAGCAGAATATTTTATTATTGGACTTTAAGCTCAATTAAAGAGTTAATTATTTTTCAAGTATTCTACAAGAAAAAATAAAGTAGTCTAAGCTCCAGATCAAGCTAAGGAGGGTTCATCTGAATTTGCAATGGCCCAGTTTCTATCTATGGTATTATATCACATATACACCACACCACTACAGTAACTGACTTAGAGGAATTATTTTTCCCAATCAAAATTCAGGAATTTGGGCTGGAGAGATGGCTCAGTGGTCTAAAGCACCTACTTGGAACAAGCTTGGCAAAGCACAGGGACCACGGTTCGATCCCCCAGCACCACATGCCAGCCAGCTGCGCCCCCTGGTGGGCTGAGCTGTCCACCCCCACCCCACTAAATAAATAAATGTTTAAAAAAAAAAAAAATTCAGGAATTTATTTTAAGCATATGAACAAATACTTAAAAGTTTATATAGAGAAACAGAAGATCTAAAATATACAACACAGGGCTGGCCAAACAGCTCAGCAGATTAAAGCACCTGCAAGCAGACACAGAGGTCAGGAGTTCAATCCTCTGGCCTGCTGTGCCAGCCCTGCCCCTAGGCCTGCTGAGATGGGCATGGTGGTGCACGCCCGTAATCCCAGCTCTTGGGAGGCTGTAGACAGGTGGATCATTATGAGTCCGAT
>NW_004524625.1:9518876-9525582 GCF_000260255.1 Octodon degus | reverse complement strand
TATATATATATATGTATATGTATGTACACACACGCAAACACAATACTGATGGAAAGTAACAAAGCTTGAGGAGTGATATTATCCACCTCTAAAACTCACTAAAAGGTGACAATAATATTGTCAACAGTATGATATTGACCAAAGTATAGATACATCAACAGAACAGAGTCCAGAAATAAGACTTAATAGTCAACTGACAAAAAAAGACATTACAATGGAAAAAAATGATTATTTCAACAAATGTTGCTGTAGTGATTGGGCAGTCAGACATAAAAACAGTGAGTTGCCAAAGGGGGAGATGCACACCTGCCATCCTAGCACTCGGGAGGCTGAGGCAGGAGGGTCACTGGGAGTTCAAGGTCAGCCTCAGCTACATAAGCAAGTTCAAGGCCAGCCTGCACTACATGAGAGACCCTATCTCACAAAAACAAAACAATACAACAAAACAATGAATTTACACACAGATCTCACACACTTTAAAAAACAAAAGCCACAAGGTCCCATGCATAGTGCCCAATGAGGGAGGCAGACTAGCTAAAAGAATAGCCAGTACTGGGAGCGCTCTAAAAGGACGCCACAACTCTGGTGAGTCACACAACCTCTCAAGCAGGGACACTGCTGCACCCCAGAGAACAGCAGTCAACCAGTGTACACTGTCCTAGAAGGAGGGTCATGGCCAGGTACAGCGACACACGCCTGCAATCCCAGCACTCGGCAGGCTGCCACAAGTGTGAGGTCAGCCGGGGCTATTCAGTGAGTTCAACACAGCTGAAACTGCATAGCAAGACCTGTCTCAAAATATTAAAAAAAAAAAAAAAAAAAAAAAAAACCTTCAAAAATGTAAGGAAAAAACAAAAAAAAGGAGGGCCACAAGAGAAGACGTCCCCATGCTTCCAGTGAAGCCACACGGTCCAGCACAGCCCATGATGCATCCTGGCAGCTGACACAACTAGAGGAGGGAAAAGCTGCAGGAGATGAGTCTACACACAATCGCAGCAGTAACCACTGAGCAGCCTGAACTGACCTTGACAAACACAGATTAATTTTCTTTCAATTATTATGATTAGTCCATTGTTCAGTCCATACTGCTCACACTCCTCATGAAGAGCAGGTGCACGTATCCCACACATCTCAATTCTTTCTTCCTTCCCCCATCTCCTTGCCCTCCCACTCGCAAAAGGTCAGCTCCCTACTGCCCATTATCTAGCGCTCACTTTGCTCATCTCCGTATCCTAGGTTACTCATATAAGAGAAACCATCCTATATCTAAGGTGTGTCTGATTTATTCCACTTAACATTTAACAAAGGTCTAACTCTGACTTGGTCTTATCTTCCCAGCAGGAAAGTATAACCAAAATAAAACAGAGCAATGAAAGTATTAAGTAAAAAGCTAAGCAACATATAAAAGGGGACTCCAAACACTGCATCAGTCCCTGCTGAAGTCTCAGCTGCACTTGTAACTTAGAGTCATTAAAAAGTTTTAATTTCATCCTACTCACTCTTCCAAAAATGTTTCCTTCAGCCTCTTTTAATATATTCCCATTATGTTATTCTACTGCACTTTTAAATACCCCTCAGATTAGATGTATCATCTCAATAGGTATGTTTAAAATAGAATGGCAACACAAATATTCCAGTTACTAAGCTTTGTCATCTTTGTCATATAAACTAACTTTGTATGTTTATGTAACCTAAAGCAAGTCACCATAAAACGTCTTCGTGTTTACCAAAGAGAGGCCAGAAGCGCAGGCATAAAGGTCAGCACCTGCCTGGCAAGCACAAGGTCCTGAGTGTGATTCCCAGTATCAAAAAGTTAACAGAATAAAGGCCAGAGACAAGTTCTAAGTAAACAAGAAAATGTTAATGTCCTAGAGGTCATAAAACCATAGATACTGTATGTTTATTCATTTGCCGTTGTTATAAATTAAAATAGGATATTAAATTTCTTCTATTCAAAACAAGGAGAGGGCTGGTGAGATGGCTCAGTGCTCTAAAGCACCTACTTAGAACAAGCTTAGCAAAGCACAGTGGACCGCGGTTCAATCCCCCAGCACCACATGCCAGCCAGCCCCGCCCCCTGGTGGGCTGAGCTGGCCACACACACACACACACACACACACACACACAAAAATAAATAAATTTAAAAAAAAAACAAACAAGGAGAAATCTGTGTGCTCTTAAACTCCCTCCATTATACTTGAGTATAATAGAGATCAATTTTAAGGATAAAAGGCTCATGCCAAGTGGTACTAATTTCTACCACAACAGTAGATGTATATAATAAATGTGTCCAAATCACACAATATTTGGACAGGGAGCCCTACTATAAACTGCAGCTGTGTGATGATGTTGGGTCCCAGCAGACGCACCACTGGGAAACCAACAGATCACTGAGAAACTCTTGCATCTTTTGCTCAATTATGCTCAACCTAAAACTGCTCCAAAAAGCCTATTTCTGAAGAAGAGACAATACTTTCCTTTGATGCTGAGGGTTAAATCCAGGGCCTAATGGCCCCAGAATGTATATAGTCAGTCTTTCTCCCATCCCACTCCGGAGGGACCTGAGGCCTTCTGGCCAAGTGACTGTACACTAGGGAAAAGGGAATCATCAGACATTTCAGGGACACTGGTTCTGAACTGACAGTGACTGCAGGGGATCCAAAACACCACAGCAGCCCTCCAGTAAGAGTAGGGGCCCACAGAGGTCAAGTCATCAATGGAGTTTTAGCAAAGGTCCAACTCACAGTGGGGCTAGTAGGCCCTCAAATCCACCCTGTAGTCATCTGCCGTGTTCTGGAATGTATAATTGGGATAGATATGTTTAGTACTTGGCAGAATCCTCACATTAGTTCCCTAACCTGTCATGTGAGGGCTATTATGGGTGGAAAGGCCAAATGGAAGCCATTAGACTTGCCCTTGCCTGGTAAAATAGTGAAGCAGGGGCCAGGGAGATGGCTCAGTAGGATAAGCGCTTGACTGGCAAATGCAAGGATCTGAGTTCAATCCCCGGTTCCGCAAAAAAAAAAAATAGTGAAGCAAAAGCAGTATCACATTCCTGGAGGGACTTTAGACATTAGTGCCACCACCCAGGACTTGAAGGATGCAGGGGTGGTGGTCCCCACCACATCGCCATTTAATTCTTGCATTTGGCCTGTGCAGAAGGCAGATGGGTCTTGGAGAATGAGGCAGATTACTGTACACTGAATCAAGCAGTGACTCAAGTGCAGCTGTGGTACCAGCTGTGGTTTCCCTGCTTGAGCAGATTCACACATCTCCTGGCAGTTGGTATGCCGCTGTTGATCTGGCAAATGCCTTCTTCTCCATACCTATCCATAAGGACCATCAGAAACAATTTGCTTTCAGTTGGCAAGGCCAGCAATATGCCTTCACTGTCCTACCACAAGGGTATATTAACTCCAGCCCTGTGTCACAACTTAGTTCGTAGGGATCTTAGTCGCCTTTCTCTTCCTCAAGATATCACACTGGTCCGTTACATTGATGATGTCATGCTGACTGGGTCTGGAGAGCAGGAGGTGGCAACCACCTCGGATTTGTTAGTACAGCATTTGAGAGCCAGGGGATGGGAGATAAATCCCACAAAATTGAAGATCCTTCTACCTCAGTGAAGTTTCTGGGAGTCCAGTAGTGTGGAGCACGTAGAGATATTCCTTCTAAGGTAAAAGATAAGTTGTTGCATCTGACTCCCCCTATGACCAAAAAGGAGGCACAGCACCTAGTGGACCTACTTGGATTTTGGAGACAACACATTCCTCTCTTAGGTATTTTACTCCAACCCACTTACCGAGTGACTCAAAAGCTGCTAATTTTGAGTGGGGCCCAGAACAGGAAAAAGCCCTGCAACAGGTCCAGGCTGATGTCCAGGCTGCTCTGCCCCTGGGACCATACGATCCAGCAGATCCAGTGGTACTTGAAGTGTCAGTGGTAGATAGGGATGCTGCTTGGAGTCTCTGGCAGGCCTCCATAGGTGAATCACAGCGGAGGCCTTTATGATTTTGGAGCAAGGCTCTGTCATCATCTCCAGACAACTACTCTCCTTTTGAGATACAGCTCTTGGCCTGTTACTGGGCCTTAGTGGAAACTGAACACTTGACCATGTGACACCAGGTCACCGTGAGACCTGAGTTGCCTGTCATGGCCTGGGTATTATCTGCTCCATCAAGTCATAAGGTTGGATGTGCTCAGCAACAGTCCATCGTTAAATGGAAGTGGTATATTCATGATAGAGTCAGGGCAGGTCCAGAGGGTACAAGTAAACTACATGAGGAAGTTGCCCAGATACGTATGGCTCCTACACCTGCTGTACTGCCTTCTATTACCCAGCATGCATCTATGGCACTGTGGGGTGTACCATATAAGCAGCTGTCGGAGCAAGAGAAGAGTAGGGCCTGGCTATGGATGGCTCTGCACACTATGCAGGCACCACCCACAGTGGACAGCTGCAGTGTTACAGCTCCTTTCTCGGATGTCACTAAAGGACAGTGATCAAGGGAAATCGTCACAGTGGGCAGAACTTCCAGGAGTGCACTAGATAGTACATTTCGCCTATAGAAAAAAGAGGCCAGATGTGCAACTATGTGCTGACTCATGGGCCACTGCCAGTGGTCTGGCTGGTCAGGAACTTGGAAGGAGCACGAGTGGAAAATTGGTGACAAAGATATTTGGGGATATATCCAGCCATAGTGGCATGGATAGAGGGTATGCTTGGGCTCAGCAACGTGGACTCTCACTCACCAACGCTGATCTGGCTACAGCCACTGCTAAATGCCCAATATGCCAGCAACAGAGACCAACACTGAGTCCCCTGATATGGCACCATTCCCCGGGGTGGTCAGCCTGCAACCTGGTAGCAGGTTGATCATACTGGACCACTTCCATCATGGAAGGGACTGCGCTTTGTCCTCACTGGCATAGACATGTATTCTACACACGGATTTGCCTGTTGCACGTAATGCTTCTGCCAAAACTACCATCCCTGGACTTACAGAATGCCTTATCCACTGCCTTGGAATCCCACGCAGCATTGCTTCTGACCAAGGGAACACATTTTATAGCCAAAGAAGTGAAGCAGTGGGCTCGTGCTCATGGAATTCACTGGTCTCATCATGTTCCTCACCATCCAGAAGCAGCTGGATTGAAGGAAAGGTGGAATGGTCTTTTGCAGACACAGTTACAGTGCCAGCTAGGTGACAGTAGTTTGGAAGACTGGGATAAGGTACTTCAAAAGGCTGTGTATGCTTTGAATCAGCGTCCTCTGTATGGTACTGATCCTACAGCCAGGATCGATGGGTCCAGAACAAGGGGTGGGGCTAGGAATGGTACCATTCACCATTATCCCTATAGATCCACTAGCAAAATTTTTGCTTCCTTTCCCCACAACCTTATGTTCTGCTGGACTAGAAAATCCTAGTCCCAGAGGGGGGAAGGCTTGTGCCTGGAAGCACAGTAATGATACCAGTGAACTGGAAGCTAACATTTCCCCCTGGACACGTTGGTTTCCTCATGCCTCTGAAGAAAGCTGCAAGCAGAGATCAAAGCCAGCTCCAGAGAAAAGCCATGGGAGCTGCCAGCAGAAGTGCCACAGGGGTGGAGCCATGTAAGACTTTCGGAGCTCGCAACTCATTACAGATTGCACTGGACATTCCACATGGAACTACAGGACTTAATATTTGCCCTTCTGGATTTTGGACTTGTTTTGATCCCAGTAGTTTGTATCCTCCTTTGTATACCTTTTGGAATGGTGGTGACTTTGAATGCTGGAAGTGTTTAACTTTTCATTTCTACAGAGTCTCTTAGCTAAGAGTGTGCCTTAAATCTTGGTGATGTGGGACTCTGGACATTTCAGCAATGCTGAAACTGTCAGGACTGTGGCAACTCTTGTAGACAGACTAGACTAAAATGCCTTTTGCATAAAGGGATGTGTATGAGTCTTTGGGGGGCCATGTTATGCTTCTCATGCAATATAATGTTGGTAGACTTAATAGTGATTCATACGGATTATTAAAGTGTTATAATGTCCCAGTTGTGACATGTTAATAAACATGTCTTTGTATCTGGAGACTAGTTTAAAGAAGTATATGGGTAGCTGCCAAGTTGACAAGGGGTGGATTGTGGTGGTTGATACACTGTGTCAACTTGAGATGGAAGCTTCTCTGGATTTGCTTGGTGATTCCATGACCTGGGGCATGAGGCCCCACCCTAGCGTAAGGAGGGCCACCCCAGAGTGACTCAGCACAAAAAGGGGATATAAAGGGGTTGAAGAAGGCTTCTGTGCATCCCACTTGCTTGAAGAAATCCAACATATAAATACAGAGCAAAATAAAAGGCAGACAATGGAAAGGAGGAAACAGATCTCTTACAGATGGGAAGGGACAAAGAGATGGGGGGGCAGGGGAAGGAAGCAGATGAAATGACAAGTGCTATGTGTACACAGACTCCCGCAGGGATGTAATCATGATGCACCGTGAACAAGGACTAATAAAAAATAGCGTGTGAAGAAAAGCAGAGACCAAAAACACCACAAACTGGCAGTGATACATAAAGAGAAATTTATTTCACACTGTTCCAGATGCTGGAAAGTCTAAGATCAAAGGGCTAGTAGATTCTATGCCTGGTAATGGCCTCTTCCACATAACGAACTTTCTAACTGCATCCTTAGATGAAAAGACTAACTAGCTTCCTGAATGAA
>NW_004524625.1:9517804-9518776 GCF_000260255.1 Octodon degus | reverse complement strand
GGGCTGGTGTGGCATGTGGTGCTGGGGATTGAACTATGGTCTCCTGTACCTGCATAAGCTTGCCTAAGCTTGCCTAAGCAGGCACTTTAGACTACTGAGCTATCTGGCCAGCTCTCTTTTTTATGTTTAAAAAGAAATTTTTTTGTTTTTGAGAGTGTTTTACTATGCAGTTCAAGCTGGCCTTGAACTCAAGCTGTAGGCCAGGCTAGCCCCCAACTCACAGTGATTCTCCTGCCTCAGCCTCCCAAGTGCTGGGCTTACAGACATGCACCACCATGCCTGACTCTTGAGGTCTTTTTCTATCTATGCACATAAAACTCTCGTGACCTACTAGTGTCCCCAGTGTCCAATCCCTAATAATATCACCACGAGAGTAAAGATTCCAACATACTTGTTTTGGGAGAACACAAACATTTAGATCATAGCAGCAGATAATCAGATAATCTGGACATGACTGTGATGTCCCTCAAAATAACCCCATCATCATTTATTTAAGAAATTAAGGGACTTCTGGTCTCCTATTATTTGTTTAAATGCATAGTTGGTTATCAAAATCTAAGTAACTAGAGTCTAATAAGTTCTTCTTTAGAACATGTAAAGACAGCTATTGGATCACAGTTAGAATTACAGCAATAGCCCAACAGAGCTATGCTAACATAACTGAACTTGCTGGAGTGTCGCCGAAGTTGTCATTACCTGCATACAAGCATCTTGGCCCCTGATTGCAGCTATGTGAGCTGCGGTCCAACCTCTTGTAGTTACTTGCATGACATCAGCTCCCTGCCAGAGCAGCCAATGAAGACACTGTGGTAAGAAAAGGAGACCACATTCAAAAGTGATAACATGCATGTCTTTGGCCATTCTACAGCTCTGAAAATTTTTTTTATTTTTTTTTTCTTTTCAAAGTTTTATTGATAAACATATAGCAATGAGACAGTTTCAAATCAAATCGAAAGTACAGTTTCAACAAAT
>NW_004524625.1:9505394-9515534 GCF_000260255.1 Octodon degus | reverse complement strand
GGTCCCTGTGATTTGCTAAGCTTGTTCTAAGTAGGTGCTTTAGACCACTGAGCCATCTCACCAGCCCCTATAGAATCTTTTATGCCAGAATAAACACTGTTCCTTGGATGATACCCTTTAAAAATATAAGTGCTTTATTTCTTTAAAAAGAAAAAAAAAAAAAAAAGGTAGAGGGCCTGAGATGTAGCTCAATGGCACAACGGCTGCCTGGCAAGCACAAGGTGCTGAGTTTGATTCCTGGTATCAAAATCAAAACAAACAAACAAAAAAGGGGGAGACTACTGGGAAGATGGTGAAGTGGTGAAGAGTACAGCAACATAACCTCTCCAAGATTTGGTGCCCATACCCTGGAATGTACCAGCGTGAGGAAGAGAAGTAGGAAAGTGGGTCCCCAGGACCTAGCGAGGATTTGAAGGAGAACTGAAGCCCACAAGGTGAGGAGGGAGACCTCGTGCACGAGGTGGCACGCAACGCCTTCTCCCAGAGCCTTGGCTCCCTGCATGGAAGCGTATTTGAGCCAGCAGATCCACAGTGCCCACTGGTGAGCCCAGAGGCCTCCATGAGAAGCCCACCAGCAGAAAGGAGCAGTGCAAGGAGTGGGCTGCAGCGCGCAGGGCAGTATTCAGGTTCAGAGTCCCTCCCCTACCCCCACAGAGGGAACTGGCTGGCAGCCATCTTGGAGAGGGGCCAATTGGGTTAGAACTCAGAGCAGCCACAGGCCGGCTCCACCTAGCGGCTCCCAGGGTCAGGAGCAGGCAAATCTGAGTACAAGCCTGCAGGGAGCCAAGGAGCCAGGCTCAAGCACACAGGAGGCACACAGAGTGTTGCAGGTGGAACAAATCGGGTTGCAGCCTCGCAGCCGGAAACCAGCCTGGACTGTAACTGAGCTGAAGGTTCAGCTCTGCAGGGCTATTTACTATGCCTCTGTATATCTACAGCTAGCATGCTGGGAGTCCTCAACACTCATCTGCCCACTCGCTCCCCCAGTGACAGCAGACACACCTGAAGTATGTATTTTTCTTTTTTATCTTATCTTTTTATCTTATTTTTATTGGGTTTTTTTCCTTGTTTGTCATTTTTATAGGAGTATAAACACTGTTTCTAGTTTTTCTGTTGTCATTCTGTTGTTTTGTTTTGTTTTGTTGTACGGGGATTGAACTCAGGACCTTGCCCTTGCCAGGCAAGTGCTTACTTTACTGAGCTGTGTCCCCAGCCCCCTGTTCTCTTTTTGGTTTTATTTCTTCCTTCTCTCTTTCCCTATTTTTTCTTCACCAGTTTACCAAAGTTTGCATAATCTTCCTTTGGCCTCTGGCCTTGCTTCTGATTTCTTCCTCTTCTTGTATTTCTCTATTTTTTTCCCTTAATCCCTTCCAGAGAATAAAATGGCCAAAAGGCATATTTACTGTACACACTTTCCTGGTGATAGTGCTGAATAACCAGAGCTAGTTCCTACAGTTAAAGGTGGCCAACCAAGTTACCACAGTTTGTCATTCTCTAGGCTGTGCTTGATGCTACAGTTATCGCTGATTGTGCTACTAATGACACAACTGTTCTGATCAGGTGCTCCTCCTGGAAGGCCGAGACTGAGACCTCCTGGGGCCGTCAGCAATGCTGCAGGCCAGCGCCCGAGGACCTGGGGCTTCTCTGCTGTAGGCCAACTACGCAGCAGCTTCCCATCCCCCAGACACTGAGAGCTGGGATCCTGCAACAACCTCAAAACCCCAAAGCCAGCTACACGTAGAAGACACTGCTGAGAAGTAGTCACTTGCTAAGGATTCTAAATACAAGCAATAAAAATAAATGCAATAAAGCTATCGCCATAGGCAATTTACAAATATCAATCCAGGAACTAAAACCAAAAAATACATATATAATGAGAAGGCACTTAAGCAAGATGCAACCCCAGACTTCCAGCTCACCAAAGGCAAACCTAGGGGGCAAGGAGGTAGAACAATTTGAAGCCACCTTTCCTACCTAGTCTCTCTAAAGAGGTAACAGCAGAAGAGAGCAGATGAATGAGCATCTAGAATAAAATGAAATTAGAAATAATTACAGATAACTGCAGAGATGGTGATGATATGAAAAGCACGTTTAATAATTCTAGGGCAGATAACAGATAAAAGATAGAAGAGCTTAGGAAACTCATGGAAAATATAAATACCCAAAATAGAAATGAAATTTATAAAACAGATCCAGATACCCAGAAAATTAAAATTTTATTAAAAGTATATAGACAGAATGAACCAATGTGAAGACAGAACATCAGATATAGAAAACATGAATGCAGTTAGCAATCATGAAAAGAAATATTTCTTAGGGCTGACCAAATAGCTCAGTGGATTAAAGCACCTGCTTAGGCAGACACAGGGGTTGGGGTTCAATCCCTGGGCCTGCCATGCCAGCCCCGCCCCTGGGGCATGCTGAGATGGCCGTTGAGACTGGGCATGGTGGTAGGCACCTATAATCCCAGCACTTGGAAGGCTGTAAACAGGAGGATCACTACGAGTCCTACCTGCGCCATGAGACTCTGTACACTCTGTATTAAAAATACACAAAAAACAAAGGTTTTTTTTTTTTTTTTTTTTTTTTTTTTTGGTGGAACCCCGGGATTGAAGTCAGGCCCTTGCACTTGCCAGGGAAGAGCTTATTCTACTGAGCCATCTTCCTGACCCCAAGATTTCTTAAAACTAGCAAGGGACCATGAGAAATCAATCCAGCACCTGATAGATGATGCAAAAAAGAATAACACAAGATTAATCAAAGTAAACCACAAGACTATTTCTCAAAATTGATGGAGAAATAAGATACTTCTATGACAAAGAACACCTGAGGGAATTCATAACCACCATGCCAGGATTCCAAAATGTTTTAAAAGATATCATAGAAAGGGATAGATAACAAGGACTACAATTCCATGAACCCCAACAGATTGAGTCCCCCACACTGTGTAAGTAACTAAAACAGAGGGAGGAAGATAGAGAATCAACAACAGAAAAGTAACCTCACAAGAATGAGTCAATATATATCAGTTATAATTCTCAACATAAATGGTCTCAATTCACCAATCAAAAGAAACAAATTGGAAGAATGGATCCAGAAGTAAGATCTAACAATATGCTGCACACAAAAACACATTTAATTCAAAAAGAAATTCATAGACTGAAAGTCAAACAACAGAAAACAATACTCAGTGTGACAAGAACCCAGAAGAAAGCAGGGATAGCTATTCTACTTGCAGACAACGTGTATTTCATACAAAGACTGAGAGAGACAAAGAAGGCCTACATTCTTGTAAAGGGAACAATCCAAGAGGAAGTGTTAATGATCTTAAGCATATATGCACTAAATGCTAGCACACCCGACTATCTAAAACAAATTACACAACAACAGGATTTCAATAACCACTGTCAGAAATAGATGGAACAACTGGACAAAAAAATCAATGAAGAGATAGAAGAACTGAACCAAACTTTTGAACAAATGAACACTGTAAATAAATGTTTACAAAGTGTTCCATCTCACAATATCAGAATACACACTCTTATCAGCTACACCACAGGAATTCTCCAAAACAGACAACAAACTATCTCATAAAACATGCTTAAGTAAATGCCAAGGAATCGAATTTATCTCATGCACATTATCAGATCATAGTGAAATGAAACTGGAACTCAATAGCAAAAGAAACCACAAAACCTCATACACACATGGAAATAAAATAATATCCTCCTCCGCCAGGGAGATAGCTCAGTAGAGTAAGTGCTTGCCTGGCAAGCACAGAGTCCTGAGTTCAATCCCTGGTACTGAAAAAAAAAAAGTCCTCCTGGACAACCAATAAGTCACAGATGAAACTTACAAAAGAAATGGATACTTTCTACAATTAAACAACAATGCCAATTCAAGACACCAGAACTTGTACTTGGACACAAAAAAAGCAGTCCTATGAGGGAAATTTATACTGGTGAATTCCACTATCAGAAAAAAAGAGAATGAGCTTTAAAAAACAACCTAATATTGAACCTCAAGCTTCTAGAAAAATGAAAACAAGTCAAGCCCAAAGCTCATACAAGGGAAGAAATAATAAAGATCAGAGCATAAACTGATGCACTGCAACTAAGAAAACAACACAAGAATTAATGAATCAAAGAGTTAGCTCTTTAAAAGAGTAACAACAATTGAAAAACCCTTAGCCAGCTTTATCAAAAAAAGGAAAGAGTGGTGACAGTGGTCAATTTAGTTCCAGACTCAAATCCACATAATTAGGAATGTAAAGAGTAAAAGCCAAATGGACCCTGCAGAAATCCAGATGATCATCTATACCTACTTTTAGAATCTGTATTATAGTAAGATGGAAAATACAGAAGAAATGGACAAATTCCTAAATACATATGAATTACCAAGCTGATATAAGGAGATATAAAAATTCTAAATAAACTAATATCGGCTAATGAAATTAAAGATATAGTTCAGAGCCTACCCACAAAGAAACGCCCAGGCCCTTATGGATATACTGTTGAACTCTGCAAGAAATTTATTTATTTATTTATTTATATTTTGTTTGTTTGTTTGTTTGTTTGTTGGCAGAACCAGTGATTGAACTCAGGCCCTTGCGCTTGCCAGGGAAGCGCTTATTCTACTGAGCTATCTCCCTGACCCCTCTACAAGACAGTTAGAGAAGACCTAATGCTGCTACTTCTCAAATTCTTTAATAAAATCAAAAGGTTTGAAGAAGTACAGTGGTCCCTCACTTATCCCACTGGTTACATTCCAGACACCCCGGCAATAAGTGAAAATCAGCGCAGCAGTGACACTGTATTTATTTTAGTATTTATATATATTTAAAGGCTTTATAAACCCTTCCCACACTGTTATAAACCTTTCCCACACTTTTTTTTCACTTACGATTTGGAACAGGGTCTCACTATGCAGCTTTGACTGTAGTGATCTTCCTGTTTTCAGCCTCCCCAGCACTGGGATTACAGGCCTGCACCACCACTCTGGGACTCGGTCACTGGCTCAGCGCACCGTAGGGGTGGGGCCAGCAGAATGTGCAGGACGGGGATCGAACCCTAGTCCCTGTGCTTGTCAAAGCAGGGGCTTAGTGCACAGAGCTATCTTGCCAGCCCTTTCCCACACTTCTAATGTTCTTACACTTCTAATGTTCTTCTAATGTTTTTAACCGTTTTCTAAACTCATAAACCTATGTAATTTTAACAAGATATACATACTGGACAGTACTGCAAAACCCTGTGATAAAGCGAAAAATTCACAATCAGTAATTTAGATTAATATTTTTTGAAAACCCACAAAATAATGAGTCCATGAAAGTCAAACCACGAAATAGTGAGGGACTACTGTACTCCCAAAGTCATTACCTTAATAAAACCACAGAAGGATCTAACCAAAAAAGGGACAACAGGCCAATTTCCCTAATGAGCATAGATGAAAAAATCCCCAATAAGTTATTGGCAAAAAGAATGCAGCAAATCATCAAGATTACACATTGTGCCCAAGAGGGATTCATCCCAGGGAAGCAGGGATGGTTCACCATATGCAAATCAATAAATGTAGTACACTGTATTAACACACCCAAAGGCAAAGACCACATGATCATCTAAACAGACACAGAAAAAGCATTTGATAAAGTCCAACATCTATATGATAAAAACTATGGAAAACTGGAGTAGATGGACTTTATCTCAATCTGATAAAAGCCATCTAAGAAACCAACAGTCAACATCATACTAAATAGAGAAAAAGTGAGTTTTCACTATAAAATCAGGAACAAGACAGGAATGACCACTGTCACCACTCTTACTCAATTTAGTTCCAGAAACATAAGCAAAAGCAATTGGAAAAGAAAAAGAAAAGGAATAAGGATAGGAAGGGAAAAAGTTAAATTATCATTATTAGCAGATGACAGGATACTTTACATAGAAAACACCAAAATTGGGGCTGGGGAGATGGCTCAGTGGAATAAGCGCTTCCCTGGCAAGCGCAAGGGCCTGAGTTCAATTCCCGGTTCCACAAAAAAAAAAAAGAAAGAAAGAAAGAAAGAAAACACCAAAATCTCTACCCAAAAGACTTTTAGATGTAATAACGCAGAGAATTAATGAATCAGAGATAGTTCTTTAAAAAAGTAACATCAAATTCAACAGTGTAGCTGTCTACAACATCAGCACTCAAAAATTAATAGCATTCCTATACACAAACAACAAACTCACTAAGAGAGAAGTTAGGGAACCAACACTTTTCACAATAGTATCCAAATAAATGAAATACCTAAAATCAGTGTAATGGAGGAAGTACAAGACCTTTACAATTAACACTATAGTGCTCTGAAAAGGATCGAAGAGGATATCCAAACATGGAAAGACATCCCCTTCCCAAACATGGAAAGAATCAAAATAGCAAAAATAGCCATACTTTACACTTGTTATATAGATTTTAAACAATCCTGGTCAAAATACAAGTTGCATATCTCACGCAATTAGACCAATCAATACTAATATTAATTTGGAACCAGACAAGACTTAAAATAGCAAAAGCAATTCCGGGGAACAATGGCAAGGAAGGAGACATCACAGTCTCTGACTTAAAATTATACTGCAAAGGAACTGTGATGAAAACAGCATGGTGGGGAGATGGCTCAGTGGAGTAAGCGCTTCCCGGGCAAGTGCTAAGGGCCTGACTTCAATCCCCAGTTCCGCCGAAAAAAGAATAAAGAAAGAAAACAGCATGGCACTGGCAAAAAATCAGACCCAAGAATTGGTGGAGTACATTAGAAGATGCAGAAATAACTCCATACACACTCAGCCACCTTATCTTTGACAAAGGAGCCAAACACTTTCACTGGGAGAAAGATTGCCTCTCTAAAGGTTACCTCTCAAATAAATGGTGCTGGAAAAACTGGCGTCCACACGTTAAGGGGTAAAACGAGGCCCATATCTTTAAAGATTTTATGAACAAAACCCAATTGCACAGAAAATATCAGAAATATCAGTAACTGAAATCTCATCTTATTAGAAACCTTTTGCAAAGCAAAGGAAGCCAACAGAGTAAATAGACAACCTACAACAAGGGAAAAAATCTTTGCCGGGTGTTCCTCAGATAAAGGACTAATGTTTAGAGTATACAGAACGCAAAAAGTTAGATCTCCCAAGTTTAAAGATCCAATCCAACAATGGGCTTCTGAAATTTGACACTGCTGATGAAGAAGTAGAAATAGAAAAAAAAAAAGAAAAATTGTCGACGTCAATGGTCATTTCAGAGATGCAAATTAAAACAACCCAACAGGAAAATGGATAAATCTATCAACAGAAAAATTGACAAATTCTGGCATTAGTCTAAGAACACACTATTAAAACATGCTGAAATATGAACAAGATTACAAGCATGTAATCACAGGGTTAAAACTTAAAAAAAAAAAAAAAAAAACAAGTTGAGGAATGATACACATAGTATGACGTTTATATAAAGCATAATGTCAAGGGCTGGGGAGATAGCTCAGTGGCACAAGCACCTGACTGGCAAGTGCAAGGTCCTGAGTTCGATATCCCATACCCCACCCCCCAAAAAAGTCAAAATAATTGTATAATCTTATATAAACAGCATCAAAATCTGTGTAATATTTACCTTTTTTTTTTTTTTTTTTTTTATATTTTAGTACCAGGCCTACAGGGTGTCACTATGTAGAATGGACTCATAGTGATCCACCTGTGTTCAGCCTCCCAAGACCTGGGATTATAGGCGCGTACCACCATGCCCAGTCTCAATCGTCCTCTCAGTGGGCCCCAGGGGCAGGGCCAGCATGGCACGCCTGCGGTCAAACCCTGGCCACTGCACCTGCCTAAGCAGGTGCTTTAACCCATTGAGCTATTGGCCTGCCCTAATATTTATCTTTAGATTTTGAGTATCTACAGTATTCCATTTCTTTTCTAAAGTTCTAAAGCAACTATAGCAAAACTATTAGGATAGGTACTCAGCCCCCATACTGTTTTGTTTTGTTTAATTTATTTATTTTCATTTTATGTATTTGGTACAGCATCTCACCATGTAGCCTGGACTCATAGTGATCCTCCTGTTTATAGCCTCCCAAGCACTGGGATTACAGGCATGTGCTACCATGCCTGCACTTGCCAAAGAGACACTTAGTCTGCTAAACTATCTTGCTGGCCCTCAGTCCCCATATTGTGAGAAAGCACAAACTAGTCCATGTGGAAAGACCTCACGAAAAGATCCACATGGAAAAGAGAGTACAATCTATAGTCAGGTGCCAGACATCTAAGTGAACAAGGCTTCAAAAGACTTGAGTTGTATTAGCCCTTGACTCTTCCCACTGAATCCCCAGACATTATGCAGAGACCAGCTGTCCCTGGGATCCAAATTCCCAGTTCATTCATCAGTATAAATAACTGGTTATTTTATGACACTGAGCTTTGGGTTAACTTATTTTAAGACTGGGGAAACAGCTGGGCATGGTAGTGTACACCTATAACCCCAGCACCCAAGAGGCTGAGCCAGGAGGATTGCTGTATACTCAAGGCCAGCCTATATCATGAAGACTGTCACAAAGAATAAACAAGCATACAAACAAAATCCTAAGAAAACAGAACATCCAAATACCAGAATGAACTAAAAAAAAAAAAAATAACCCCAGTACCTATTATAAGGTTTCAGCCCTGTTCATTAAATTTATACAATGGCTATACAGCTATAAACTTCCCTAAGTTTAGTAACGAGGACAGCTTCTTACCTCTAAACTTCCAGAATGTGCTGCCCAATGTAAAGGGGTAAATTTATGGAGAACATCAACTTCATTAATGTTAGCTCCACACTCCACTAGCTCTGAAAGCTGCTTTATATCTCCAGCTCGCACTGCTTCATGGATGCTACCAAGATGCCCCGTCTTTCTGGAACCTAGTGATGAATTAAATTGCTTAAAGTACAGAACTATGAAAAAAAAAAAAAAAAAAAAAAGGATGACAGCTATGATTCAAGAGAAAGCACAAAATCACTTCAGAGTTCCAAATAATTTGCTTCAAAGATATTTGCAATTAGCATCTTAACCAGACTTCTGGTTTTAGCTCTGATCAGTAAAGACCATGAAGAGCGACACAACACAACCATCTTTACAAGAAAAAAAAACTAACTTTATTGAAAACCACCAAATTTTCTCAGATTCCCTCCCCACAAAAGAAATGAGGTCTCTGGGCAAACTTCCATTCAAAATCTGGGGAGACTAGCAAGCACAGTAGTCAGGTTCACCTTACCTGGAGCAAAAGATGCTGAAACCATAAACTAGTAGAAGCACTCCAACAGTGATTCTGACTACTTGTCCCAGCTGAGTACAACTAACCTAAAATGGGAAATTCCTAACCCCTGTGGCCATGGAAAGCCTACACTTTGATACAATGACCTTCAGAAACCCATTCAAGGTATCACCCTAAAAAACCAAAACTATCACCTCATGTCTTTAGCAAGGGTTGGTTGGGAAGATTCACCAAACTCTGGAGCTCAAGCAGACTTTGTGCCTCAGCCTCCCAAGTAGCTGAGACTAGAGGTACATGCCACTATGCTTGATAGAATGTCAATTTCTTAAAGAGTAGAATCATGTCATACTAAAACCATAACTTATAACAAAATATATGCATTCAAAATTCCTTACCAAGGGGCCGGGGAAATGGCTCAGTAGAATAAGTGCTCGCCTGGCAAGCACAAGAGCCTGCGTTCAATCCCCGGTTCCACCAAAAATAAAATAAAATAATCCTTAGCAAAATAGTATATAGGTATTCAAAAATCCTTCCTGACTTAGGTACCGGGTAGTATAACAACGTAATAGAAAATAAGACATGGATTTAAAATATTTTCTTTACACCAACAAGTAAGCGTCTATTTGGATAAACACAACAGGAAAAATTGCTGGGTATGGTGGCACAGGCCTGTAATCCCCGCACTCGCAAGGCCGATGGAAGAGAACTGTTCTGAGTTTGAGGTCAGCCTGGGCTACGTACGTTGTGAGTTCACGACCAATCTGAACTGCACAGCAGCGAGACCCTGCCTCAAAACGACAAAAAAGAAAAAGAGCCAACAGAGCGCCCGACTCACCGGAGCCCGCAGCCTCCCGAGAGGGGGCGGAGC
>NW_004524625.1:9496233-9504854 GCF_000260255.1 Octodon degus | reverse complement strand
GAAACAACGCGGGTCTTCCTTAGCCTGTCCCAGTTCTCGCACTGCCCCAGTACCCCGCACGGCGTGGCCAGCGTGGCGGCCGCCGGCTTAGGGTACTGCTGCTGCCTGCTCACGGGGCGCGGAGGCGGTGCCGCGGTCGGCGAGTACCCCGTCACCTTGGAAACGAATAAACTTCCCGCGTCCTTCGGTCATTTCCGGTCCTTGCGGCTGACGTCACTTCCGGCTTCCTCCTTTTCACCTTTTTCTAGGCTTCTCCCCTAGTGCTGTGGGGCTGTGCCCGGGACCGGGTTCCTGTGAGATTTCGCTCCGTCCCACAGGACCCTGTCCAGGCCTTGTTGGGGACCTCCCGTCGCCGACCTCTCCCGCTCGACCAGCGACTCAGTGGAGGCCCCAGGACTGTGGTCTGCGTAGGTGACCTGCGTGGCGGGGGCCGGGCGGGGCCTTTTCGTCCTTGACAAACCTGGTATATTTTTTTCACTGATGTTTGGAAGAAAATCCCTGTTCTCGCTCTGTCATTTGACCTGAAAGAGAAGTTACCAGATGCACCCTCCATCGTTCTGAGTGGCCGCCAGGACCGGGCTCTCCGATAATCGCCTCAGGGCTTAGCCCGTTTTACGGCTCAACACTCAAGATGTCAGTAATTTGCTAAGGCCAAACGTCAGGTAAGTTGTAAAACGAGATTAAAAACACAAATTATTAGTCAAAAGACTGTCAGGTCTACGGACTTCAAGACCAAGATTTCCTCACTAACATTTTTACTTTCAAAAGTTCGGCCCAGATCCTTTGCCCCTGGCCCAGCCATGTAACAGTCTTACAGCTGACTGGTACAAATATGTGTCACGTTTTGTGCTAGCAGCTGGATATACGGCGGGTAGCAGGGATCGTGTCCTCCGGGCCGTCATCCACCCGGCTTCCCCCACAGCCCTTTTTTCCTTCCCTTCCTCCCCTGCATATACACACTTTACATGTCACTGTCCCGTCGCGTGTCCCCTCCCTCCCAGGAACAGCCCCATTCCCATTTTGTTCTGTGAATATATTAGGAATTTCCAGACTCTTCCCCTTTTCTATTGAGATAAGTTGCCTTTCTTTACTCTAACCTTTTACATCTGCCATTTATTGAGTTTATAAGATCAGTTCTAGCACTAAGTGCTCTATATTAATTTCTAAATATAATTTTTACTGTCACCTTCAGAATAGGTATTGTTCCTTTTTACAGGTAGGAGGAAAAAAACCATAACAGTTAAGAGTGTAAGTGGAGTTATGCATCTAGTAAGTAATAAGTACTGAATCTGAATTCCAACCTAGATCTCCTTGGTTTTGCAACAGTTATCACACTGTATTGTAGTTGTCTATTTAACAATTGAAGGGCTGGGGAGATAGCTCAGTGACCTAAGTGCCTGCCTGGCAAGATCAAGGTTGTGAATTCCATTCCTGGTACAAAAAAAAAAAAAAAAGATGAAATAATTGAGTCTCATCCCCTGACCCCTAAGGATTTGGAGCTTCTGGAAGGTAGGTGCTCTGATTTAGTCATTTTGGCATTTTTGATATCTACAATATTTACTGCAAGGGAAGCGTTTAATAGCGATTATGAGCTTGAAAAGAATTTTAACGGTTGGAAGGGAATTCAGGATTACTCATTCCAAGCTCATTTTTCAAAATGGGGCAATTCAAGCATTGATGGTATCATTGAGTTATATAAAACTAGGCTAGTTTCTATGATAAATGATTTTCATATACTTTCAAACTTAATCTTTACTGTTTTTTATTTTTACAGATGAACAGTTCATATTTGAGCAAGATCACATAAGTAGGAGGTGGGGAGTTGGAACCTTCCATGACTGGCTTCAAATTAATGCTGTGTTTGTGTCACTTACATAATAGTCAAGGTATTTTTGCTATATAGAGTAGGTGAACTTACTGAGGGAGTGAAGTAACACTTGAAAACCATGAGGCAACGTGGCAGGAAAGATCAGAGGAAACAAAAAAGTACCAGAAAAAGGGGTAAAATTAAATTTCCCATTTCCAAAATAAACTTAAAAATAAAAGCAAAAATTAATTTGGTACACAGTAACATTGATCATAATATCTGGTATTTGAAAAGAACAACAGACACTTAACAAATCCAAGGAAACAGGGAAAAAAAAAATACTGGAAACAAATGGAACTTACTATAGATGCAGAGACTCAGTAAACCAAAAATGAATTATGTAGCCTTTTACTAATAACCTTGAAAATCTACTTGGAGAGTTTTCAGAAAAATAGGGCTGGCCAGATAGTGAACTAAAATGCCTGCTTAGGCAGGTGCAGAGGCCAGGGTTCAATCCTCAGCATGCATTGCAGTGCCAGCCCCACCTCCAGGACATGCTGAGGTGACTTGAGACTGGGCGTGGTGGTGCACACCTGTGATCCCAGTGCTTGGGAGGCTGAAAACAGGAGGATCACTACAAGTCTGATCTATGTAGTGAGACCCTGTACTAAATTTTTTTTTTTTTTTTAGAATTGGGGATTGAACTCAGGCCCTTGCACTTGCCAGGGAAGCACTTATTCCACTGAGCCATCTCCCCTGCCCCACTAAAATATTTTTTTTTAATTTTTTTTCAAAATTTGGCTCAGGAGTTGCATCTTAATAAACTGATAATCATGAAAGAATATCCTAAAGTAGGATATCCTTCTCAGAAATCATCGAAACATAAAAGATAGTTTGCAAACTACCTTAGCCAAATTTTTCAGTATATATTATCTGTGAACCTGCACGTATCTGGTTGTAAAGGCTTGAAAGTAATCTGCAGATATGTGTACCGTGGTAGTCACAATAACTTTGTAATTGATTTTTTAAAATCTTAAGCATTCATAAGTTTTCCTAAGTAAAATTACATTTATAATACAAAGTATTACAAACTGGTAGAAATACAATTCTTTTGGCACTAATATGGAAAATTTACAAGATTGTAGTGAAAACAGTACAAAACAATACACATGATTAATTTTTTAAGTTATTTTGTAAAATAATGTTTGGAAAGGATAATAGGGGCCAGGGAGATGGCTCAGTAGAATAAGCGCTTTCCTGTCAGGCACAACAGCCTGAGTTCAATCTCCGGTTCCGCCAAAAAAAGAAAAAGGATCTATAACAGGATGTGAAAGACTTCATCTTTTTCATATTTGTGTTGTTCATTCAGTTTTCTTTGATCCTTACTAAAGATGTAGAAGAGAAATGTACCATCACACAAAGCAAAAAAGGTATATTTAGGAAACAGGACTAGAAAAGATCAAAAGACTTAAAAAAGGGCCATGGAGATTGCTCAGTGGCATAAGTGCCTGCCTAGCAAGCACAGGTTCCTGAGTTCAATCTCCAGTACTGCAAAGAAAGAAAAACACATTGATTTGGGCAGTCATTAATATACTTAGAACAGTTTTAACAAAATGGTCAAGATGCAAAAATGGGGCCGAGGAAATGGCTCAGTGCACAAGGGCCTGAGTTCAATCCCCAGTTCCACAAAAAAAAAAAAAAAAAAAAAATATGCAAAAACCATGCTGCACAGGATGTTAAGGTAAGTGACTATAAAAGAAGCTTCTCAAAATGCAGAATTCCAAAGACTAGGAACCATTTGAGTAAAAGGAGGTTATAATTTCAATGAGTAAAAATAGCTAGTGCTCCCCCAACCTATTTTTCAAAAATGAGGTGGTAAGTTTTTGAGGATGTTGCTGATGCTGCCCTCAAACTGCCTTTCAAGTAGAGCTACAGGTGCACACCACCCAGCTCTGCCCAGGTATTCTGTCTTCTATGGCATCCTTGCTCTTTAAGGCCTACCTCCAAATCCTGGAGTAGCCCATGGGTGCTTTTGTTTCATATATAGCTTATTCTTCCTTAACCGCAAAAAGAAGTGCTCGTTTCCAGGGAACTTACCCTAATTGGGGTTAGGAAAGAACTTCCAGCTTACTGAAGAAGCCTTTTTCTGTTTTGTTTGCCTCTTTGGTCAGCTACATCTTTCCACTTCTAGGTACTTTTAAGTGCCTTAAGATTTCCCTAAATTTTCTTGGGCTGGAGAGATAGCTCAGTGGCTTAAGTATGTGCCTGGATTCCCCAGTAACAAGCAAAAAAGAACAGGTTTTCCTACATATTCTTTATGAACCTCCTTTATAACACTTTTCAATACTAAGATACATAACGAGAATGTAAAATTTTCTTTTTTAGGGTGTGCTGTTACATGAAGTTTTTGAGCAAATACTTTTTTTCTTCCCAAAGCTTAGATTGCTTTGTATTTTTCAAAGTGTAAGTTTAAAAAACAAATCACATTAAGTCCAGCACATACCAAGTATAAATTTAACAGAATTCCTACATTCTATTCTCATAAACATTACCTCCCAATTTAAAAGATAATGTTCCATCTTGGTTTCCTGTAGCCTTCATTGCTGCACGTTCTACACTGATAACTAGTTCTAGTGCCCAGTTGTGTGTTTTTACTTTCCATACTTTAGGGGCTAAAATCTAATGTTGATTTGTAGGTTGATTCTGTGGAGCTTCTTAAAATTGGAGGTTGCTTTGAAGAATGAGCTAAATGAGACCCTCTACAGATAAGAAATTTCTATACTTACTATATGTGGCTCTAATTAACCCATATCCAACTGTAAATACCAGCTATCCTCTAACATCCAACCTCAAAGAGGAAAAAGTTGGACTTTTCTAGTGTAGTTAGTACAGGGTCTCATTATGTAGATTGGGCTCATAGTGAACCTCCCATTTTCAGCCTCCCAAGTGTGGAGATTATAGGCATGCAGCCACACAGTCTCAATTGCTGTCTCAGCACACCCTGGGGGCAGGGCCGGCACAGCTTGTGCTGCCAGGGATCAAACCCGTCTGTGTTCTGCCTGAGCAGGTCCTTTAATCCGTGGAGCTGGCTGGCTGGCCCCAGTTGACCGTCTTAATCCAATTGTAAATACCAGCTATCCTCTGAGAAGTACTGTCCCTCCATTCCAAAGCTAATTCCTCATATAATTTGGATACCATCTCATCCCAACCTTCAATGTCTCTTCACCAAGATTCTTCAGTCTTGGTTAAATTTAAGAGTATCTTGTTTCATTACTTATCCCCACTGCATCTGCCCTTGGCACCTGTATTGAACTGCTTGGGTCATTAGGGAGTGTTTCTTAAGCTTGCCATATATATTTTTAACATAACTGTTGACTAGCCTTTTTTTTTTTCATCGCTAGTTTTTCTATTTATGAAAAAAAAAATTCTTTAGGTCTCTCTCACCTTCCCAGACTGTGTATTCCCTAGGGCAGGTACTTAACTCTTTTTCCTGTTTGGACACTTGGTACATTGGTGTTTAGTAAAAGTTATGGTTCTTTTCCCCAGAAAAATATCCAATAAGAAATTTTATCTATTTGATTCATATTCTTTTTTTAGTGCAGTGTTCATGTATAGTCTCAACTTCAGTAAAGATTTACTAATTTTATTACTAGGCCATTCCCCAACATTTAATAATCTTAAAGTTTTATCCTTGGGGGAATTTTTTTGAGACAGGGTTTCACCATGTAGCCCAGGCTGGCTTAGACTCGAGTGATCCTCCTGCCTCAGCCTCCCAAGTGCTGGGATTACAGGTGTGCGCCACCACACCCGGCGGAAAAAACTTCAGTGCAGAAAAATGTCATTTGTTCAAAATGTTTCAGACCTTTCCCTTTGCTTTAATTCTCCAAATATCCTTTCTGTCATGGTGAACTCATTCTAGAGCTATAGCGACTCAGGTATCACCTCTGTGATGTCTTCTTAACACATCACCATAGTTTGGTTATGCCTATATCTGTCTTCATGTTTTGCATACATCATGGAACATCAATTTAAGTACTGGGGAAAATACACTTAGCTTGCTTGTGCCTGGCACAACATAGTGAGCATTCAGTAGAGTATGGCTGCTTTACTCCACTACATGATGGGCCTGGTTATGTCATAACAGGTACCACACTCATGTTTGTAAAAACAGATGAAGGAAAAAAGCAAAGTCACTCAAGAAATAGACATACAAACTGCAAGTTTCTTCATCATTCTATTTATTACATGTATGAGTATTAACATCTCATGGTATCCATCTAATCAAATCAAAACCAACAAAGGAAAAGAGGTTAACCATGTTTCGAGTGAACATTCTTACAGATTCCCTGTAACTTAAAATAGAAAATGCTCATCTGCATTAAATCACCCGACAACTTGAAAAATATCTTTTAAAAAAAAATCACCTTTAGTACTTAAATATATTTGTTAATTGATGGCAGCAGTGTCCAAGTTCAAGAATAAAAGTTGCTTCATTAGGTACTTTGCAAAAACAGACATCTAGGTGGTTCTCTATAGCTGAAGATACATATCTATATATGTGTATGCAAAAATGTCCTGTTAAATTTTTTAAATTTGGCTTTTCTGTTAGAAAAGTCCTGCATTGTTCTCTACCATCACTTCTTGAAGGATAAAACTAACTTCGTACATTGCTTCTTTAATCATGGAAAGCTACTAAGTAGAAAAAAATTTTATGTTGAGGCTGTTCAGTTCCATTTTCACCCAATAAAAAGTACAGAAACACTGTCTTTATTTGATGGTGTGCATAAATATTACACTCCATGTATAGCAAAAATATTTTTATTTTATAATTTACAGTATGACAAGTGAAAATCGTACATTTTTACACATACAATTTCATTTCATTAAATTTGCACACATCTACAGAACTTTCACACAACAAGCACCTGAAACTGTGCAGGCAGTAGGAAATGCAAATACTAAAATGTATTTATTATCCAAATTATAGCTGAAGGCCCTGCCTCAGCTAGACAATTTATAGATATATGTCTATATATACATAAAAAATGCTTCACCCTCTACATCCAACAGCAGCTTAGTTTAAAAAAAAACCTTTCTCATTTTATTTAAACTGACTCAACTGTATCATTTTCTGTTTTAATTTCAGTCGATGTTATGCTTTCCTCTGTACAAGCTGGTGGGGTATCAATTTGTTCTTCCTTAACTTTGGGACTTTCACAGGGTTCCTGCAACTCGTTCTTAACAATGTTCAACATAATGTTCAAAGGATTTTCAACCGGTGTCTTGCTGGGAGATGGTGTACACTCAAATGAAGATGTCTACAAAATGAAAATGTCTATAAATACTGATGAAAGTTCTAAGTTACCACCCAAAAAGACATGTAGTTTTCTATGACCCTTGTCTCAGGAAAAGGACACATGCCAAATGCACTTAAAATACATGCTTTCTCACAAGACATGATAAAGGCAGTCAAATAGTAAAATATGCACTGCTCAAAATTCAGTATCCACAAATCTAACAGTTGTTACTACAAGTATAGAGCCCAAACGAAGTTGATTGGAAATGTTTTTATATTTAAACCCTACAGAAATAGTAACACTTAATATTTTGAGATTTTTTCTGACTGCCACAATTTTGATTACATGACGACTTTTGTAAAATCTCCACAAACCATCATAGGAAATGCTAAATCCTTTGGATGACCTAGAAAAACTTCCCAAAGTACCTCTCAAACCCAGTTTCATTGGCAAATGTGTTCCACTGGTTTTAAAAAAAAAAAAACACTTCAACTACAAATATAAAAAGACTTGTTTTCCTTTTCTAGTACTGGGGATAGAACCCATAAAATGCTCAACTACAAACCTAGCCGTATTTTGAAAAATTAAGTTGCCTAGGCTGGCCTCAAATTCAACTATCCTGCCTTAGCCCCCCTGTCTAACTAGGATCACTGGTGTGAAGCATCATACCAAGCAACAATTTAAAGTTCTAAGGCCACAAGACTGATGTCCTCAAATTTTATATGTGATCATTTAAGAAATACTCTACTAGATGGCTAAATGAGAAAAGGCAAAATTTTATAATACATTTCTCATAGTTTTAAACCTATTCCTACCATACTTGTTTTCCCCATTTCTCTAGGTCTACTATTCTAGTGTTAAAAAAAAAAAAAAAATTTAAGTGAACAGAGGCTAGAAATGACAAAAGTACTGCAAAATTTAAATTGTACAACACAAGGGATGACAGATTATGTATCCTATCTAACACCAGTATTTAGTAACCTACCTGCCATATCAAAACACAGCTCTATAATGAATAAAATATGGTTCTGGTGTCAGAATAACTAAAGATGCTATAAACGAGAAATACAGTAACCAAAGAACTTACGTTTTGATAATCTTCATAACATGATGGATGATAAATCTAAAAAAGGAAAAAACGTATCTTTTCATATATAATTTCAAATGGACAATTCTGAAATGATTTTTCCTTTTAAAATTTAAGCTAGAAGGGGCTGGAGAGATGGCTCAGTGGTCTAAAGCACCTACTTGAAACAAGCTTGGCAAAGCACAAGGACCGCATGCCAGCCAGCCTCGCCCCCTGGTGGGCTGAGCTGGCCACACACACACACACACACACACAATAAAAAAAATTAAAAAAAAAAAAAAAAGAGAAGAGAGCTCGAGGCTAGCCTGTGCACCTGAGTGAAACTCTGTCCTACAAACAAGTGACCCACCACCACACACATGCTTATATATTTTTGGATAAATACTTGTTCTCTTCTTGTACATTTTTAACTTATTTTTGGATAAATGTT
>NW_004524625.1:9488519-9496133 GCF_000260255.1 Octodon degus | reverse complement strand
AAAAAAAAAAAAAATTTAAGCTAGAAGATAATAGCCTTTGTAAAGATGCTAAAAATTGACCACAGTTAAAAATCAATATAAGGATTGTGAAAACATTAATCTGCTCTGTACATTTATGTAGTATGTGCTATCAAAACTAACAGTTTTGATGTAATCAAAGTATAAAATCTAACGGAAAGGACAGATTCTAAGACCAATTCTGAGCTTAGCAATAAGTACTTATGCTACCTGCTACACAAAATCACCTGGCTCTGTACTTACAGAAGTAATCACAAAGATCCCTCAAAACTTAAACATTATGCAGGGCCTGTGAGATAGCTCAGGGAACTAAACATTCACTTTGGCAACTGGGACCAGGTTTCAATTCCCAGTCCCACATGCACGGCCACCACCCCCAGCATGATGAGCCTGCAAACTAGTCTAGGCGTGGTGGCACACGCCTGTAATCCCAGCACTGGGGAAGCTGAAAACAGGATCACAAGTCCAATCTGTAAAGAGATGCTGTACCAAATACATAGATGGAAAAAAAAAACATTTTCTGTGACTAGTTCAATGCCAAGGGCCAGCCAAACAGCTCAGCAGATTAAAGCTCCTGCAAGCAGGCACAGGGGCCGGGGGTTTGATGATCTGGCCTGCGGGGCCAGCCTTGCTCCTGGGGCACACTGAGAGGGCAATTGAGACTGGGCGTGGTGGCACGCGCCTGTAATCCCAAGTCTTGGAAGGCTGTAAACAAGCAGATCACTACAAGTCCGATCTAGTAGTGAGACCTTGAACACCCTGTAGACCTAAACACACACACACACACACACACACACACACACACAAATAAAGTTCAATGCCAGCTGAGCATGGCAGTGCAAGTGCTGGGAGGCTGAGGCAGGAGGATCACCAAAAGCTCACAGCCAGGCTGGGCAAAAAGCCTCAAAAAATGCCTTTTTTACTGACCACACACACACACACACACACACACACACACACAAAATTACACTCTGATTTCAAAGTGGTAAGCCACTCCAACAAAAAAATATTAACCTTAATGCTCACCAAAAAAAAAAAAAGTAAAAATTACCTTGCCGTCCACTCTAATAGCATTTTTTAAGTGCCATTCCTCCTCTTCTTCATCCCAGTACTGTTCAAATTGTTCTTGGCAAATTTCACAACTCTAAGATAGAACCCACATAAAGTTACATAATAGAACACATTTGATCCCAATAAAAAAACACTGGTTGAGTAAGAAATTTAAAACACATCAGTTTAAATAATGTCCGATATATAATACAAATATATAAAGTTAAGTTTTAAGGACAAACTTCAGACAGAAACAGCATTTCACCACACTTGGTCAGTGATATTTAAAAGAAACATAAAAGTGATAATATTATTTACTTAAGAATATTCCCTCAAGCAGACAATTTGAACAGCACTCTCTTACCTCAACTGCCCCAGCTGGGCCAGCAGGTACACTCTGGAACTCCTTTTCTTTAGCAGCCTCCTGAGTTTTGAGCACAACTTCTTCGTGTGCCTTTTCAAAAAACTGGCTCTTTGCACGTTCTTCCAGGTCAGCTATCTCCTCAAATTCTATCCAGTCCTTAAAATGAGTTGATATATCAAAAATATCTTCATTTATTCTAAACTTATTATTTCTCTTCAATAGAACACAATTTAATTCATAGTATGTTCTAATATTTGAAATTATACTTCATGTTTTAGCCCTTTGGAAATAAACTATGGAGCAAATGATAAACTACTAAGAACTTAATGTTAATTTTCCATGAACTCTTATTTTTTTTATAGTACCAAGGATTGACCTTGGGACATTGTGCATGCCAGTCAGGCACTTATGCCACTGAGCTGTCTCCCCGGCCCTCCAGTAACTCTTAGATAAACTTTATGTATAATTTTTATGAAAAAATTTCAGTAACTGAAACTTGAAATTTTAAAACCAGAACAGTTTCGTGTACTAGTACAGTCTGAATAAACAACAAACACATACTCTTCAAAATTCCTTTATTTAAAAAACTGTATTCTATGGATCAAATTTTATTCACGAAAATTCACATTAATTTACATTTATTATTTAATATACTTTTAGAGAAAGACATAAATGAATGTCAAAAGACAATTCAAAACCGTATGGATTACTTACGGTTAAACTGTAGTACCAGCGTCTATGAGTGACTTTTCTGCTAACATCTTTCTCAGTTCTGTTTTGTCGATAATGCCAGTCCAAGTGATCTGCATATACATCTGTCTGTGACGTTGTAAACCTCATTCCACAAGAGTAACACTGAATACCAGTGTACAGCCGGTTTATAACACTGTCATAACGTCTATTTTGAAAAAGAAGTAACCTTTAGTTCTGATAACATGGCTTAATGGCTTTGAAAGAACAATTATAAATACTGAAGCTTCCCATATTTCTGCACACGGCAAACCAAAAAAACTGCCTACAGCATTTAATACCAAAAGATTACTATTATTAGCTAACTGTTTAACAGTGACCCTTTTTCCTTCGATGAACCATGAGACCTACCTGGACAGGATTATCTCCTATTTAGTTCCTTTTTACTAAAACTGGAAGGCTTTTGGGGCCGGGGAGATAGCTCAGTAAAATAAACACTTGCCTGGCAAGAGCAATGGCCAGAGTTCAATCCCTGGTTCCGCAAAAAAAAAAAAAGAAAAAAACCTGGAAGGCTCCTATGCTAGCCAAGGTAATAATAACTCGCCTGTTCTAAGTTTGGAGTTGATATCAAAGTAGACATGACAGATCTAAATCTTTGATGGTCTGAAGATAATGTACAAAATATTGATAGTGGTTACCCATAAACTTAATAATTGTATTTTAATTATATTTTCTTCGTTTACAGTTAAACTGTGTTATCCACAAGGAGTTGGTTCCAGGAGTTGCATGGATACTAAAATCTGTTGATAGCCATGCACCTTATAGAAAATGGCATATTATTTGCATAAAACCTACATATATACCCTATATATTTTAAATCCTTTCTAAATTATACCTAATACATTATAGCTAATACAATGCACACTCTTTGTGAATAGTTCTTTTTTGTGAATAGTTTTAATGCTATATTATTTAGGGACTAACAACAAGAAAAAGTCTACATATTGTGAGTAGAAACACTTTGTGTTTTTGTATTTTAGTACAGGGTCTCATGTAAGGAAAGTGCTTATTCTACTGAGCCATCTCCCTGGCCCAGGGTCTCATTATGTAGATCAGACTCATACTGATCCATTGCCTGTGTACAGCTTCCCAAGAGTTGGGATTACAGGTGCACACCACCACGCCCAGTCTCAATCTCAGCACGCCCCACAAGCAGGGCTGGCACAGCAGGCCGGGGATTGAACTCTGGCCATTGCATGTGTCTAAGCAGGCGCTTTAATCTGCTGAGCTATTTGGCCAGCCCTGAAACACTTTTTTTTCAGTTTTTTTTTTTTTTTGCTCAGAATGCCTTCAGGGCAGGTTTGGCTGGCTTGAGTTGTGGGGCAGGCCCCCTTTTTTTCAGGGTTTTTTTTCCTGAAACACCTTAAAAAAAAAAATTTAATCCACTTGGTTAAAACCAAGAATGTGGAAAGTGGATTCGGGCCAGGGAGTTAGCTCAGCAGAACAAGGACTTGCCTGGCAAGCACAAGGTCCTAAATTCAATCCCAGGTACCGCAAAAAAAAAAAAAACTAAAAAAAAAAACCACACACATATATATATAATGACCATAATGCTACCCTAATATAAAAACTGAGGGCCAGCAAGATAGCTCAGCAGTCTATAGCGCAAGCACACAGGACCAGGGTTCAATGCACAGCACCACATGCCGCACCAGCCCTGCCATCCCAAAGGCAGGCTAAGCTGGCCACAAAAAAAAAACAAACCTGATATTTTAGCCAGGCATGGTGGTGCACCCCTGTAATCCCAGCACTCAGGAGGCTAAGGCAGGAGGATTATCATAAGTTGAAAACCAGCGTGGGCTACAAGGTGAGCTCAAGGACAGCCTGAGCTACATAATGAGACTTTGTCTCAAAAAGACAAAAAAGCTGATTTTTCTAAAAATTCAATGCTGGCAGATCACTACAAGTCCAGTCTACATAGTGAGCCCCTGAACTAAAATACAAAAGAAAAGAAAGAAAGAAAACCTCATCTTCTAAACTTCAGAGATGTAAGAAAATACAGGGAAAAAAAATGACAAAGGAGAAAATGAAGAAGAAAGAAAACAGGAATAATTATTAACATTCAATACTTAAGTTCCCTCTATTTTCAGTCCAAAACAGATATAACAGAAATGGGGTATTGATTATCAAAACTGTCCTATTAATCAACTTTGAAACTGTCTCATTCATACTGGTTTCTCAATAAAATTTAAAAAAAAAAGAAATGGGGCTGGGGAGATAGCTCAGTGCCATGAGCGCGGGCCTGGCGAGCGCAAGGTCCCACGTTCCGTCCTCATCACCACGTGCCATGGCGGCCCCGTGCCACGCCGACCACGGTGGCACAGGGATACACCTGTAATCCCAGTGCTGGGGAGTCTGAGCTGTGTAGCAAGACACTGTACCAAATAAAGAAAAATAAAAAACAATAGAAACACTGGTGTGACCTTTTGACAATAAGTACTTCTGGAGCCACAGAGATAGCTCAGCAGCATCAACACCTGCCTGGCAAGCATAAGGTCCTGAGTTCAATCCCCAGTACCACCCAAGAAAATAAAAGGTCCTTCTGTAGCAGACATATTTTAAGAGGGAATTTTAAAAATTAGCTTCCTAAATATTATGTATGTTTTATCATTAAAAAGTCTTCCAAAATTTTAGAATAGTAAAAGGGATAAAAATCAACACTAAAAGTCAATCTTTTTTTAAAAAAGAAAATCAGAATACATACTGTTTTAATTCTTCAATTGTAAAATTAGTAAGATCTGGAACATCCTGATCTTCATTCTGATCTTCCTCCTCTTCAGGGGGAGGCTGAGCAGCAACTTCATTTACTTCTTCAATTAAAAAGAGAGAGAGACAACTGCTCACTCCTGTTCTTTGTGTAGGAACACTAAAGTGTTACATAAGCACAGAGAAACCCACCCAAGTCTATTCAGTGCTTTCAAATTCCTTACTGGCCAAAGAACGTCATGTAGTTTCTTGTAGTTTTATTTCCTCAGTACCCAAATTATCTAGAACTTAATGTAGAATGTAGAATAACACAAAACATCTACACATGACACAAAGTTAATCAAATCACCATAATAGTTCAATTTTAGAAAATTTAAAAGTGTGTCATAGCCACACATGATGGTGCATGCCTAGAATCCCAGCACCCTCAGAGGCTGAGGCAAGGGAACCGCAAGTTGAAACCCACACCAGGCACCTTGGCAAGAACCTGACTCAAAATGAAAATTACACAGGACTGAGAGGTAGCTCACTTCAAAGGCCCCATTTTTTCCCAGTACCCCCCCCACACACACAATTATAAATCAAGTATGTTTGATTTTCAAGTAAGTAAAAGATACCCCAAGAGCCCTGAGCCCGCTGGCCCCTCTGGACCCAGCCCAGGCCCGGCGTGTGAGTACTTCTACCACGCTCTCAGAACCCCTCCAGACCCAGCTCAAGCCCAGGCCCAGTGAGTGTGTGGGAGTTTCCACATTCCCCTGCACCTGCTGGACCCCTCTGGACCCAGCCCAACCCCAGCATGGATTTAAAGTTTAACATATCAATACTTGATGGAAAATACCTGTTCCATGTTATGTCTAAGATGTTTGATATTCAGACAGATAGTGAAGTTAAGCTCAACTGCCTATGTTATAGGGTAATATCATGAAGCTTCTCTTCTAGAGGGTTACCAACTTAAGTTTACAGACCAAAAATCAGAGAAAAAGAAGGGCTGCAAGGAGAACCAACATTTTGGCCCTAGCCTTTCAAGGTCAGTGAGGACTCAGGACATAGGAGAACCTGTACTGTAACATCATTTAACTCAGTTGTGGCCCAAATTTTCTGATCAAGATTATGGGGCCAAAGAGGAAAGTGATGGACGATGTAGAATGTGCCTAAGGAGAGTCACATGGAGAGAAAACATTCTCTCAGGTTTTCTCAGAGAGCAAATTGGTCAAGCAATGGCCCTGACTCATCCACATGGCTGACACTGACAAAAGATTTATAAACTGCTGCACTGGGTTTCAAGTTAAGTCCTGAGGGGATTTGACTGGCCTTGTCAGATACAAAAGTTACACTTTTTGTTGTACAGGTCTTGCTTTATCTTGGTCTTAACCTTCCAACAGAAAAGTATAAAATTGAGGTAGAAAAAGTAAAGCCATAGGGGGCTGGTGAGATGGCTCAGTGGTCTAAAGCACCTACTCAGAACAAGCTTAGCAAAGCACAGGGACCGCGGTTCAATCCCCCAGCACCACATGCCAGCCAGCCCCGCCCCCTGGTGGGCTGAGCTGGCCCCACACACACATATACACACACAAATAAATAAATAAATAAATAAAAAAGTAAAGCCATATTAATATGCTGAGCTGTAAAGGGCTCAAGGCAACAACTTCTGACATTGTCAGTCTTGCAGATAATCCACTACTATTATAGACTACTGGACTATATTGGATTACTCTGCTGAATTCATGCACCTACAATATATGAATTGCAATGGAATACACATCTCTGACAAAAGTAAAAAGGATATAAATGGACCATTTTGTAGTTAAAAAAAAAAAAAATATATATATATATATATATATATATATCTGTATATACAAAATAGCATAAATATACAGCTACTTTCTCTTAGTTCAATGAGATTTTGAATTAATAGTGTTTAAGCAAGATATCATGTCCGCATCTTGTACTAGGAAAACTACTACAAAGAAAACAATATGCAATGTATTAATTATTATAACTGTACTACTAACCTATTTTGAAACTATCTCATTGCTACTTCTTTCTCAATAAAATTATTAAAATATAAACAAATTTTTAAAAAGATATACCAAGAACTTTTTAATACCACACAACAAAATTCTTTAATGACCCTTATTGGGCTGAGAAGATAGCTCAGCAGCATAAGAACCTGCCTGACAAGCATAAGGTCCTGAGTTCAATCCTCAGTCCCCCCAAAAAAAACAAATTTTGCCTCATTGACATGAAGTATTTAAAAATCGTACTTACGTGTTGTGGCAGAATCAGGCTGGGATAATTTGAGAATTCCTGTTTTCAGCAGTTTTGAAAACAATTCATTTACATCAACCTGACTGAGATGATTATCAGGATATGCCTTAGGAAGAGCACCTTTAAAAAAAATAACATTCTTAAAGTCAAGATAGGGTAGGACTGAAAGGTAAATATTACACTAAGCATTTTTCAGTTTTCTTCAAGATATTTTACCAATAATAAAGAGGACAGAATCTGATTAATGATGGGTTTAATTACTTCATAAGTTCCTCAAGTTAACTGTTCATTTAATTCAACAAATCTTTCATAAGTTCCTCGAGTTAACTGTTCATTTAATTCAACAAATCCTTGAGGAAAAAAACCTGTTCCATATTATGCCTACGATGTTTGATATGCAGACAGATAGTGAGGTTAAGCTTAACAGCCTAAGTTGTATGGTAATAACAATAAGCTTG
>NW_004524625.1:9486230-9487734 GCF_000260255.1 Octodon degus | reverse complement strand
GTATGCAATGTGTTAATTATTGAAACTGTCCTACCAATTTGACTTGAAACTCATTGCTATTTATCAATAAAATTATGGAAAAAAAAAATTTCAACAAATTCACACTACTTGGAAAAATATTCCCAGGATATATAATGAAAACTACCATGTAGATATGTTTATGTGTAAATATAGTCTAAAAATTGAGGGGGCCGGGGAGATGGCTCAGTGGAATAACCGCTTCCCTAGCAAGCACAAGGGTCTGAGTTTAATCCCCAGTTCCGCAAAAAAAAAAAAAAAAATTGAGTATTGGCTATTTTTGTCTAATTCCACGCTGAAGACAGAGAAAAGAAAGCCTTATGATCCCTCCACACAACACAGCACCATGCTTAGATTTAGCTCTCCACCGTTCTAATTCTCTACTCATCTAAGCACACCACAAAAAACATTTTATGCTGGCAAAGTGGTATGCCACCTCTTAGCACAAATTTCTACAGGAAAAAGCCCAAGTGCAAGAGCAGCTCCCGACTCCACTGGCTCCCTGCTCTGACTGTGCAATGCACTGGAGGCACAAAGCCGAGACTCACAGCTCTGCATACAGCTGCCATGATGACCGTTGCTGAGTTACTGCCCTTCCAAGGCAGCTCTGGCTACAACTAAACAGTATCAAGCTTACTAAAGCTCAACTATGAAAACAGAAGCTGGGGTACAGTTCAGTGACAGAATGTTTGCTTAGTGTCCTTGTCCTGAGTTGCAGCCCCAGCAATAACACACAAAAAACTAAAAGCAGTATTTTAATGTATTTGCTTGTCAGTATTATGTATGTGCCTATACCTCCAAAGAAATTCTGAATGACTGTTTGAATGGCAGAACTTCAATTCCCATATGTGATATTTGTCATATTTGATAATCACCACTCTCAACCTTACATACTCTGTTCACACAGTAGCTTATATAAAGTAGGCTAATTAAAGTTTGTTCAAATTAAATGAGGTCAAGCATGGTAGTACATATGGTAGTACACAGCGAGATCCTGTCTCAAAAAAATGAATATTAAAATATATATGAATAAATCCTCAATAGTTATTGGTCTTTTTTATTTTACCGTACTTTTTTGGTTGAACTGTTCTTTTAGGAGAGGTTTATTTTTTGTTTTTGATGCTGAGGACCAAACCCAGGGCTTCCAGCTTGCCAGGCAAGCATTCTACCGCTGAGCCAAATCCCCAGCCCCAATCCTCAATAGTTAATCACTTATAACAGCATTCTACACACTACTGTAACATTCCATTCCACTTAGCTATGTATGTATCTAAGAGGGATAATTAGCTATTCAAAGTCCACAGGCAACCAACTATATTAACAGCCTGAATTGAGGCTGGGGGTGTAGCTCAGTGGTAGATCAACTGCCTAGCATACATGAGGTCCTGTTTCCAATCCCCAAAAGTGGAAAAACAAGAGTATAGAACCAGAGTTAGAAATTTCACTTTAGAATTGGGGAAACAGGGGCCGGGGAGATGGCTCAGTG
>NW_004524625.1:9482329-9485820 GCF_000260255.1 Octodon degus | reverse complement strand
GGCATGTGGTGCTGGGGGATTGAACCGCGGTCCCTGTGCTTTGCTAAGCTTGTTCTAAGTAGGTGCTTTAGACCACTGAGCCATCTCACCAGCGCCACTATCTTCCATTTGATATGGGATGTTAGTTTGTAGGACTGGAGATTGAATCCAGGGTCTATGCACTGAGCTAAATTCCTGGCCTTTTTTTTTTTTTGATATAGCTTCTGAGGTTGACGCACAGTGCCACCCTCCTGCCTGAGCTTCCACAGAGTGCTAAGATTATACACACGTACCACCATGGCTTGCTCATACACAGTATATAAGCAAATCAATCAATAGATCTGCTACACTAAAAAATTCTTTAGGGCTGGGGAGACAGCTCAGTAGACTAAGCACCTGCCTGACAAGTGCAGAGTCCTGAATTCAATCCCCAGTACCGCACAAAAAAAAAAAGAAAAAAAAAAATCCTTAAAGAATGAACCTTAAATTCCTCTTCATACAACAGTCAGCATCTGTAAATAATCAGTTCATGCTTTAATGAGTATATGAACAGGAGTATAACTACTGGGAAAATGATAGCGTCACTTTCAAATTAGAATGAAAACCTTGAAAGCAGCTCAAGACAGCTCTGAACACTGTCCACACAATCCATAAGAGTAAGTAGAACTTGAAAAAGGAAGATGAAACCTAATTTCTAATATTCCCATCCCAGAGGAATGAGATTTGATTCCTCTGTGACACTTCTGTACCCTGTATTTATCTGTGTATATACCAACATCGTAAAAGAAAGATGAAAACCTGGAGTGTTTGCACACTATCTCAGGCCACTCTTGCAGTGTGCAAAACACTGCAACTTGTCATCTGACATTCAAAATAAAAAACTGGTTCCTAAAGGAAAATACATTAATACAGCATTTCCTACAGGAAAATACATTAATACAGCATTTCCAAGTTACAAAGGACTTTTTTTTGTTTTGGAATAGGAATGGAGATTGGGACCTTGCACTTGCCAGGCAGGAACCTGACACAGTACTTTTATATAGTATGCTATCTCATTTGATTCTTTTTTTTAATTCTCTTTAAAAAAAAATTCCAGGCAAATACTGGCACTATCATCTATTCACAAAGGAAACGATGAAAAGCAAGCAAGGGTGCTTGCTTACACTGTCCACCTATAAAAGCACAGAGTAGAAACAGATTCAAATGCTGGTCTTCTAGTTTTAGATCCTCTCCTTCCCTTCACACATATCATAATTTTTCATCTAGAAATTAAAAGCAAAAAGCTTTCAAATTTAATCAATTTTGAGCTCACAGTTAACCAAAAAATGCACAAATAATATTAGCTAGAATTTCCATAATTACTTCAGAAGTTTTAAAGAACTCCCTAAATTTCTAAGTTGAATAACTTCCTGAAACACTAAATGTGTGCTAGTGAAAACATTTTTAATGATTTAGAAAATAAAACAAACATTACTAGTATTTGGTTAGAACAGTTCTCAGTTCCTTAACTTTGGTGTTAAAAAAAAAAAAAAAAAAAAAAAATCACCATAATTTATCTATTTTCCACTTGCCATAGACTTAAAGTAAAAGGTTTGCCAGTCCATTTGTCCATTAGTCATGACTCACCCCACAGTAACAATGTGCTTAGAAGGGACCTAAGAAATCATAAGGCTGTTTGGGTTTTTAACAAGGTTTTTGTCTTAATTTTGTTTTATTAAAAGGTTTCTGCCTTAACTTTAGTGACCATAAAAACATGAATCCAGGGGCTGGTGAGATGGCTCAGTGGTCTAAAGCACCTACTTAGAACAAGCTTAGCTAAAGCACAGGGACCGCGGTTCAATCCCCCAGCACCACATGCCAGCCAGCCCCGCCCCCTGGTGGGCTGAGCTGGCCACACACACACACACACACACACACACACACAAAATTAAAAAAAAAAAACATGAATCCATTAATTTTATAAAGTAGTAGCCCTAGTATTTATTTAGCAAATCTTTCCTGGATCATAATAAACATATACACACAAATCAACTGAAAATATCAACTGAGATTTCTGAGGTTTGTCATTTACATATTCTATCTCAGCCCATACCCATCTCCCAGCTCCCACTCAACTCATTTCCTTACCTTTTTTTAACATTTATTTATTTATTTATTTATTTATTGTGTGTGTGTGTGTGTGTGTGTGTGTGTGTGTGTGTGTGGCCAGCTCAGCCCACCAGGGGGCGGGGCTGGCTGGCATGTGGTGCTGGGGGATTGAACCGCGGTCCCTGATGCCTTGCCAAGCTTGTTCCAAGTAGGTGCTTTAGACCACTGAGCCATCTCGCCAGCCCCCCTTACCTCCTTTTTGTGATCTACAAATCCAAACTAACCTTCTCTAGCTATAAACAGGGTCAGTGCAAATACTTAGCAATGTAAACAAATTCAGAAAGGCATAAAAATATCTCACCTATGTAAAATTTCTTCAAATTGAATATTCTCTCTCAGAAACTGTCACTTTTATAGCTGACAATGTTGGCTACAGTAAGTCTATTGCACAAAATAAAGTTCATAAAATACATACCTGAAGGATTCTGAACAAATGCTCCAGGATTTTGTGGATGAACTGGTAAAAACTGTTGTCCTTGGCCAAATGCTACTGGCTGAGCAACACCCGTCAGAACCTGTAAGACAAACCTTAGTTTTAAGAAAACCCATATATTAAGTAACATGTTAACCGTATAATCATTCAAAAAATATTCACAGATACCATTATGGGTCAAGTTTCTGAGATAATAAAGATGGGGTCACTTCACTTCTACATCTTCCACAATAGGCAACACCTTTGTCTATTTCAGTCATAAGTAATTAAGAATGGATCGAAACTTAAGTTTAAGATATGGAAAAACAAGGTCAGCACCAGTCACCTGTGTGCCCTTCCAAAGAGCAGTTTCTGTCCCTTATTTTACAACAGAAGAAATGGTATCCAGTAACACAGCCAGAGGCCAGTTACAGAGCTGGATCCCCCACCTTCTTACACAATCAGAAGCCTGTGTTAATTAGTAACCTGAACTGCAGGTGACCATCCTACCTGTCTAGCACTTCTGGGTAAGGTTATGCCTGGAAACAAAGTAAACTGGGTAAAAGACAAAAAACACTAAAAAAAAAAAAAAAAATTAAAACAGCTGATGTGACTCAGAGGTGGAGCATTTGCCCATCAGGTATAAGGATCTGCGTTTACTTCTCAACACTGCAAAAAAAAAATAACAAAGCTGGGCACAGTGGCCACACCTGCACTGGCAGCACTTGAGGCTGAGGCAGAAGAATGGCCAGCCTGAACAACATAGTGAGCCTGTCAAAATTAAGACCTTTGAAATAAATCAGGAAACAAGTACTGGCATTAAATATATTTTTAGTCTACACAAAGACAGGACTTCCATATGTTGTGGCTATGTAAATACAAGCCATTTATAAACTAGGTTCAGGGGCTGGTGAGATAGCTCAGTGGTCTAAAGCACCTACTTAGAACAAGC
>NW_004524625.1:9469630-9480712 GCF_000260255.1 Octodon degus | reverse complement strand
AAAAAAAAAAAAAAAAATCAATCTATGAGACAATTTTCTGCAAACCCACCTCGAACCCTAGGAACACTAAAAATATACTTGATCTGCATTATCATATAAATTTAGATTAACCACAAAAAACCCACCTGCTGAGATGCTTGAATATTTCCAACTGACATTGGAGCAGGTAAATTGCCAAAGTTTCCAAATTGAGAACTCTGAAGATTCTTTTCATCAAAATAGTGTCCAGAAGCTCTGTTAAGAGGATTTGAGAAATTCTGGTTCCCAGGGCCATGTGGTCCATTAAAATTTGGTCCTTGAGGTGAATCAAATATTTGTTCATGTCTCTGGAACTGCAGTCCTTGGGTCGGGGTATTAAAAGCACTGCCAGGTGACTCATTGTATGGACCAGTCTGATTAAAAGGGGCTGACTCAAGCCTCTGTGAAGGATGATTGTCAAATCGTGTGCCTTGTAGACCAAGAGGAATATCAAACCTTGATGCTTGCTGGTGTTGTGGACCATCAAATCTTTGAGGTATACCATCAAATCTTGGCTGAACTTGCTGTCCAGGAGGTCCATCAAACCTCTGAGGGCCTGGTTGACCAGTTCTTTCAAATCTAGGACCAGGCTGGCCATGTAACCCATCAAATCTTGGCAAGAGTGACGGCTGACCTGGCTGCCCATCAAACCTTAAAGCATGGCACCCTTCAAATCTTGGACCACCTTGACCCAGAGGCCCTTCAATTCTCAGGCCGCCTCCTGGTACTGGCCCCTCAAACCTCATTCCACCTCCTTGTTGTACCAGAGGTCCTTCAAACCTGATGCCAACACCTGGCTGGCCATGGGGACCCTCAAACCTCAGGTTCCCACCAAGCTGATTATGTTGTCCTTCAAATCTCAGACCACCTACTGACTGACCATGAGGGCCCTCAAACCTCATCCCAACTCCTTGCTGTAGCAAAGGTCCCTCAAATCTGATCCCACCTCCTGGTTGACCATGAGGTCCATCAAACCTAATTGCAGCCCCTGATGGACCATGACCTCCCTCAAATCTAAGAGCACCTACAGGCTGACCACGGGGATTATCAAATCTAAGACCGCCCACAGGCTGACCATGAGGTCCCTCAAACCTCAGACCACCCACAGGTTGACCACGATGTCCTTCAAACCTGAGACCACCAACAGGCTGACCCCCTGGTCCTTCAAATCGCAAACCACCTGCAGATCCCTCAAACCTCATACCAGGAGAACCTTCAAACCGAAAACCACCTCCTGCTTGACCAATTGGTCCCTCAAAACGCAGAGGCGTTCCTACTGGTCCTGGAGGACCTTCAAATCGCATAGGACACCCGCCTCCTAGCTGACCTTGTGGTCCTTCAAACCTCAGAGGGCCTCCTCCCCCCATCTGGCCAGGTGACCCATCAAACCGAAGAGAACCTGGTGTAGGAGGTCCATCAATTCTGGGGCTTAATTTATTAGGTCCTTCAAAAATCATCTTGGCTGGGCCCTCTCTTGACACCGACGGCCTACTAGGCCCATCAAATAATGGTCTGTCTTCAGCCAAAGCCGTAAGTCGTTGATTTGTATCAAGGCCAGCAAATCTTGATGCTGGGCTATCTACAAATGGTTTATCTGAATCTTCATATCTAGGTCGCTTAAGTGGAAAGCGATCATTGAACGGAGATCTCTGCTCTTCTCTTACACCTTTTAAGAGAAAAATATATTTTCACTAAATTTGAGTTTATATCAAATTATCTTAAAGACTATATTCAGCTAAATGTTTACCACAGTTAAAAACTATCTCACTATATTAGAAGGGAAGAAAAAGACAGAGAGCACTACTCAATAGATAGGAAGATGCCCACTAGAATCAGACACATCTAGGTTTAAAAAAAAATTCCCCATCCTATCCCTATCAACTTAATGTTTGAGAGCAAGTTATTTAACTTCTCTGGCTTTGTTTCTGATCTGTAAAATGAGGTATATATTTAATTGGGTACAAATTAAATAAAATCACATCTATATATATATATAAAAAAAAAAAAAACCAACTAGTGAAGTCCTTGAAAAGTCACTGTCCTTATGGTAGCTCCCTTCTCTTTCCAGAGGGAAAAATGAAACAGAACTAAACAAACATGAAGCAAACAAAAGTAGTCTGAACAGTGATGAAATCCATCCCCACTTAGCTTTTCACTTTCCCTTCACTTCTGTGATTCAATAGGCATAATCTAATTTAACTTTTTCTACCTTTAGCAGAGACTTGCTCGTCATGTCTTCTCCGGCCCTCATGGGGTGAAAGATTCTCAGCATAAGTACGACTCCCAGATATAGGAGAAAGACGTCTTGCTCTTTCACTAAATTGTTCTTTTCTGTCAAACTGTGCTCCACTAGTCCTACTGGCATGTTTACTTTTGGATGGCTCACATTCTATTCCAGACAACAAGGCATCGGTCAAAGGGTAGTCAAAAATATCAGGATCTAAAAGATCAAGTCTTGGAAATGAATGCTGAACCTGGGTCCTTTTCAGTTTTGCTTTATGTTCATAGTAGGTTAATTCAGCATCAGATAAGAGAGGTTTCTTTCTCAATCCACCTGCATGTTCTTCTGTAGGGCTATCCCGCACCGTGCACCTATGTTTACCTTCTTGGTACTGAAATAGCTGGCGAATTTGATGCACAACCACCAGGAACTCATCCTGTGTGATCTCGCCGGACGCTAGACGCTCGCTCGCCTGCACGGGCAACAGCAGAAAATTGCAGATATTCAGTATGAGAAGGACGTACAAAGAAAGACAAGAGACAGCAGTGACCACGGGCAATGCCAAAGGTAAACTACCTTTTGAAGTAACTCTCTTTTGCTTGCAACTGTCAACTCTTTCGGAATCTGCAGGTTGGCATCTACACTGAGCCGATGCTGCTGCTTGGGGGCCCGAGGTGACAAGATTCCTTTGGCGCTTGACCAGCTGTCCCTATGCCTGAGGTGAGGCGATTTACTATGCTCGTCCCCCTGCTGTAAACTGAAACCACAAATGCACTACATTATTTTCAAAATGTCCTTTTGTAAGTTCTCAAGACCGTATTTAAAAATCCTTTTCAAAAGGGATCTTTTAAAGTAGATATAACCAACCATGAAAAGGAAACACACAAAAAAAAGGAAACCAGGTATGAATTCTAATTTGTCCATGACATGGACTGCAGCCTTGGTAGGTTAGTAAACCTTTGTAAACTTCAGTTTTCTTATTTGTAAAAGAGGAATAATGGTATTCAACCTACAAGGTTCTAAGAATTAGATGGAAAAACAAGTAATTATAAAACCCAAATAAAGATTTCCTCATTTTAAAATTAACACTATCTTTAAAATTATACACCTTACTGGACTTGAACAAGTATGTTAACATCGTACCTTTTATTTTCTTCCCAACCAGATTTCCATCTTTTGGTGGACTTAGAACTTGGCCAATTTTCTATGTTCTCCTTTGGTTCAGTGCCTGATTTCACAGAATGCTGATTTGCACTCTCTAGTGGTCGTTCCTCTTCCACCTTTTTCATTCGTCTTGGATCTCGCATATCCTGTTTAGTGCTTCTCTTCGCGTTTCTTTCTTCCCTGGAAGGCGGTGTAAACTCTTCCATATGTGACTGTTTAATTCCTGATTGGCGCATCTTCCCAGCTTTGGGTATCAAAGTTGGAGACAGACTTCTCTGCCTGCGTTTGGGTGACCGCCTATCTCTCCGCTTTGGGGAATGTATAATTGGTGACCGAGACTTGGGTGATCTCGACCTTGAACGTTTTCTAGTGCTTGATCTCCCAGGTTTTGTTCCCTGCTTCTCCGATTCTTCTGTTATTGTATCCTGCTTTTGCACAACACCATTTATGATTTTATTTCTACTTCCAATCAGTCTGTGCTCAGAGGACTTCATGTGCTCATCTTTATCCTTTTTTTCTGCAGTTTTTCTCTTTTCTTTTATGTCCTCATCTTTACCATCAGTCTTATCCTGAAGATGTTTTTTCAGTCTTGGATCTCTCTTGTTCATATCAGACAACCTCACACTCTCAGATTCTTGACCTTTCAAGTCCTTTGTGTGGGACAATTTGTTTTTCAAAGGTGATGGAGATTTAGATTTAGATTTAGATTTAGAATCTAATTGGTCAAATTCTTTCTTGATTACTTTTTCACCGGATTTACTTTTTTCTTGCTTGGATGAGTTTAGCTTTTCAGAGGGAGCAGCTTTACTTGTCTTAATATCAGACTGATTCAACGTGTTCATTAGAAATTCTTTTCTGTGACTTTGATCTTTTCCATGAGAAGAATGTTGGCTCATCCTGTTAAGACGGGGATCTCGATTAGTTCCTTTCAAATCCTGAATCTGTAAAGATGGACCTGGGCGGTTTTTCTCAGGCGGAACAGGAACTTGATGGGGAGCTTTAACTGCCATAGCAGGAATCTGCGTTAATTTGGATGGTGCAGATCCAGGACCCAAGCTGGAGGTCTCAGGCTGAACACCAAGAGAAACAGCCTAAAATAAAACATAGATGTTACTTTAATACTATAAAACATACAGATCATCTCCATCGCTTGACATTATACAGAATACAATAAAGAATATAGCCAGGCATGGTGGTACACGCCTGTAATCCCAGCATTGTGGAGGCTAAGGCAAGAGGATCACTATGAGTTCAAGGGCAACCTAAGCTACAAAGTGAGTTTAAGGCCAGCCTGAACTGCATAGTGAAACCCTTTCTCCAGAAAAACCGACTGACCGACCGATCAAACAAGCAAGCAAAGCTGTACTGAATAAATTTCTTCACTAAATACTGTATATATACCAACATTTCCAGTACACAAGCATAACACAAAGAAAGTGTTTAAATGGTTGCTGACTTCTCATTAGTCTTGTCGTTTTTCTTTCAAATTATCTCTCGATAGAACTGGGGGCGGGGGGACTTTCTTCCTAATTATGCATTCAAGAGTCTACACTGGACTGCACAGAAGAAACCGCTACATACCTACCCTTTAGCTGCAGTGCACAAGAGGTGGTCATTCTGGTTCAATTCTATCATGAAATGTAGTTTCTCCCAAACAGCACTGTCAATAAACTCGTAAAATCCTGTCTTCCTCTACCTCCTGACTCTCAAGCCCATGCAGTAAGAATAATTTAATATAAAGTTATACATAAAAACATGTGCTTGGGGCCGGGAGATGGCTCAGTAGAATAAGCGCTTTCCTGGCAAGTTCAAGGGCCGGAGTTCAATCCCCGGTTCCGCAAAAAAAAACAAAACATGTGCTTATGCCTCCAGGTCTTAAAATTTTTCATGGTTTTCCTTTTGCAAACTTCTAGGTACACCTCCTTGGTTCATTATATCAAATACAGTAAAAACATTCGTCACAACAAAACTATCACCTGGGGCCTTAAGTATTAAGTCCACATGAACATAGTTAAGTGAAACGAAGATGCTACCTCATAAGATAGCTATCTAATGAGAAATGTTTGGAAGAAATATTTTGTACAATATATAATCAAATGAGCTTTACAATAAAGGTAGAAAACCTTGGTCTAATAAATATGGTTCACAGCCTAAAAGAAAAGTTATCAATAAAATAGCATGTTAATATAATTCAAATACAAAATACTTCTTTGTGTAAGACAGATTTAAAATCTCTACCACTTACCAGTTGTGCCTTAGCTTGCTCTAGCTCCAACTCCAGCTTTTTCTGCTGAAGTTCTAACAACTGTTTCTGTTTTGCCAGTAACTGCTGCCTTATTAGCTGTTCTTGGGTAAGATTCTTCTGTATATCGGGAACAATTGGGGGAGTGGAGATGCTGGGGGAACTGACCACTGTGCCAGGTGTTGAAGGCTCCTCAGGCTACAAGAAAAAATACCTTTTATCAAGAATACATTATAAAAAATTTTAAAAAGAATATATTATAGCTTAAAAGGAAGCTAAGGGCTAAGATTATTGGCTTAATTTATATCATCCAGTCATAAACAGCCAATCATGTTTAAAAAGCACACAAAAAACTTTTCAGGAATTTAAAACCCCAAAAAAGTTTTAAGAAAAAAATACGATGAATATATTCTTAAATTAAAATCTTAAATATATATACTTTTATTTTTTCAAGCCAATCTGAGAGCTTTTTGCATTCTGGCAAGAAATTTTAAAGCAGTTAAAATGAATTAAACACGTATTTATACAATGTTCGTATTAAAACTTACCGACTTATTTAAAAATTTGGGATTCACATGGATGCTAGACGTATTCACATTGGGGGGTAGAGGTTTAATAGGCCAAGCAGGGTCTAACGAATTGACTCTGACATCCAGGGCATAAAGTTTCTTCAAAGGGAATATTTCATCCCATGTAGAACGTAATTTAAATAAACTTTTTCTAGTATTTTCATCCACCTAGAACAACAGAACAGTTCTATGGCTTGTTAAGTTACTATAAAATGTTTTATATAAGTGTAGAGCTACATAAATCCGTTCTACTTCACATACATTAGAACTACACTGACCATTTGCAAATATATAGAACAGTGATAATTCATTAAGAGTACTTAAATATGTTAACAAATTTACCCTTAAAAATTTTAGAAGAAAAAAAAAATTTTAGAAAATCTTAATTATTACCTATCCTTCAAGCCAGAAATTAGGCAAGTCTTTGAATTTTAAAAGTAAAAAAAAGTCTCCATATTTTAGGGCTTTTTAACTTTTAAGTAGTTATTTTTAATATTACTATCATTCTGGACAAAAATATAAACTACAGAATGGCTCACCTGATTGCTTTTTAATCTCATAGTTGTACAGAGTTAAAATTAGGACAAAAATGTAATATATGGTTAATAACCACGGAAAACTATGGTATGGAGGCATCCTAGAATTTAAATTCACAAAACCTTAACCACTAAAAAGCTTTAGTTATCAAACTTATCTGCTCATATTTGTGATGGGCATAACAGTTTTGCTTTTTCTTTTTAAGAGACCTCTACTACTGGGCAAAACAATTTTTACCTTTAGGACAATGATGTTTTACCTGTATTTGTGTCTTTAGCTAATATACTATGTCACTTTTACCAACTGCAGCTAATAACCCATCTGCAATATTACAGATGTAACTGACAACCCATCTGAACACAGGGCAACAGCCAGCTCAAGTGCTCCCAAACTCCTTACTGCAAAATTGGCCTCTCCTTCAGACCGACTCAGGTAAGCAGCAGCAAAGATCTACAAATGCACTGACACTACTTTTTAATGCTATCTAAAATAATGTTTCCCAAGCGCAAGGGCCTGAGTTCAATCCCTGATTCTACCAGAAAAATAAAATAATGCTTCCCAAAGCATTCTAACAACTCAAGTAGCAACTATACACTTTCTAGTAAGTAAAATCTATTATTGAATAGTATCCTTTAAAAAAAAATTCCAATTCTACAAATCTGACAACTGACTTATACAGACACAAGTGTACTCACTAAAATATAAGAAGTATACCACTTACTAAGAAACAAGCTTTTAAACCCAGGCTTCCTGGTAAGTGTCCTTTTGCTCAGTGTGAAAAGTAAAGTCTAAAAGGCAGACAGCTACCTCAACAAATTCCTAAACATCAACACTAGTGCCCAACTACCAGATACAATGTTACAAGAATTTCAATCTCTAGCTTTGGAAACTAAGCAGCTTTCTTCTAACCACAAAGAAAGGAAAATAAATATTTCTAAAATAATCTGAGCCAATTAACTGGTCCACCATCTGCCCACCTGCAACACTGGCTTAAACCCTGAACAAAGAAAGAAAAAAGAAAGCTGGGGGTTCAAGGTTTCAATAATCACAGATTGATACAAACTGGAGGATTATGCTTTTCTTCAGAACAGTAGAAATTTAAACAAAATGTTAAGCACTGAGTTTTATATCTTTTTGTCCATACTTTAGGGATGAAACATCTACAGATGACCAATGCTGTTTGTCTAAAAGCACAATTCTAAAAGTGAATTAAAGTATACTGTATTCTTGAGTAATATAAAATCTTAAATCTGTCTTAAAGGTGGAACACAAACATTCTGCCAACTTTCTTTAAAACACTGCTTGAAAATAAATGTCCAAGAAAGTAAAATATTTCACCACCCAAGAAAACCCAACACAAGTCAAGTATTTATTTAATTGGGAACATTTTTTTAAAAAGCAATTATGTCTAAATGCATATATACCTTTTCAAACACACAAATAAATGTTGCAACTAGATTTTTAGTAAAGGCAGTGAGATACTCTCGTCCAACGTTTTTCACAATGGAATCCATAAGGTACATAACCGGAAGTTTCTCTGAGGAAGGAGCCTAAGATAATAAAAAGAAACTGAGAAGTTTAGTATACAATGAATTACCACCACAGAATTAAAAAGTTTTTAAGTTCATAATACAGACCTCTATATTTGTTCGTACTAAGGACGTTTGAATTATTATGAAGCATACATGCGTTTATCAAACTTAAGTGTTCAGTCTCTTAAAATGGTCATTAGTTGAGCACAAAAAGTTTCAGACTATCAGGAAAAAAAAAAACACACTAGGAATTCATTTGAGACTCTGGAATTTCAGGTACAAATGATTAAGAAAAAAAGCAGCTTTAAGTGACAATAAAAAGAAAACTACTGTAACCTAAGTGTCAGCTTCTAGACCCACACTAACTTACAATGTACCTACACTCAAAAGAAATCCTAATTACCAAGGCATATTTCATGTTAAAATCTCTGAAGCTTTTGTTACCTGTAAAATTAGTTCTCTAGAGTCCAAATGAGCAAAAATTAAATACACTTCATGGAGGAAATCAATGTCAAGACTTAAAACTTGCACAAGAACATGCAGGAAAGTGCAAGTTTGTTACTGATACAAGAAAAACTGGATGGAGCAGTCGCTGAGTCACATAAACCAGGTTGAACTTGACTCTGGAAACATGGATTTGTCCTGAAGATTGTCTTCACAGCACGGACTCTCCGCCGAAATAATTCTCCTCTGATAGGCACAAACCAGAGGCCTAAATCTGTGCAGAGCCACTGCAGGGAGGCTGGCAAAGGCAGCCCTTCCAATGTAATGGTGCCCAGTCCAGCGGCAGCGCCTGCCCACCACTGGCTCTTAGAAGGCACAGGAAGCTTCCAGAAAGCCTCAGCAGGTTCACAGACTTGTCGAGGAGCATTAACACACACCATATACACTGTTAACTCTGACTCCACAGGAGCATACAAGGTTTAAAAAAAAAAAAAAAAGCAGAAACTGGGGTTTCCCGCTTGACCCACCCATTGTGTACAGAATCTTCACCCTGACCACCACTTACCCACAGCTACCTGGAGCTAGGCCACCCTCAGCTCTGGAGAATACAATTCCACCATACTTCCCAAAACCAAGGGCCTGCACCAAGTGTGTGGAAATGCTCTCGCTTCTGGGAACCCCTTTACAACCAGTGGGTAAGAAAACCTTTGAATAACTATATGAAAAGTATTTTAGGGTGCAACCCAATAAAAGGACTCACAAGGCCACACTGCATGTGGGTGAACTAGTAAGTGCCTACATGTCAGTGCTACATTGCTGGGTCTTTACCTTACAATGTCTTGTTTCATACCAGTCAAGTGCATTATTGTATTTAGGAAGATAAGCAGGCTTTCAACGCCAGGCCCTGTTCAGTAAGCTAGTTTGCTAGTTTTTGTATTGTACAAGTGGAGGCTTTAGACGTTAAGTTCTTTTTCCCTATAGCTCTTTTATGGGTAGGGGTCAAGTTAGGTGTGAACCCATAAGTTTAGTAAGGCTGAACTGATCAAGAATAAAGACACAAGCATTCACCTCCAAAAACACAACACCAAGCCAGTCTGCTACCAAATGAGGGAAGGCCTCCCCTCACCCTCACCGCCCCCAAGAGACCCCCAAGTGACTTTTACATCTTTCCCTCAGTCTTGCTTTACAAACGTAACCAGGGAACTTGTGCCCCAAAAATTTCCAGTTTTTTACCAGCAAATAGTCATCCTACTTTCACCACAATGTGTAGCGAACACTAATACAACTTTTATGTGGTCCCTACATTCCGCCTTGTTTTCAGCTCTCGAAGATCTTCTCCCACAAGGATACTGTTCTGTGAGTACCCAAGCTACTATTAGGTGCTGTGGAGTAGTAATAATACCCAAGATAGGAGGTAATTAGATTTTAAAAAGTAATGTTCTCTTAAAAATGGAAGTGCTGTTTTAAGGCATTGACTTTCAAGCCATCAGTAAGGCAAAAATTAAGTTTTCACGTCCAACATGTTTGTGGGGGGATAAAAAGAATGTTGCATATGAGAAACACTTCCTTTCTCAAGCTCTTACTTTAGAAAAAATAGCTGTTTTACAGACATTCAAAGGTGAATACTTGTAATTTTAACTGTCAAAATGAACGCAATAAATCGAGCCATCAAAAAAATAAAACCTTGCTTTTTTTGCCTTTAAAGTATGAAAGGACCACCTGCAACCGTGTATCTTGTGAACAGATTACCCAAAAAAGTGGATGGAACCTAAAGAAGAATGAACCCAAGTCACTTAAAGACTTTTGTTTAAAACACACAACCACGTAGATAAAAATAAATCTTGGAAACAAATTCTACACCTTACAAAGGTAAATAAAAAAGACAAATACATATTTTATATGTTTTATTCACAAATTTTATAATACCAGTCACACATTTCAAAACCATTTATTAGAGTCAGACCACTCAGTTTTTACACTAGACAGAAACCGTCTCTAAACAATGTATTGGTGGTTGTTGTTAAAGTGGCCTTTAAAAGGGGTTCACTCTGCTAAAAGCAGGCTCATCCTCACCACTGCAATCACTAACTAGAAAAAACTGAGCCATAAGTACAAGATGGAAAAAGTAACTTAAAACGGAGCACTGGGAAGCCATTAAAAACTCATGGTTACTAAGTTTAACAGTGACTTTACGTAGATGACATGTCACTCCCACCATGAATCCACAGAAGAGGAAGCCTGCAGGGAAGCGCGAGTGGCAGAGGGCCACTTCCGGGAAGGGGCCGGGAAAGCGCGCCCTCGCTAGCCGGGAAGGGACCGAGGCGGCGGCGCGGCCGGCCGAGCGCGCAGAGAGGC
>NW_004524625.1:9467971-9469216 GCF_000260255.1 Octodon degus | reverse complement strand
GGCTCGGCTCCGAGCGCGGCCGTCGGCGTGCGGGCGGGGGCCACGCGGGGGGCCGGGGCGGAAGCGGGCTCCACCCTCGGCCGCCCCACTCCCTCCCGGCGTGGGGCGGGGGTCCCCCTGGGTGAAGCGAGACCGGGGCGAGGCTGCCACTAAGATCAGGGAGGATTAGAAGAATAGGAGGCTGCGGGGTGTATAAAAACCTTGGCGGTTTGGGCCTCGATGAGAGAGACGATCTCCTTGGCGAAGGGCAGGTTCTCCTCGGCTAGAATGGTCAGCATATTGATGTGCGGTTTGCTATTGAAGGTCAGGTCTTCCAGCGACGACTGGTAATCCCGACAGGCGTCCTCCCGGGCCCCGGCAGCACCGGCCTCGGCCGGCGTCTGCTCTGACATTGCGCCGCGGCCCCCTCCGAGGTCCGCCGCAGCTGGAGCTGAAGCCGCGCTCGACACCCCGCCTCCCCGCCGACTGCGCTTCCTCCCCTGCGTCTCCCGCGGCTCCGGCTTCACCACATGCTGACCGCGGAGGGGGCTTGGGGGACGACACAGGGGAAACCACGGGTATGAAACGCCGCCGTCTCACGGGTGATCTCTGTCCACTTCCAGCCGCCACTGAAGCTTCTTTCTCCAGACACAAAATGGCGGCGGCTGCGAAGACTCCCGCTCCGAAAATGTCTGTGTTTCCAACCGCTGCGTCGTGCGAAATGAACTAGGGGAGGGGAGATGTGCGGTAACGGGGCGGGGCCGTTGATGAAACCGGGCCTGATTGGCTGCTCCTGTTACGTCACGAGCCCCACCCCCTCCCTTCCGCTGGACGTCCTGGCACCGCCTTCTTCTCCAGCCCCTACCGGGGCTTTTGCAACCCCTACGGCACTGAGGCGTGGCGTAAAAGACGACGCTTCTGATTGGTGGATTCATAAGGGGGACTGTTCGGTCATTTGTTACCATAACAACCCACTCAGGGAAGCCAATAGGGCTGACGAGAGCCGTTCGCGGACCAATCCAAGCAGTTGAAGAAGCGAGCTCGGCCGTTTCCTTTTCGTCCCGCCCTCTGCGGTCGCCCAGCCACTGAGCGGCTCCGTCCGTCCGGACTCGGTCGTCGGGTGGGAGCTGGGGGAGGGGGTGGCGGGGGCCTCGCGTCGCCCGCTCGGGTGCCCCGGGGGAGTCTGGCCGCGCCGCGCCGTGCCCTCCGGGAGCTGAGGCGGGCGAGAGCGCCCGCAGCGCCCCCACCGCGGGAGCGCCCCCGCAA
>NW_004524625.1:9463339-9467871 GCF_000260255.1 Octodon degus | reverse complement strand
CGCGGCTCGCGGCCGCCGCCCCCTCCCCCGGCCCCGAGCGCCCCGACCTCGCGGCCTCGCGGGGGACGCGCGGACTACAGGTTCTTTGCTTCGGATTTGTAATTGTAACATGTGTTCGGAGGCTGGAAATGATGTCCCCAAACACAACAAAGCATTCAAATAGTTCTACCGCGGGGCTGCGGGATTACGCAAACTAAAGGTCCATTTCTCATTGGCTAGATGACATTATCCTAAGTATAGGCTTAAAACATTACTGATGACTTCAGATTCGCTTCGCCATTGCCACGGTAGGTAACAGGCACCGAGAAGTACTTAGTTCCCCGGAAGAAAAGTGCTCACAATAAGTTGTTCTTTGTTTTAGGTAAAGGAACATTTTCGTTTCTTGTTTGTTTTTTAGCAGCCTTGTTGAATATAAGTGATGAATTGCACGTAATTAAAATGCGCAGCAAGGTTAAGTTGTGACTGAAGTGGCTTTCTTTTGTTCTTAGCACAATAGGGCGTATAAATGAAAAGTAAAACCTGAGGAGCAGAAACTTGCCTTCTCATTTGAAGGTATCGTTGCTGAATTGTAGGTATTCATGATCGCAATAATGCCATCCCAGTGTTAGTGGCAATATTTAGACATAATAAATACAGTTACGTGACGTTCAAAGTTCTTATTTTGTGGAGGGAAATGCCAGCCTGAAATAGTTCTCTGATAGTTGCCTTGTAATTTTAAAACCAAATTTAGTCACTGGGAGTTTCATTTTTTATACCCTTTTAGCCACAGCGTGCACTCTAAACGTTAAAATGTCTTCTCAGCGCTCAGTTGCCTTCTGTTGTGTCCGCCAAGGCTGTGCAGAGCAAACAGTATTTCTTACATACAACTCAACAATCCTGTCATCCACAAAGATCTTGGAAATCCTCAAGTGACTGAGCAGTCTAATCGTACCCTATCCAAGGCAACAAGATGACCTTTTTCTTTTTAAAAACTTAGAACAACAAGTCAGATTTTAAAAATTGGCTATTTTTGTAATTCGGCTAAGGAATGCACACATCTACAATGAGTTTTCAAGGCCGGTTCTTTCAGCACAATGCACAATTGATCCCCTGCGGTCCACAGCCTCTGCAACCTGGAGTCCCAGGATCTGCTGATCTCTGTGCTGCTACCTGCAGTGGGGAACGGGAGAGATCGCACCCCAGCCTCGGCCTTCTGGAAGTTTAGGTCCATCCTAACCGCGTGGACAAACTAATAAAAATGACAGCATCTGACCAGATAACTCTGGAGCACTAAGGGGTGCTTTTAATAATCAAACCCACTGAGGGTTGTTTCCAAAGAAAATAAAAACTTCCCATCGTTTTTGAGTAAAATAGACTTTTCTCTAGTTTCAAAGAGCACTTACAAAAGGAGGTAATTCTTCCTTAAGAAAAAGCGATTCTAGGCAATCTAGTTGCTGATGGGAAAAAAAAAAAAAAAAAAAAAAACCAAAAATATGCAATAAATGAAAACAGACTGAAATGTAGACAATAACAAAATAGAAAAATAAAAAGCAAACCATTTAAAAAGTTATCTAGCACTGCCAACAGAATTTCTCCTCTAGGGGCCAGGTAGATGGCTCAGTGGAATAAGCACTTCCCTGGCAAGCTCAAGGGTTCTGAGTTCAATCCCCGGTTCTGCAAAAAAAGAATTTCTCCTCTAACGTGACCCCTGCATGTATAAATAATACATGAAATAGTATATTCTATGTATGTGTGTATGTGCTTCCTGAAAACGCGCATGCTCCCTGCGCACTCAGACATCATTTATTGTTTGCATGTTTTCTAATGGAAGCAGTAAGGTCTGCTTACTCTAAAGACTTGGAATAAGAGCTGAGGGTGGTGGTACACATGTGCCAGGCCAGCCCTGTCTCAACTGAGCGAGGCCCTATCTCAAAAAAATTAGAAAAGGCTAGGGTTGGAGCTCACTGCAAAGGCCTTGCCTTGGATTCCCAATACTGGAGCAAACATCAAATACAAGTATATAAATAAAAAATGAAATTATCCGCTCTAGCCTTAGCCACAGTGTAGCCACTTGTCCCAGTTTAGCTGTTTTCTTCATTCCTTTGCAGCAAGCACAGGCACAATGGATATAGCCTTTTCTTTTAAAAAAGAAATATAGAGCCGGGGAGATGGCTCAGTAGGATAAGTGCTTGACTGGCAAACACAAGGATCTGAGTTCAATCCCCGGTTCCGCAAAAAAAAAGAGAAAAAAGAAATATAGCTGTGCGGGCCCCGCCCCTGGGGCATGTTGAGACAGAAATTGAGCCTGGGCGTGGTGGCACATTCCTGTAATCCCAGAATTTGGGAGGCTGAAAACAGGAAGATCACTATGAGTCCTATCTACGCAGTGAGACCCTGTAGACCCTGTCCTAAATTTTAAAAAAAAAGGAATATATATGGATACTTCGCATATATATAAAATATAGAAATATATATTTTTCTTAGGTTTGAGACAGGGTCTTGCTATAGAGTTCAGTGTAAATACTGCACTTGGCCCCTAGAGCTTCTTAAGTAGTTCAGGCTGCCCTTGAACTCACTTTGTAGTTTAGACTGGCCTTGCATGCCAAGGATCCTCCTGCCTCAATCTCCCGAGTGCTGGGATTGTTGGCGTGCAGCACCATGTCCAGCCATAACTTGCTTTTTAAACTCAAGGGGTATCTTGGGCATCCTGTCATGCTTACAATTTTCCGTATTGAACAGACTTAGAGCTATATAATTGAAAGCATTTGAGCCAGGGAGATGGCGCAGCAGAGTAAGCGCTTCCCTGTCAAGCACAAGGGCCTGCATTCAATCCCTGGTTCTGCCAATAAATAAATAATTGAAAGCATTTGTTGACTAGAAAACCCAAACTAAAAAATACTTCCAACACACAATTTCATAATAAATAAAGTTTCCTGAGGTCCCTGGTGCAGGCGCAAGCGCACAGAGCTCTACAGCTGGGGCAAGCTGAGCCGTGAAAGCAGCTATTGCTGTGCAGGGTGACACAAGTCGTGATAGCAGACAGGAGATGGGGTGGGCACGGGCACCGTCCCAGGAGAGCTGACAGTTGGCAAGTTTCAGAGGTAAATAAAGCTGGGCATGGTGGCACACGCCTGTAATCCCAGCACTCAAAAGGCTGAGGCAAGAATATCGTTGAGTTCCGAGTGCACCAGAGGCTACCAACTGAGCTCAAGGCCAGCCTGCACTGCCTAGCGAGACCCAGTCTCAAGAAGACCAAGAAAAAAAACATAATAAGAACAGCAAAAATAAGTAATAAATGCGGGGCAGGCAAGTTACAAAATGCTGTACATAGTATTCTAGTACTACCTTAGTTTTTTTAAAATCAGAGAAGAAAGGTACATGTGTATAAATAGGTGTTCTCTCGAATGCACATGTAGAGTCACTGGAAGAATTTACAAAACAAAAAAACCTAGTAACAATAACTTCTAGGGGCCTGGGAGATGGCTCGGTGGAAGAAGCACTTCCCTGGAAAGCTCAAGGGCCTGAGTTCAATCCCCGGTTCTGCAAAATAAATAAATAAATAAATAAATAAATAAATAAATAAATAAATAAATAACCTGGGGGGCTGGAAAGATAGCTCAGTAGAATAAGTGCTTGCCTGACAAGCGCAACTACCTGAGTGCAATTCCCGGTTTAAAAAAAAAAAAAAAAAAAAAACTTCTGGGCCAGGCAACCTATAGACAGTATAATAAGAAATTTGGGGTACAGATTCTCTTGTTTTTTAGATAGAGTCTCATTTTGTAGTCCAGGCTGGCCTCAAACTCCCAGCAATCCTCCTAATTTCATCCAATGTGCTGGGATTACAGATGCACACCACCACACCCTGCTAAAATTAAATTTGTTCTTAAATCTTGGGTCATGCATGGTGGTGCACACTGTTAATCTAGCACTCAGGAGGCTGAGGCAGGATTGCTGTGAGTTTGAGACCAGCCTGGGCTACAAAATGAGCTCAAGGCCAGACTGAGCTGCATAGCAAAACCTTGTCTCAAGAAACAATTTTTTTCATATATCTTTCCACATTTTATTGACATAGAATTGAGATAGACTTCTATTGGGATAGAACAATTTAGTTTATTTATTTATTTTTGAGACAGGATCTATGTAGTTCAAGTTGGCCTTGAATTCACCATGTGGCCTCAAATTTGCAGCGAGTCATCCTGCCTTAGCCTACCCAATGCTGGGATTAGCTGGAGAGATAGCATAGCGGTTTACATGTTGGGCTTTATAGTGCAACTTCGCAGGTTCGAGCCCCCAATGCTGGGATTATATTTGGAGCACTCATCTGGCAATTTCCTCGAGATCTGGACTTCTATCAACTTGATCCAGAGAGAGCCAAGAGAATTCACAATTTACATATTTTCGGTAACAGCAAAAATCTGAACTGGAGACAGTGTATTTATTTACAGTCTTTTTTTGATTTTTTTTTTTTTTTTTTTTTTTGGTGGAACCGGGGATTGAACTCAGGCCCTTGCGCTTGCCAGGGAAGCGCTTAATCCACTGAGCCATCTCCCTGG
>NW_004524625.1:9458076-9462688 GCF_000260255.1 Octodon degus | reverse complement strand
GCTGGGGGATTGAACCTTGGTCCTTGTGCTTTTTTTTTTTTGCTAAACTTGTTCTAAGTAGGTGCTTTAGACCACTGAGCCATCTCACCAGCCCCAAACATTTTATTTCAAATGCACACACTGTTACTAAACTGCCTTAGAATTACACAAAATCCACACATCCTGGTTATTGCAGTTACCTTACAGTAGTGTGACCATAACAAGTGTGAGAACAGGCAAATAGGGAAGCTAAACAATGTCCAGATAAAAGAGGCAGAAGTAGATAAGCTACCTAATCATTCACCTAAAGGAACATGGTGAAAGGGCCAGCCAGATAGCTCAGCGGACTAAAGCGCCTGCTTAGGCAGAGCATAGTGACAGGGGGACAGGGGTTGATCCCGGGTTGGCCCGCCCCCAGGGGAGCGCTGGGTCAGTGACTGAGACTGGGCGTGGTGGCGCGTGCCTGGACTCCCAGCACTTGGGAGGCTGAACACAGGAGAATCACTACGAGTCCGATCTACATAGTGAGACCCTGTAGACCCTGTACTCTGTAGACCTTGTACTAAATATATTAGACAAGAAACATGGTGAATTACAAAAATCTCATGGAGCCAAATCAGCACACGTAGTTTTAAAAGGCTTAGTGCTATCCACAGGCTTGAACGAGTTTGTGGAGCTTGTCGTCTAACTTTACATTAGCAGCACCTTCTAGTACAGAGCAGGTATTTCATCACCCCGGATGGCCGGCGGGCTCCAGGGCTGGGCTGGGATTACTGGGACTCCAGGCTGCCAATGAAGGCCAAGCACCATCTGGGGCCGGCACGCTTCCTCCCTCTGCCTGGACGCAGGGTTCCCTGGGACACGCTCCCCTCATGAAGAGTCCCTGGGGTCTAAGCCAGCAAGCGGAGACTTATGATGCCCTGGAGGGCGTGGCCTGCAGGTGGCACGTTTGTCACTTGGGCCCAAGTCTCATAAGCAAAACAAACAACAAGGCCAAACATGTCGTTAGCTGGGCGGAGGGCAGATGTGCCCAGCCCCCTCTACTGAAAACTGGGTGATCAGGGTATTGTTGTCACACATCTTTTTTTTCCAGTACTGGGGATTGAACCCAGGCCCTTGTGCTTGTCAGGGAAACATTTATTCCGCTGAGCCATCTCCCTGGCCCCAGTGTTGTCACACTTTGTGTCTGGATGTCCCCCCAACGCTTCATGCACTTTTATGTTTTGTTTTGTTTTTTTTTTTCCATTTATGCATTTGGTACAAGGTCACACTACACAGCTCAGACTCATAGGGACCCTCCTGTTTGCAGCCTCCCCAGCACTGAGATTACAGGTGAGCGCTACCTAGCCTGGATTTTGGTCCCTGGCTCAGCATGCCCCGCGGGGGGCAATGGGGATTGTACCCTGGTCTCTACACTTGCCAAAGCAGGCGCTTTAGATCGCTGAGCAGGAATGGCTGTTTCATCCCCAAACGGCATGCTGCCCCAGCCCCGCCCCCAGGGCGGGTGAACCAGCCACAAAAAAAATGAATAAATAAATCAAAGGTGAAAGGAAGCTAATTAAAGATGCAGCACAGCTAGGAGATCTCAGCTGCTGACTGAATCAGGGTTTTGCTATGTAGGGCAGGCCAGCCTGGGCCTCACGACGATCCTCGTGGCTCAGCCTCCCAAGTGCTGGGATTCCAGGTGAGCGTCACAATGCCTGTCTCAAAACAAAAAATTAGCTCAGTGGTACAGAGAGGACCTGAATTCAATCCCTAGTACTGACAATGATGATGATGATGATGATGATAATAATAATAATAATAATAATAATAAACAACTTCAGTTATTACGTTGCACTGGCCATGATCAGACGTGTGAGTTTGACTGGAAGAGACCTGAGAAACAACTTGGCCGTTACGGCAACACTTTAGCTTTGTTTCCTTTTTTTTTTTTTTTCTGGCAGAACAAGGGATTGAACTCAGGCCCTTGCACTTGCCAGGGAATGGCAGCACTTTAAATCCCAGCTCTTACACAAGCCACTTTCTTGGAGTCCTCTTCTGCTTCTTCACACTGGTGCATGTTCAAGCTCTTGCCAAAAACGGGCTGAGCGCATGCTCTTTGGAACCCGTGGCTCCCAGCCCCCTCCACCTTAGCACGTCTCTTGAGAAATTTCTATAAAAACAAAACAAATGCCTGCAGAAGCACAAGCCTGTAATTCCAGCACTTGGAAGGCTGAGGCGGGAGGATCACAGCGAGTTCAAAGCCAGCCTGTGCTATGCAGTGGAGACCCTGTCTTACAAAACAAAACAAAAAACCGAAAGCACGGACGGACTTACTTCGAATGATTTTGTCTTAAAAACAAAAACCAAAACTTCTCCCTAGGAGCAGAGAAGCCAGGGTTTTCATCCTGGAAGTGCTTTTACTGTCCCTGTCATAAAGCAAAGGCCTCGAGGACCGGCGTCCCCAAGGAATGTCTATCCCTGAACCAGTGCACCATGACTCATAACCTACTTTATGCCTTTCGTAATACCCTCTAAGAAGGCCAGTTGTGTTTGACACAAGTAGTAGTTTTTAAATAAATTGGGTGTTAGAGCAATTTTTAAAATGCTATTTGTAATTTTACAGAGTGTTAGAGACTCACAACTCCCAATTCTGACGCAGAAGCAAGCACCAGGCCCGGTGCTCCCAGGCCCCAGGAGTCTGAGTCAGGAAGGTCTTGTGCTCAGGGGCCTGGGGCCTCCCTGAAGGTGGACAGAGCCTGTAACTTTAAAAAAAAAAAAAAAAAAAAAAGGAAACCGGGAATGGTACTGAGATTAATTTTAGGAGTACAAAACAATCATACTGTCCCTAGGGGCCGGGGAGATGGCTCAGAGGAACAAGCGCATAGTACTTCCATATTTAAAAGAACTTTAAAACTTGAAAAATTTGCTTATGGGGTCAAGACTGTAAAGTACTTGAAGCAGGGCAGCGTGGTGCATGCCTGTAATTCCAGCACTCTGGGAGCCTGAGGCAGAAGGATCACGAGTTCAAGGCTAGCCCAGAACGATTAGCCACTTAGTAAGACGCCTTTCTAAAAATGGGGCTGCAGGCCGGGGGATACAGCTCAGTAGAATAAGCGCGGTCCTGAGTTCAATCCCTGGTATGAAATAAGGTGTGTGGTGGATTGTCAACTGGTGTTCAACTTGTCACACCCAGCTGAACAGAACCAGCCTGGTGCTGGGTGTGGGAGGCCCTCTGCGGGCTGTTGCGGGCAGCGTAAGGGGCAGAACTGGAGAGGAAGAAGAGAAGCTGCTGGGGCTGTTAGTCCCCGGCGGGAGCTGGGCGCGCCGAATTTCCTGATGAAGTCAGCTGTTCCCGTGTCAGGGGCTCAGTTACTCAGTTATTGCTGCTGAGAATGGCTACAGTTCACCGTGGGGAGCTCTGGTCCTCTCTGAGCATTGCTTCTGGCTCTGAAAAGAAAGACGGGGCACAGCTAGCCTGGTGGAGAAGCTGCCAGCACCGGCTTTCTGGCGGGGACTCACTGCACCATCGTGGAGGAGCTCGGGACCTCAGTGCTGCTGCTGCGGATGGCCGCAGTACTTACGTGGAGTGTCACCTCCGGGCTCCAGTGCACGTCCCTCAGCCTGCGAGCACGGACTTCATCGGCCGGCACAGACTTTCTGACCTTCCGGCCTTCCCGGCACAGATCCATGAAGCGGCCTGCATGAGGCCTTGTCGTGGGCTCCAGGCCTCCAGGCGGACTCCGGGAGCACTGTCGTGGCTTCTAGGTCCTCAGCTGGACCCACGCAGGACAGTGCCTTGGGCGCCAGGCCCCTCAGCTGGATTCTTGGTTTTTGGTGTGTGGACAGATTTCCTGCACTGCCTTTGCATGTGATTCTTTGGGTGACTATTATAAAATAATCTTATAATTAAGTGTCCTTTGTTGTAGTATGGTCCCTCTCGCTGCAAAACCACAAACTACAAGGTGCTCCGAAGAAAAAATGTTTCTGTTGTGGGACAAATCTAGACGCCCCCAAAGCCTCTGCTCATAGGTGAGGCTTCCAGGAGGTGGCTACGTTCTGGTGTGACAGCCACTGACTGATTGCTTTAGGGTCCTTGTGGGAGCTACAGTTACTGGAGGCGCCCACGCCAGGCCTGGCCACATGGAATAAGAAGGGGAGAAGGGGGCTGGGGAGATGGCTCAGTAGAATAAGCACTTCCCTGGCAAGTGCAAAGGCCTGAGTTCAATCCCTGGTTCTGCCAAAAAAAAAAAAAGAAAGAAAAGAAAAGAAAAACAAGCAAACAAAGAAGGGGAGAAGGGGACTCACTGGGCCGCCCCACCCCTAGGCCCACCTCTGCTTCTAACCCCTCTACCCTGCACCTTGATGGAGTTAACCTTGGGCTAGAACCTCTGCCCACTGAACCAGCGAACCCTCTCCTCCTGTAACCTGTGGGTGTCAGGTATTTTATCCCAGCCATGAGAAAGTAAGACAATGTGGAGTTTATAAATGAATTTAAGGGCTGGCCAGAATGCTGAGTGGACTACAATGCCTGCTTAGGTAGAGCCCAGTGGTGGGTTCGATCCCCAGTGTGCTGCGCTGAAAATAGGTTTCACTGATAAAGATTTTTTTGAGGGGGTTGTTTGTTTTATTATTTATTATTTTTTATTTT
>NW_004524625.1:9453671-9454710 GCF_000260255.1 Octodon degus | reverse complement strand
CAATAGCCACCCAGGAGTATAGTGCGGTAGGAGCACAGCACCTGCCTGGCAAGCACACAAGGTCCTGAGTTCGATTCATGGTACCAAAAAAAAAAAAAGTAAATATAATAACCAGCCTGTTACAGATCTTGACATTTTTCTATCTTCCTGAAATCACTGCAGGCAGACTCACGAAAATGAAATATTATCGAATGCCCTTGTCCTTTCCCACTCTGCAGCCACAGCTGTCGCTCAGGGCAGCCAGAGCCCCACGCTGAGTCCCCCCCCATGGCGTCTGCAGTCGTGCAGGGCGCCACTTGGACCCTGCCTCACTTTCAGCCTGGGAAGCCAGGCTTCCCCTGCTCACTGGATTCTCGCCACACAAACCCGGAGCCCCAGCGAAGCGCACGCACGCTGCTTCCTTTCCTGCCTCTTCCCACAGCCTTGTCCTCTGGGCAGGAGCCTCTCACCCTCGCGTTTAATTCTTTGAAAAAAGCTTAACAGAAATCATCGCGTCTCTCGGTCTTTGGTTGTTCAGGCAACCTTCACCCATGTCCCCTGAGATGGGCTGAAGCTCAGTTAACACCTCCGCGCCCTGAGATGCGTGACAACAGCAGCCTTCGGCCTGCCTCGGGTTCTTGGTGGAGGGAGAGAGGGGAGTCCACACCCCTAAGGCGTTAACACCACTCTGCTGCCAGTCCTGGGCCCTGGGGTGTGACATCGGCGAGGCAGGTGTCACGTTGCCTCCCTGTGTGGGGCTGACCCCCAGCAGCCCCTAGCAACGGACTGTGGATTAATTTTCCACCGTGCCCGGCAGCGGACTTCCTTGTGTTCACTGTCTCATTTTACCCCTGTGATTCTTGGGTCTTGATCCAAATAAACAGTTTACACTCGTTGTATACTGCATTTGCTTACTTAGAGCTACTCAACCAATGACTGCGGTAGAATTGCCAGTTCAGCGGGGTAAACAAGGCAGGTGTCAACCAGTAATGTCAAGTGCTCTCGGAAGAAGCTGGTTTAAGAACGCCTATTTACCCTGATACCAAAAAGAAAAAAGAAC
>NW_004524625.1:9452206-9452716 GCF_000260255.1 Octodon degus | reverse complement strand
TTCAGGGCAGGTTTGGCTAGCTTGAGTTGTGGGGATCGAACCACAGCAACCTGAGCCTGACTGCTTTGTTGAAGCAGCCACTTAAAGAACTGAGCAAAGGGGCAGGCCCCTTTTTTAATGTATTTGGTACAGGATTTCACTATACAGATCAAACTTGTAGTGATCCTCCTGTTTTCAGCCTCCCCAGTGCTGAATTTACAGGCAGGCACCACCACACCTGGTCTGCATCTCACTTTTAAATTGATGTGTTAATTTTCCTTGTTAACTATGTAACCTTGTAATGAACATCTCTGAGCATCATTTTCTTTGTCTAAAGCAAATATAAATATTCCTAGATTTTCTTTTTTTGAGGAATAACTGTGATGATATCTCAAAGATATAGAAAGAAAAGTAGAAGCTTACCATAGTGTCTGGCAAGTAGTAAGAACCAGAGTGATTCTTACTGTTGTTACCATAGAGAAAAAATAATGCCATTCATATTCATACCCAAGAAAGTACTCAAGTATTTTC
>NW_004524625.1:9448212-9448846 GCF_000260255.1 Octodon degus | reverse complement strand
AAAAAAAAACAAAGGATTGATAAGATTTAATATTTATGCTTTTGCCAGGCATGGTGGTGCACACCTGTAATCTCAGCACTTGGGAGGCTGAGGCAGGAGGATTGCTGTGAGTTCAATCCAGCTTGGGCTACACAGTGTGTTCAAGGCCAGCATGGACTGTATTGTGAGATCCTGTCTCAAAAAACAAAAAAGAAAAAAAAAATTTGCAGGATTCCTAACATGAATAAATTTATAAGTTAGAAAATTATTTTTCAAAGGCTATCTCCAGAGTTTTTAATTTAAAAATACAGTCACTTTTGCTATGAAGAGGCACTCAGGTCCTGTGATTCCCCATAATATTCAGAAAGAATGGAAAGAAGAGAAAGAGTTTTTACTGTAAAGCCATCCACATCGATCCCCACACCATGTACCTTGCCAGCCCTGCCCCCAGGGCAAGCTGAGTCAGCTACTAAGACCGGGCATGGTGGCACACGTCTGTAATTCCAGTGCTGGGAGACTGAAAGCAGGAGGATCACCACTAGTCTGAGCTACATAGTGAGACCCTGTATCAAATACATTAAAAAAATAAAAATAAAAAAATAAACACACAGAGGGCCTGGCCCTAGCTCAGTTCTTTAAGTGGCTGCTTCCACAA
>NW_004524625.1:9445485-9447613 GCF_000260255.1 Octodon degus | reverse complement strand
AGAAGGGGACAGACAGAAGGCAGGCGGCCATTCGGTCGCTGTTTGCTGTTTCCGGTCCCGCTGTCGGATATGCTTGAGCGCATTATATTCACCCGTGCTCTTGCCTTCCTTTCCTCGCAGACAGCGAGGCCCAGGCAATCCGAAGCACGCGCGCCTCATTAACCTTTGTGCCTCTGGGTCTCCCGAGCTGCAGCGGCCAGCACGCCCCACCCGGCCGGCCGGGATGCTGCAGCCTCCACGTTGCCAGGCAACAGTTCAGGCTCCAGCTCCTGTCTCTGCCAGGCGGCCGCGCTCTGTGATGCCCGAGCGCGCCGCGGACCCGGAGGGCATCTCGGCGGCCGCGGCCTGGGGCCCCCGGGAAGGCGGCTCGCAGTCCCCGGCCGGCCGGGCAGCCTCCGCTGCGGCCGCGGCTCCCATGGGCTGAAGCGCTGGTTCGCGCCGTCCCCGTCCCCGGGGGACCCGGACAGGTCAGGGCTTGCGAATGAGAACATGTCACAGCAGCGCTCACGGAAGAGCGAGAAGGCCACGTGTGCGGGCACAGGCCGTCAGCCTAGCGCTCTCGGAGGCTGAGGCAGAAAGGTCCCAAACTCCACCCCAGCGGGGCCAATTTAGCCATACATTTCTGCTGAACAGGGATCAAACTCAGGCCCTTGCGCTTGCCAGGGAAGGGCTTATTCTACTGAGCCATCTCCCCAGCCCCAGGGCTTGTTGTCTTTACATAGTTTCTCATAGGCCATTTTGAGTTTCTTCTCCCGTGACACCAAGTGGTTTAGTGTATGAAGTGGTTTTGCCCAAAGTTGTTTCCTCGATCCTCACAACAGCCCTGTAATGTTCAGGGAGACTTTGGCCCCCCCCCCCCCCCAGTTTCGGGGCTTGGGGTTGGACTTCGTTGTTCTTCCTTGGGGCACTTGGGGGTTTCTCGGTCCCTAAACACAGCCCCTGCGCTGGTCTTCACGGTTACTTCTCACTAGCAGCTTCCAAGCAGAGCCTCAGACCTACAATCTGCTAAAGACAGCAAAGGTAGTGGGCCTGGGGCCTGGCCTCCAGCCAGGTGCTAAGTTACAACCCCCAAAAATGCAGAGATAACAAGGCAGACTTTAGCACCTCGCCTCAGAACTGTGTGTGGAACATTCAGCTAAGAGTTGGATGTAGAGTTGAATGAAGATCAATTTTATGGAATAAGGATTTTTTTTTGTTGTTGTTCCTCGAATGCCTTCAGGGCACTTTTGGCCAGCTGGAGAGATGAAGATCAATTTTAACTGAGAAGGTTTCATGGGCCCATAGGTGGGCCTAGCTTCTTGGGAGGCTGAGATGGCTTGAACCAGGGATTCTGGGGGAACAGTGAGACTATGGGAAGGAGAGGGGGGGAAGGAGGGGAGGAGGAAGAAGGGAAGGAAGGGGGAGGGGAGGGGAAGGAGGGGGAGGAGGGAGGAGAAGAGGGAGGAAAGGGAAAAGGGAGGGAAGGAAAAAAGCAAAGAAAAACCAGTTGTACTCATAGTGCCTAGAAAATAAGCTTTGGGAAAAAATAATGATTAAAACTTTAGTTGTGGGGCTGGAGAGATGGCTCAGTGGTCTAAAGCACCTACTTGAAACAAGCTTGGCAAAGCATAGGGACCTCGGTTCGATCCTCCAGCACCACATGCCAGCCAGCCCCGCCCCCTGGTGGGCTGAGCTGGCCACACACACACACACACAATAAATAAATGTAAAAAAAAAACACAACACTTTAGTTGTATAATAGCAGGAGTGTGATTGGCAGAGAAGGTTGAAAGAGTAGCTCATGCAAAGTACAAAGGTGAAGTGTGGAGTAGCTCCATAGTGAGTGGAGAGGAAGGGAGGGAAGGAGAGGGGTAGGGGAGGAGAGGGGCTTCCTAGTGTAGCTCTTTCAGTTAGTGGCGCCACTTCTGCAGTTGCAGCCTGGTGCTAGTCAATTGTTTTTTCATTCATACATTTATTGAATCTCTGCTACACAGGAAAATCTATTCTAATGGCCGGAACCACAATAAAGTAAGTAAAGTCCTTGCCCTTAAGAAGCCTTGTGGGGGGGCCAGGGAGATGGCTCAGTAGAAGAAGCGCTTCCCTGGCAAGCACAAGGGCCTGAGTTCACTCCCCAGTTCTGCAAAAAAAA
>NW_004524625.1:9443602-9445385 GCF_000260255.1 Octodon degus | reverse complement strand
AAAAAAAAAAAAGAAAAAAGAAAAGAAAGAAGAAGCCTTGTTGGAGAAAACAGGCAACAAAAATACATTAGCTAGTGATCAGGGTAAACAGTATCTAACACTGCATAGAAAATTGGTCCCAGAAATTCATTACTTAAGATTAGCGCACTGGGGATACAGCTCAGTGGCACGGCGCCTGCCTGCCAAGCACAAGGTCCTGAGTTCGATTCCTGTCCAAAAATATTAGTTTGGCTGTGCATAACAGAGAAACTCGGGGCCAGCCAAATAGCTCAGCGCAGGGCTGGGTTGGGTGGATTCTGGGCCTGCAGTGCCGGCCCCGCCCCTGGGCGAGCTGAGCCAGCAACTGAGCCTGGGCGTGGTGGCATGCCCCCATAATCCCAGCACTTGGGAGGCTCTAAACAGGCAGATCACTGTGAGTCTGACGTAGTAGTGAGACCCTGGACACCCTGTAGACCCCTCCCTAAAATACAAAAATAAATAGATAAAAAAATAAATAGAGAAACCTAATGTGACAGGGATGTATACAATATTTGGGTCATTTGTCATGCAAATGAGGCAATCATGGCAAGCTACCAAGGTGTCAGAAACCAAAACCCTTTTAGGTCTTTGTGCCACTCTCCTTGGGGGTGCACCCTAGACCCTCCTGCCAGGCTCGCATCATCTGCCTGGAGGGAGGAGGACCAGAGAGGGGCTGATGTTGTGCATGCAGGATAAAAAATCACAGTTTCTCCTTACTTGTGGCTCTTCCTACTCACAAGGGAAAGTTGAAAACAGGCTTTTGTTGTCCCTGTTTAGAGTGTGTAGCAATTAGGTCCTGAGATGCAAATATTCTTTCTTTTCCTTCCTTTCTGTTTCTTTTCCTTTCTCTTTGCTATTTTCTTTCTTTCTTTCTTTTTTTTTTTTTTTATGAGCAGAATATATGTACTGAGGGAAAGAAAGATCCTGTCCAAGAGAGGGACAGGAGGGGGGCCCAAGCAGGTTGCTCCCCTTGTTTGTTTCTTGAGCCAGGGTCTCGCTAGCAGTCCAGGCTGGTGTTGAACTCCTATGTAGCCCAGGCTGGTCTCGAACTCTGGAGATTCTCCTGCCTCAGCTGCCCGAGACAGTTGTTGAAGGAGGGGATGGTTAATGTTTGAAGTGTAACAATAGTCAAGAGGGAAACAGCTGGTGAACTCAAAATGAAGACCGGTTTATTCACAGAGCACTATTGTGAGAGTCTGAGCCAAAGTCCCAAAAATCAAAGGCAGCAACTTGGGGGGTGGCCGTGGGGCTGCTAATAAGAACCTCAGGTCCAGGGGCATGGGGTGGGGGCGGGGGAGTGAGGGCTTAGAAGCCAGGATCATAGAAAGGTGCACTTGGCTGCCTCCGGAGGCCCTCAGGCTCACCAGTCAGAAGAAGCTGTACAGTGGTACCCCGGTGGACTAAGCACCCTGACTTCCCCTTTCTTTTCTCTAACCATAACTGGAAGCTGGAAGGCTGGAAAGCCCCAGAGGGAAGAGGGGAGAGAGCGCTGAGCCTTCTCTAGAGCTGCACCCTGGAGATAGGCCTGGAGCTTGCACCCTGGAGCCAGCTTGCACCCTGGAGCCAGCTTGCACCCTGGAGCCAGCTTGCGCCTTGGAGCCAGCCCCACCCCCTTGCCCATCTCCCCGGGTTTTGTGCTTAGTCCCTTCCTCTCGCACTTGTTCTTCCTGCTTCTGTCTTCTTTCCTGCTCCAGTACCACCCTGCTCCCTCGAAACTGCACTCCTGCAGCTCATCCGGCCTTGAGTCTGTCTTTTCCAAAGAGGC
>NW_004524625.1:9441963-9443098 GCF_000260255.1 Octodon degus | reverse complement strand
CTAAGTAAGGATCCAGCAGTTCTGTGAATGAGTTTTTGTGGGTAGTTTCTGTGGGCAGCAGGGGTAGTTGATAGCTACCCACTCTCAAAACTGCCAATGTTTTCCTGAAAACAAAATCATTAATTTTTTTTTCCAGAACCGGGGATTGAACTCAGACCCATCCACTTGCCAGGGAAGTGCTTATTCTACTGAGCCATTTCCCCAGCCCTCATTTTAAAAATTTTTAATAAATCCCAAGATCATAATTATTCTATTTCTATGTTCAGTAACTTTCCACTTGGAACAGAATTAGTAGAATTAGTTTCAACACAATACCAACCACTTTGTATGGGATGTTGCTTCATTTTTGTTTTATTTTGTCATTGCTTTTGAGATAAGATCTCACTAAGTAGCCCAGCCTGGCCTCAAATGAAGCAATCTTCCTGCCTCAGCCTCCCAAGTGAGCGCCACCACACCAGGTTTATGTGACTTTAGACAAGTAACTTTGACACATAAGCTTCATTTCCTCCACTGTGAACTACAGATTAAAGCACCTACTGTGCTGAAGATTGTAATGTTTAACAGAGATGAAGCTCATAAAATTGAGACCATAAGGCCTAGCATTTAGTAGACACTTAAGAAATTTCTGGAAGCTGAGCATGGTGGAACAAGCCTGTAACTCCAACACTTGGGAGACTGAGGCAGGAGGATTGCTGTGAGTTTGAGGCCAGCCTGCACAGCATTGGGAGATCCTGTCTCAGAGAAAGAAAAAAGAAAAAGAAAGAAGAGAAATGGTTGGGTTTTTTTTTTTCCATTTATTCCTCATGAAAATATTATTTGGCCTAAAAATATTTAAGTACAACACATTTACTTCTACAAGATCTGGACACACAGATTTTTTTAAGATCCTGAAAGTTGCTGGGGAGATCGCTCAGCATTCTAAGCGCCTCCCTGGCAAATGCAAGGACCCAAGTTTGATCCCCAGTATCATATGCCAGCTAGCCCCAGAACCCCAGGCGTGCCCAGTGGGCCGAAATTGGGCGCAGGGGTGCACACCTGTAATCCTAACGCTGGGCAAGATGAGACAGGAGGGTCACTACAAGTCTGAACTGTGTAGTGAGATCCTGTATCCAATTAAAAAAAAAAATTCTTTTTT